>NC_138212.1:17569532-17937032 GCF_964194415.1 Vipera berus | reverse complement strand
CTTGTCTTTCTTTTCTTTCTTCTTTAACTTTCTTAATTTTCATTTCTATTTGTATTTTATCATAATAAACTTTAATAAAGAGTTTAAAAAGATACATTCACCTTCATCCCAGGAGCAAGAGAAATAGATGTTAACTGTTCTGAACCTTATGCTCAAATGTGAAAACAGTGTATGTATTCAAGGGCCACGTTTAAAACCTAAGGTACTTATTCTTAATCCTTGTTCCATTAACTCAGTCTTATCTTAAGAAATCTAAATTAGGGCTTTTCAACCAGTGGTACGGGTACCACCTGTGGTACATTGGCACCTGGCAGGTGGTACGAGACCATCCTAGAAAAGTGGAAGTGGGGGAGGGGAATGAGCTGAACCGGTGGCAGTACCGCACAAGCCCGAGCGAGAGTCGGCTGGAGATGCAGGGCTGTCAGGGCTCAGCGGAAGTGCCAGGATCAGTGTTTCTTCAGGGTTGTCAGGGCTTAGTGGAAGCACCAGGATCAGCATCAGGCTCCAGCTGGAGTTCGGCGCTGATCCTGGCACTTTTGCTGAGCCTAGGTGACTGGTGGTACTCGGATGTTTCCATATCCTAAAAGTGGTACAATTGCTGAAAAGGTTGAAAATCCCTGATCTAAATCATCAAAGCTCCTTGGCTGTTGCAATGCACACGATTGCCATCTTGATCACACACCGGGGTCTTACCTTCACTATGAAGAAACCTACATGAATGTATTCATCAGGAATGCTTATCTTTTCAAAACCAATACACAGGGTTGAAGAAGTGAAAATAGAAAGAGGAGGACATTCAGAAAAAGAAAACCAGAGTAAATGAACAGATGAGTGATCACCACTATTTGTACAGTAACTAGAAACACAGTCCCTGTTGCATCAGCGTTCTTTATTATTGTATCTACTGGCAACTTTTGTGGTTTGAAATAACATTTCTGTTATGGTTCTGCATGCCAAGGAGGAGATTGACAGGTCAATCCTGCCCCAGCATCCTTGACAAATAATGAAATCCTCCACACATTAAGCAAGATCGATAACGTTCCCAATGATCTTCAAAACCATGTAAACATTTTGTACCCTGTAAACTAGATCCTAGTTTGTTACCTGTGCTGGTGACGTACTTTCATAGTAGGTAAGATTTTCAAGAACTGTAGGTGTTGTTTCTTGAGATGGATAAAGAGAGAGATATTAGAATGCCACCTACCGTATATCTAATTTTCTATATAAATTAATTACATAGTTGTAAATAAACTGAGTTTAAAACTAAATATATAAAGGCATTATAATAAAGTAATCATTGAATAATTATCCAATGTTTAAATACTGTTTTATTCTGACTCAGGTCTTCATATGGTGCCCTTTCTATGTTGCCCCACAATGTGCTCTGATCACCCCAATAATTTCCAGATATGAGGGCTACTGCTTTAACTAAGAAGCAGGCGAGACAGCAAGTTAACAGTTTAACTTTTATTCCGAACCAGGCAAAGAACAAGAGAACATGACTTCTATTTATACTGACAGCTGCCGGCGGCTTGACCAATCAGGGGTGAGTCTGTTCCCGCGCCGTAGTTGCCGCCAATCGGGGCCGTCCGGTTTTGACAGCTCGGAGCTGTCATCTGTAGCACGTGTAGAGCTGTCAATTGTTGGCGCTTGCGCGGTTTCGTCCGGCAGCTTTTGACAGCTGTCAAAAGCTGCCGTGGTTTTACCTCAGCCCTGTAACTTCTGTTAAACTCAATATAATAATAACTAGTAAATACACAACACCCCTTCCCCCTCCCTCTGATTGAGTTGTTTTACCCCAACTGTTTCTTTTTTGGGTTTCCCCATTCGTAGTCTTTCAGGTAGGTGGGAGGTTTCTTTAGTCTCTCGGAGCGCCGGGGAGTTGTCTCGGTTGGATGTTCTGTTTCCCCTGGGGCTTCTCGGGTTGGCTCCGGGGGCAGGGGGTTTGGCTCTGCTGGTTCCGCATTGATTGGTGCGGGGTGTTGAAATGGTATGTTCCGGTCGGGGGAGCTTTGTCGTGCCAGTCTCTGCGGCGGTGCTTCTGTCAGCATTCCGTCGTCCCCCCTTCCCCCTATGTTTTGAGGACTGCGTTGGCGGAGTTGGTCTATGTGCCTGCGGATATGTATATTTTGTCCAATGTCAATGATGTATGACAAAGGGCCTGTTTGTTCGATGACTACCCCTTGTGTCCATTTGTTCCCTCCCCCGTAGTTTCTGGCCCAGACAGCTTGCCCTGTGTTGAGAGTTCTATGTTGGAGGGCTGGTTCTGGGTCTGGAGGGGATCTGTCTGGGTGGAGACGGTCTAGTCTGGTGGTTAATCTTTTGCCCCAGCGAAGTTCTGCTGGGGACTTCCCGGTAGTTGTGCAAGGCGTGGTGTGTTGGGACAGAAGAAATTGTGCCAGTCTTTGGTGCCAGTTGCCGGAGATGATCTTGCGCAGTGCCTCCTTGGTTGATTTTACCATCACCTCTGCCAAGCCGTTCGTCGATGGGTGGAAGGGAGCCGTAGTGGTGTGCCTAATAGAGTTCGCCGTTGTGAAACTCTGGAATTCGTAGGAGGTAAATTGGGGGCCGTTATCGGAAACTATAACATCAGGGAGCCCGTGTGTGGCGAATAATCCCCTTAAAACTTGTATCGTGGCTGAGGAAGTTGTGCTGGCTACTGGCGCTACCTCTAGCCATTTTGAAAAGCTGTCGATGACAATTAGGAATGATTGTCCCTGGAATGGACCTGCATAATCTATATGAATGCGAGACCAGGGTGTCTTTGTAGTTTCCCATCTATGTATGGGAGCCTGTGGCTGGGCGGCTCTAACTAGCTGGCAGGAATAGCAGCCAGCTACGTGTGCTTCAATGTGTTTGTCTAACCCAGGCCACCAGACATAGCTTCTGGCCAGAGCCTTCATTTTGACGGTGCCCGGGTGCCCTTCGTGTAGGCTCTCTAGCACTTTGAGTCTGTGTTTGTCTGGGATGATTACCCTGCTGCCCCATAAGAGACATCCTTGATGGGTGGATAATTCCTTTTGTCTTAAGATGTAAGGTTGGAATTGTGGGTCTCGGGGTGAATATTGCCAGCCCGTCGTGACATAGCCTAGGACTCTGCCTAGGATTTTGTCTGCCACGGTAGCTGCGGAGATATCTTTGACAGATAATGGGCATTCTGGCAGCTCTGAGATAGCTAGTATTCTTCCAGCTGGTGCTGGGTCTGGGTCCACTATTGGTTGGGGCAGTCTGCTCAGGCCATCCGCATGGCCCATAGTTTTCCCTGGCCTGTATTCTAATTTGTATGAATAGGCTGATAGAAAGGTAGACCATCTCAGGATGCGGGGAGATAATATTTGTGGTGTTAGCCTGTCTACTGTAAAAAGTCCTAACAGGGGCTTATGATCCGTAAAAATAGTAAATGGTCGGCCATACAGGTAATCATGAAATTTTTTTACGCTAGCCACTATAGCTAAAGCCTCTTTATCAATTTGAGCGTAATTACGCTCAGGTTTTGACAACGTTCTAGAATAGAACGCTACAGGGGTCTGTATTCCTTCTTTAGTTAAATGGCTTAGGACTGCTCCGATGCCGTACGGGGAGGCATCGCAGGCTAGACATAATGGCAGCTGATCGTTAAACAGGGCTACCGTTGTGCTGCTGGAGAGTAAGTTTTTTAGGAGGTTAAAACTTTTATCATGCTCAGGGGTCCACGTCCAGGGTTTGCCCTTGTCTAATAATCTATGTAAGGGTTCTGCAATGGAGGCTTTATGCGGTAGGAAGGTGTGATAAAAGTTAACTAACCCTAAGAAAGCCTGAAGTTCTTGTTTGTTTTTGGGGGTTGGTGCTGTTTTAATAGCTTTAATTTTAGTGTCTGTGGGGTGAATTCCCTTAGCGTCTATTTTAAAACCTAAGAACTCTGTTGAGGGCACCCCGATGGAGCATTTGTCTCTTTTTAATTTGAGACCAGCCTTCCTGAACCTTAGGAGCACCTTAGTTAGTTTGTCAGCCAGGTCATTTTCTGATTCCCCTGCAATTAAGATGTCGTCAAAATATGGGCAGACCCCGGGAATTCCCTTAAGTGTTTTCTCCATGATTTCCTGGAAGATTCCCGGGGCTGCAGAGATGCCAAATTGAAGGCGGTTAATTTTGAATGCTCCCTTGTGGGTGACTATTGTTTGCGCCAAAGCGGTGTCAGGGGTGACAGGCAGCTGTAAATACGCCTGCGCCAAGTCTAACTTGGCAAATATGGCGCCTGACTTAATGGCCGCGAGGATGTCTTTGACAGCCGGGACCGGGTAGGCATGTGCGTTTAATGCGAGGTTGAGGGTCGCCTTATAGTCGGCACATAATCTTATTTGGCCGTTTGGCTTAACTGGGGTCACTATGGGTGTCTCCCACTCGGCCCCTTCTACCGGTTCGAGGACCCCTAAGTTTGTTAATCTGTCAAGCTCCGCTTCTATTTTTCCCCTCAAGGCGAAGGGAACCCTTCTGGCCTTGATTCTGACAGGCATCACATTTGGGTTCAGTTTAAGTGATACGGGCGGTCCCGTGTATTTCCCTAGTGAGCTGTCAAAAACGTCCGCGAATTGAAGGCAGACGGATTCCAATTTTGACAGCTGAATGGCGTTGACACCTGTCAACGCTATTCCTAGTGCCTCGAACCAATCTAATCCTAGCAGGCTGATTCTGTTTTCTTGGGTCACAAGAATAGGAAGGGATCCTTTAAATTTCTTGAACTCTACGGGGACGGAAGCTTTTCCCCGGAGTTTAATGGGCGTTTTCTGGAAGTCAGCTAGGCGGAGTTTGGTGGGTCTAAGGGCGGGCCTTTTCCTACTTCGGTTACAAATGTCCCTGTACGTTTGCCATGAGATTAGTGAGACGGAGGACCCAGAGTCCACCTCCATCTCACAGGGAATTCCCTGAATCCGGACGTCCACCTTGATTTTGGGTTTAAGAGTGCTGTGGACCGTATGTTTCTCCGCCCTCCCCCTTACATTAAGCACTAGGGGCCTGAGACTGTGCCTGGCTCTGAGTGTATGTGGGACCATACCTTCGGCTGTCACCTCCAGGTCGTGCAGGTTTTCCCGGCTCCAGCTGCGGCACACGGCTTTGAGGTGGCCTGTCTTTCCGCACCCATGGCATTTGGCACTGCGGAACCGGCACGTTGCTCTAGGGTGGCTTCCGCCGCAGCTGGCACACTTCGCCCTGTTTGTCGGGAAGTTGGGGCCCCTCTGGTTGTTGGCAGGCCCCCCCCTGTAGTTGCGTTGCAGCCTCAGTTTCTCGAACCGTCGTTGCACCGCGTCTATGTCTGTGGGGCCGTCGTCGTCCTCGGAACCGCTGAACCTGCCGTCTTCCTGGTACACGGACCCCCTTGGTCCGCTGTCCGGTGGCCGTCGGTCGTCTCCGTGGCAGTCTTCGTATGCGATGACTTCTCTGGCCACATCGGTCATTGTCATTTCAGGCTTGGCGATCAGCTTTTTCCTCAGCCGTTCGTCCTTGAGCCCTATGACAATCTGGTCCCGGATTCGGTCTTCTAAATCCGGGAACCGACACCGACGTGCAGCGTGCCTGACCCGGGTTATAAAGTCATTTGCCGGCTCGTCAGGAAGCTGGATTTTCCGAGCGAAGTTCACTCTCCAGTAGAGTTCTGACTTGAGGGGCATGAAGTATTTACTCAGCCCCTCAGTGAGGTCTGCATAGGAGATAGTGGCGACCGGCTCCGGGGTGAAGATCCCCACAGCGGCATCATAAACGGCGGGGCCGCTGAGCCAGAGGAGGGCGGCTGCCTTGGCCCGGTCATCCGTGATCTTCTTGACTACCAGGTACCCTTCTACCTGGCCCAGATGCGATTCCCAGCCTTCTGGGTGGCGAGTATCGAATTCTCGGATGTGGCCGTGGTTCGTCATGCTGTCTGTAATTGTGGGTGCCGCTGCTTGCGTTGAATGGAAGTTCAGCTTCCAGTGACTTCAGCAAGTGACCAGCTCGGCTAAGGGAAAAAATCTCTTCTCCCCTTAAGTAGTGACTTCAGCTTAGGCAAGCAGGCATCCCACCTTCGTCGCCAGTGCTTTAACTAAGAAGCAGGCGAGACAGCAAGTTAACAGTTTAACTTTTATTCCGAACCAGGCAAAGAACAAGAGAACATGACTTCTATTTATACTGACAGCTGCCGGCGGCTTGACCAATCAGGGGTGAGTCTGTTCCCGCGCCGTAGTTGCCGCCAATCGGGGCCGTCCGGTTTTGACAGCTCGGAGCTGTCATCTGTAGCGCGTGTAGAGCTGTCAATTGTTGGCGCGGTTTCGTCCGGCAGCTTTTGACAGCTGTCAAAAGCTGCCGTGGTTTTACCTCAGCCCTGTAACTTCTGTTAAACTCAATATAATAATAACTAGTAAATACACAACAGCTACACTGATACATTTTAGGTTTATTACTTTTTAATAGGAATATTCTTTATTGGCCAAGTGTGATTAGACATACAAGGAATTTGTCTCAGGTGCATAAGCTCTCAGTGTACATACAAACAGCAACGAAGTGGTAAGTCATAGATCATAAATTATAAGACACAATCATAAATCATAAGATACAAACAACAAGTGATAAATCATAAGATACCAAGAGGGGAAAGTAACAGGAAAGATGAGAAGATGAGAAGGAAATAGCAATACAGCCCTACTACAAAATATCTTTAGGCATAAGACAGTACTGAGGGAATTAGGTGTTTAGCAGAGTCAGACATAGGGATGGGGAACTGGGATGCTAACCCCACTTTTACATAACAGGTGGCCAAACATCTTCACCAAGTTATGCAACTGCATTAAACTTTTCATTAAATATGTTGTTTTATTATCCTATTTTTCCCTGCCCCCAGTAACAAATGTGGTGCTAAACTACTTCTCTTTTTCATTGTATTATTTTTATTGTAAAGAATGGTCAAAGACTGTAATAAAGAGATCTGATCTCATTTGATTAACACTTTCCATAATTTTGATAAGGTGCCATTTAAATGTTAATGCTGGTTCATGTTCAGTTTTCCAATGGTTTTATACACACATTTTTGGAAAAGAAAGATACTTGGAGATGGAGGAATATATGGGTGGTGGAGGCAGTGTCCTGATGGGAGTGGAACAAAGAAAGAACAAAAAGCAGAATAACAGAGGTTGGAAGGGACCTTGGAGGTCTTCTAGTCCAACCCCTGTTCAAGCAGAAGACCCTGTACCATTCTGGACAAATGGTTGTCCAGTCTCCCACAACTTCTAAAGGTAAGCCTTTTCTCTGATTAATTCTTATCACTAAGGAGATTTATCCTTAATTCTAGATTGGATCTCTCTTTGTTAAGCTTCCATCCATTATTTCTTGTCCTACCCTCAAGTACTTTGGAGAATAAGTTGACACACACACACACACACACACACACACACACACACACACCTCTGTGACAACCCCTCAAATATTGGAAGACTGCTGTCATGACACCCTTAGTCCTTCCCTTCATTGGACTAGACATATCCAGTTCCTGCACTTAGCATCAGCTGATTTTCTTGGTGATGGTTAGGTTCCTGCCTAATTTTTTAAAGATTATCTTTTAAATTTGAGGGGGAAGGGAGATGCTGATCCTCTGCAAAACCAAATGCTGGTCCATTCTGGGCAGTTAGCTGTGGGATAAGAGGAAGAATCTCATGAGGTTTTCCATGGAGAAATCAATTGCCAGATCAGTCAAATCAACCATGCAAGTCATGTTGTGAGTAGGCCTATCCCCTGCTCCTCTCTTGAAAACATTTCTTGACGGAGCCTCCCAGAGGCTTTCAGCATTTCAAAAGTAAACACACACCCCCCAGGTCAGAAAAGTTTTTTTTTCACCCTGCAAGAAAAGGCCTTGCCATCTACCTTTTCTAAGTGCTCTTACGTGTCAAGCAACGTAGCAGATTCAGTTCGAAATTCTTTTTAAGTGCTCCAATTTGGCCCTAAGTGAAATCAGAAAAGGGATAGAATGACGTCTGGCCAGGAGAAATCTTTTGATGTGTAAATTACACTGCCTTGGATAATGGTCCTATTTCCAGACACTACGGTATCGGTCTGAATGAAAATGACCACTGTAATGTCTCTGCTCATTTAAATCCCCGTCTTTCCCATTCAGACAGTTTGTGCATCTTCTCTTGCTCGGGCGGAGATAAATTTTCAAACCAAGCCACTTCTGGCTAAAAATAAAAGCCCCCGAGAGGTGATGACACTGCATTGTGCCTGCTTGCGGTCAAATCGCCTTGTCCCCCTTTCCATCCATGTAAGAAGCAGGCCAGACAAAGTCTCTCTTATCTTGAATCTCAGCGTTTATGTGTACTTCCCCTCAGCTCTGGGGAGCCTTTAAAGAGTGCATTAAAAGGGAGGAAAATTACTTAGATTTGGTCATGTGGGCCATTAGCTAAAGCTGCTGCACAGATGCCTTTAAAAAGACATTATTTGTCTTTTCAAATAATGACCACCTTCCACCATTTTCATTATCTTGGCATCAGAATGGGTTTACGAAGCAAAGTTCCTGGAAATTAGTAAAATAATAATAATCAGGGCTTGTTGTTTTTTTTCTCTCTCTCTCTTCTTCTGTCCTGGGAACTTGAAGGGAAAAGATTTATGAAGCATCATGATGTAGATTTAAGCAACCATGGCCATGAATTTGATCAATGGCTTAATGATATTACTTTAACTGTTTATTTTTCTCTTGTTTTTATCTTCTGCATGTAACTTTCTTGGTAACCACCCAGCGTCAATAAGGAGCAGGTTATATATAATGTAAAACAAGGATAACATGATGACTAGGCTACCACATCTGCTACTCCATTGAGCAGCAAGGCCAATTCAGCGAATATGTTTGGCCGATCTGGGTGGACATTCCCTTCCTTCCTTCCTTCCTTCCTTCCTTCCTTCCTTCCTTCCTTCCTTCCTTCCTTCCTTCCTTCCTTCCTTCCTTCCTTCCTCACTGTCCATATGCATCCCTCCTCATGTTGAGTGGAGGAAGACAACATACAAGTAGTCCCAGTGCTTTTTTGTAAAAGAAAAAGGTGCTGGAACTCACACAAGTCATACTCCCTGCTCAGGAAGGGAACCCTCTACCATTTGAGACAAATGGTGGCCTAATTTCTTCCTGAAAGCTTCCAGCATTGGAGCATTCACAACTTCTGGAGGCAAGTTGTTCCACTGATGAATTGTTTTAACTGTCAGGAAATTTCTCCTTAGTTCAAGGTTGCTTCTCTCTTTGGTTAGTTTCCATCTGTTGCTTCTTGTTCTGCCTTCAGGTGCTTTGGAGAATAGCTTGACTCCCTCTTCTTTGGGGCAGCCCCTGAGATATTGGAACACTTCAATCATGTCACCCCTCACCCTTCTCTTCGTTAAACTACACATACCCAATTCCAGCAACCGTTCCTTATATGTTTTAACCTCCAGTCCCCTGATCATCTTTGTTGCTCTTCTCTGCACTCTTTCTAGAATCTCAACATCTTTTTTACATCGTGAGGACCAAAACTGGATACAGTATTCCAAGTGTGGTCTTACCAGGGCATTGTAAAGTGGTATTAACACTTCACGTGATCTTGATTCTATCCCTCTAGGATAGAAGCTATTAGACAGCTGGAGAGAGGAATGTGCAATAAATAGAGATGTCTCATATATGCATTGCAACTTTGCCATTTTACAAGGGTAAGAACCCCCTTGGAAATTTCACACTATTTTCCTTTGAAAGCAACTTCTCCAATCCCCATCATTTACAGTGGACAGTTCCAACTTCAGTATCTTCCGTATCTTCACAGGCCATTAGTGGTCTCCAGACTATAGCTCAGAACCACTGCTAAGCCAGAGGTTGAAAATGATGGAGTGGAGATTGCTTATGGCATCCTTTGGGGGGGGGAATTCTCACTTAACAGGTCTTGGACCACAGCCTTCAGTATATTTTGATGCTGAAAGCAGTTGTGAGTCCCTACAAAGTCACCCTGCAGGAATTGTGGAAAATTTAAATGGTAGATGGATGGAAGTCTCTGGACTAAGATTTCTGCTTTCCTATGTGTAATCAAGAAGTCTAGTAAAGCCCCCAGACAAGCACCTGAACAAGTGCATGAATTACATTTTTTTCCTGTTTCTTGTTTGTATGGAGAAGAATGTTTATTGGGAGGGCTTTGATCTTTGTGCCTTTGCATATCTGGGTGGGTTAGACATTCATTTTCATGTGACCAGAAGTTTATACAGCCTTTCTATGCACCCATCCAGACTCCCTTTTGAAATATTGATTCTGCCCTCCCTGAGATCATCTTCAGCACAAAAGTTATGGCTAAAACCAAAGCTGCCTTTTCCCATTTCCTGGGAATGCTGCTGTTTGCCTCTTTGCTTTCAGGAACTTTGGCAGCACTATTAAAATCAGCCTGTGCTAATCCATATAAATTCTGTTAATCATAGATATAATCTTTTAAGCATGCTGTAATTAAATTATACGCCAGCCAATTCCAACTACATTAACTTAGCCTCTGAGTTGCAGTTTCATTAAATACTTGTGGTAGAGTGATGCGGAAGGAAGGAAGGAAGGAAGGAAGGAAGGAAGGAAGGAAGGAAGGAAGGAAGGAAGGAAGGAAGGAAGGAAGGAAGGAAGGGAAGGAAGGAAGGAAGGAAGGAGTGAGTATGGTTCACTAAAACAATTTTTCCTTTTCTTCTCTGTGCACATGATTTCAGCAACTGGAGGTCTCTTGGAGGCCAAGGGGGAATCAGACAAATTAACAGAGCATGCAACCTCTCAATACAAGCCAAGCCATTTCTTTACATGCGTTGTGTTGTGATATCACACACATGCCCAAAGGGATGGAGCTTGTACCACAATGGTGTTTTTGTTATTCTGATGGAAGACCCTGTGGTCTCATCCTTTTCTGTTTCACAGAAACAGCTATGGAGCTTCCACCTATGCTGGAAGAATTGAACTATCTTGTGATGTAATGTGACTATTTGTTTTGCACAAAGCCTGAGAAAATGTCTGCATTCCTGCAAAGGGCCAAACCACAAGCTGCTCAACTTTTAGCCTAGTCTAATGTGCTATGCCAGGGGTCCTCAACCTTGGCAACTTTAAGACTTGTGGACTTCAACTCCCAGAATTCCTCAGCCAGCAAAGGTTGGAGACCCCTGTGCTATGTGATCAAAGCCAACTACCAGCACCTATTGTGATCTTTCCTGTACTACATTTAGGAGATGGGGGGAAATCTTCCCCTGAAAGCAAATATAACAACCTGCTAAACTTCAATTCTCTTCTGAGCCGTGAGCTCTATGTGATGGATGGCAAACTCAAGCTCTGGAGAAGACCATCCCACCTCTCCCCTTCTCACAAGCAGGCCAAGTCAGATATATCAAGGTTACTTTCCACAGGTTATTGTTATACTGATCAATGGATGTTAGACGAGAAACATCTCTTCCTCTGCCCTATTCTGTCCAAGAACTTGGCTGGAAAGGTGTCACCCAACTCAATATCTGCTCACAGTACATTGTGGCCCATGGGACAAATTTGGACCACCAGTTTGTATTTTGCCGCTAGTCAAAGCAGTCTGAATTTTTCCCCCTGTGGGGGCTCCACCTAAAACATTATTAACATAGGTGTCTTTAAGACTTTGCAGTCCACAATATGTTCATTTCACCCTAATTAAAATGTCCAATGCTTCCAAATGACTGAAAATTTCACTCCTACCCATTCTGATGACAATGGTATCTCCCCAGAAGCCCTTGGGAGCTAGATAGGGAAGGGGGAGAGAGAGAGAAAATATACAGATAAATATCCAGGTTTGGGGCAAATGTGTGTTTGCCTCTTATTGCAGCAGAGAAAGAGCAAAAAGTAGAATCTGCGATATATAATTATAGCCTTTGCTAGAAACTGGCAGAAAAGCATGATTATTATTTCTTTAGCCAGTAGCTTGTAACCTTGAAATTGCTTAATAAAAGGACATATTGTTTCATCAAATTGTAATTTTCAATTATTGCTTTTTAATTCACTAGAAATTTTTCTCCCTTTGCTATCCCTTTTTTATTTCTTTTGCAGTTTCGATGGGAGGGAGGGAGGGAAGGAGGGAGGGAGGAAGGAAGGAAGGAAGGAAGGAAGGAAGGAAGGAAGGAAGGAAGGAAGGAAGGAAGGAAGGAAGGAAGGAAGGGAGGGTCTCTTCACAAGACCTTTCCTTGATTCACAACAATTTGGAAAACCAACTAGGAAACTGATTGTAAAATAGGTTATATCGTTATAAGAAAGTCAGTACTGGTTGGCAGGCTAAAGTATCCCAACAAATTTGTGATGAGCCTCAGTGTGAATATTCAGACCATTCCTTAAACAAATAATAATAAATAAACTATTAATAATCAAACTATCCCCAAATCCCCTCACATTTCTTTTGAAATTACTTTTTATTGAATAATTTTATGCAATATGAAAAATTATATAAACAAAACTAGAAAAAGAGACTAAAATGTATGAACAGGTAAAGAAAATGACTAGTGTTTCCTAAAAGTTCCATAATATTAATCAGTTGCTAGTTCTTTTTTTTTTAAGCGGGGGACATATAATAGTGGGGGGGGGGAAATGTGCTGCACTCATTAAATTACCCCAAGTCTTTTCAGCAGAACAGGGAAGATTGAGTTCCATCCCAGATCCTTACTTGCTCCGTCTGACTACAAATAAAAGCCCTGTAAGTTGCAAATAGAGAACTGGACACGGAACCACTGATTGGTTCAAAATTAGGAAAGGAGTCCGGCAAGGCTGTATACTGTCGCCTTGCCTATTTAACTTATATGCAGAGCACATCATGAGAAAGGCAGGGCTAGATGAATCAAAAGTTGGAATTAAGATTGCCGGAAGAAATATCAACAACCTAAGATATGCAGATGATACCACTCTAATGGCAGAAAGTGAAGAAGAACTAAAGAGCCTCTTGTTGCGGGTGAAGAAGGAGAGTGCAAAACTTGGGTTGAAACTTAACATTAAGAAAACCAAGATCACGGCATCCGGCCCTCTCAATTCCTGGCAAATAGATGGGGAAGAAATGGAGGTAGTGACAGATTTTATTTTCCTGGGCTCCAAGATCACTGCAGATGGGGACTCCAGCCAAGAAATTAAAAGATGCTTGCTCCTGGGGAGGAAAGCCATGGCAAATCTAGACAGCACACTAAAAAGCAGAGACATCACCCTGTCAACAAAAGTGCATATAGTCAAGGCTATGGTCTTCCCAGTTGCAATGTTTGGCTGTGAAAGCTGGACCATAAGAAAGGCTGAGCGCCAAAGAATTGAGGCCTTTGAACTCTGGTGCTAGAGAAGACTCCTGCGAGTCCCTTGGACTGCAAGGCGATCAAACCGGTCAGTCCTAGAGGAGATCAACCCTGACTGCTCTTTAGAAGGCCAGATCCTGAAGCTAAAACTCAAATACTTTGGCCACCTAATGAGGAGGAAGGACTCACTGGAGAAGAGCCTCATGCTGGGAAAGATCGAGGGCAATAGAAGAAGGGGACGACAGAGAATGAGGTGGCTGGATGGAGTCACTGAAGCGGGAGGCGTGAACCTAAATGGACTCCAGAAGATGGGAGAGGACAGGAAGGCCTGGAGGAACGTTGTCCATAGGGTCGCGATGGGTCGGACACGACTTCGCAGCTAACAACAACAACAACAAAGTGCAAATAACAAGGAGAGCAAGGCAGAAAAAAAATGCAGGATCTAAATTCCAAATGGCATAAAGTGAACATTCAAATCATTTTTGCTCCACACATTATGAAGTTCTCACCAGCTACATTGTGATTTGGATTTTCAGCTGGTGCTGTTGCCGTCTCTAGAGCTGGGTGTGTTTTTGAAAAGAGTATTTTTTTTAATCTTAATCTTTTAGCAAATCTTGAGAGATCATTAAATTCCTCCTGTTTGAAAGCTGGATTTGGGGAATGGTTTATGTCTGTTTGTTTCTTTGACAAGAAAAGTTTTGCCCTAGAGATGGCAGAACCGATTGTATTAATTAAAGAGAAGAACCTATCTATGTTTTTTTTTCCCCTGCTTAGAAACCACTTCTGGATTTTGTGCTCAAAACTGAACAAAAACAGAAGCTTAATTTTAGTTTTGATGATCAGAATGACTTTGTTGTTGCAGAAATGGCTTGAAATATTTAGAAAGATAAAGCAAAAAGTTGAGGTTGTAATTCTTTCTTTGGATTCTGCTGCACCGAAGGAAATTGGAAGTCACTACCTTTTTCTTTCTTTCTTTCTCTCTGCACCTCTCTTTTTTCCTCCTTAAACTTCTTAACTTTTGTTTCTATTTGTATTTTATCTTATAATAAACATTGATAAAAAAAGAGAAGCTTGCTCATTGCTTGACCACTTCTATTGTGTTTACAAAGTCCTCAAACAGCTTTTAATCTACTATAAACCCACTGCACTCATTATCATTATCTTGAAAAATGATGCTTTTTTCCATACATTAGTTTGCAAAAGTCTAAGAGTGGGATAGGAATAAGGGCATATGTTGTATTGTTAATATTCCCAGGTTAAAGGAGTGGCTTTCAAAAGCATGTAGCTCTAGAGCCCCTTTTTAAAGTCAGGGCTGACAAGGTTGAGATGAATGGAGCTGGCTGAGTAGAAAGCATCAGCCTATCTCACTGCATGCCAGGTCCAAAGGACCAAGGACAACCCAAGAGTTATTTCAGAGTAATTTCTTTATTGTTGCTTGCCTATAGACAGTACTCTTGCCGGATTAAAGCAACTAACTGCTTTAATATTAGATTATACCCTGTGAAATTCTGGGGACGGTCTGCCCTCACCCTCTACCTCCATAGCAAAGATTCCAAGCTATGTTGGGTCTTTCCTCCTTGGGAAAAAGCTCCTCCCTCCTGTAATTCTACGCTAGATTTCCCCCACGATGTATCAGCCTTTCCCCAATCTACCTTTTTTCAGATATGTTAGATATTAAACCCCAGAATTCTCAAGAGCATGGCCTATGGGCTAGGAATCCCCTGGGAGCTGATATCCAGCTTCCATAGAAGCTAATTTGGGAAAGGGTAGCCAAATGTTTGCTTGAAGGGACTCTACCTTAGCAGCAGTCTTCCTGGCCTGTGTTACCCTTTCGGTGCCTACACTAGTAAGGTGAGTTCCAGTCCTGCCTCAGCTATGAAAGCTGGTTGGGTGACATTGGGCCAGTCCCTCTTTCTCAGTCCACAACATCAGGCTCCGGTGACAAGATGGTGGGTCAATTCCTGCTGCAACCAAATGGATCAATAGTTGATCTGAAAAAGCAGACCCTGCACTTGGGAGGAAATGCTAGGAAGGAAAAAGAAACAAAAAACTAGTAAAGGGATGCCAACCTGCACTTTCATGGAAGAAATATTAGACAGCATCACCACCAGATGGATTCGTAGTTGGCTGACTCAGCATGTGGTCCTCAATGGAACTGCATCTACATGGAGGGAAGTGTGTAGTGGGGTGCCCCAGGGCTCTGTTCTGGTCCCAGTGCTCTTCAACATTATCATCAACAATTTGGAAAAGGGGATAGATGAGGATCTCATCAAATTTGAAGACGACACCAAGCTGGCAGGAATAGCCAACACTCCAGAAGATAGGCTTAAGATAGAGAAGGATCTGGACAGACTCGAACACTGGGCACTATCTAACAAAATGAAATTCAGTGGTGAAAAAAGTAAGGTTCTACATTTAGGCAAGAAAAACCAAATGCACAGGTACAGCATAGGTGGTACCTTGCTCAATTGTGAGAGGGATCTTGAGTCCTAGTGGACAATCACTTAAATATGAGCCAGCAGTGTGCTGCAGCTGCCAAAAATGCCAACACAGTGCTAGGCTGCATTAACAGAGGAATAGAATCAAGATCATGCAAAGTGTTAATACCACTTTACAATACCTTGGTAAGGCCACACTTGGAATACTGCATCCAGTTTTGGTCACCACGATGTAAAAAAGATGTTGAGACTCTAGAAAGAGTGCAGAGAAGAGCAACAAAGATGATCAGGGGACTGGAGGCTAAAACATACAAGGAACAGTTGCTGGAATGGAAACTAACCAAAGAGAGGAGCAACCTAGAACTAAGGAGAAATTTCCTGACAGTGAGAACAATTAATCAGTGGAACAACCTGCCTCCAGAAGCTTTGAATGCTCCAACACTGGAAGGTTTTTTTAAGAAAAAAATATCTCCTCCTCGCTGTAATTTATGACATTGAGATGCAACTCACGTACCAGAAGTAGTAAAGTTGGGAAGGGTCCTTTTCTCAGCTTCTGATAACAGATGGAACCCTTTCAATCAACCCAACCTTTGAACCCTCTTGCTTTTCCCCCACCAGGAAAATTAGCACATGGTGTTTCCAAACAGCTGAGCAATTTGCAAACAAATAACTCTCTTATTAGCTAATGAGCCGTAGGCTGACCTTCTACAGGCCTCTTCATTAGGTAACATTTAGAGCCTCATCTTTCTCTGTTTGCATCCATGTGTGTGTGCGTGTGTGTTTCATTCTATACATCATTGATTAAAAGATGCGAGCTGTAGACCCCCCCCCTTCGTGTCATTCTTAGTGAATTAAATGGACGCTCTGGGTTTGCCCTTGATGTCTGAAGGAAACCAAAGGGAAAATTAAATGCCATCCTTGTTACCATCTCCGAAGACCTCTCCTTCCTTCCTGATAGTTATGCTGGTCTCAACCCCACTCACCCACCCCCTCCCTCACATTTTTCACCCCTCCCATACATTGCCACATGGAATTTAATCTGGCTAGGGATGCAATTTTGCCTCATTAATGCTCATCAAACAGGACTGTGAAGAAAAAGGGGGGAAACGAGATGGAAGCGCCAGGCATCTTAATTCTTGGAGCTCGGAAGAATTGGTCCTTTTTAGTTGACAGGTCAAGGCTTATCTGTAAATCTCCTATCAGCCACTTTGAGCAACTTGAGCGCTGTAATGTTAAGTGGGAAAGATGCTGGGAGGTAGGGAAAGAAAGGCTGCCTAGGTAATAACAAAGAAAAACAAAGAGCAACAAAGATGATCAGGGGACTGGAGGCTAAAACATATAGGAAACGGTTGCTGGAATTGGGTATGTGTAGTTTAACGAAGAGAAGGGTGAGGGTTGACATGATAGCAGTGATCCAATATCTCAGGGGCTGCCACAAAGAAGAGGGAGTCAAGCTATTCTCCAAAGCACCTGAAAGCAGGACAAGAAGCAACGGATGGAAACTAGTCAAGGAGAGAAGCAACCTAGAACTAAGGAGAAACTTCCTGATAGAACAATTAATCAGTGAAATAATTAATCACTGGAACAACTTGCCTCTAGAAGTTGTGAGTGCTCCAACACTGGAAGTTTTTAAGAAGAGACTGGACAACCATTTGTGTGAAATTGTATAGGGTTTCCTGCCTTCCAACTGTGTCTATTCTATTCTATTCTATTCTATTCTATTCTATTCTATTCTATTCTATTCTATTCTATTCTATTCTATTCTATTCTATTCTATTCTATTCTATTCTATTCTATTCTATTCTATTCTATTCTATTCTATTCTAGAACAGAAGCTTCTTTTGAAATGGGGAAAAAATGAGAAAAAGATAAGAGGCAGTGTAGCCTGCAGCTAATCAGTGGGTAGGACAAAAGGCTCAGAAGGGACCCTCCCTAAATTCTCCGGCTATAAAACAGACAATGGCAGAATTGTACTTTCAGGCTTGCAAGATTCTATTAATGTAGCTTTACAATAAACTCGAAAGTAGCTCATCTGATCTATTTCCTATCTGGATTACCTGGTAAGACAGGTGTAAAGCAGTGTTTTTCAAACATGGCAACCTTAAGTTGTGTGGACTTCAATTCCCTAAAATCCCCAGCCTCTAGTCTGGGAGTTGAGCTTCATATCCCTTAAAGTTGCCAAGTCTGGAAACCCCAGTATAGAGATTTGAAAGCCATGAAATGACAGCCCAGAAGGGCAACTAACCAAGCTCAAAATGGAATAGACTGGCTCTAAAGAAAGTACTTATTTGCCAGAAGGGAAAATTAAAAAGATGACCTAGCTCCTTTTCTTACCTCCAAAACAGATTGGTTCGTTTCCATCTACCTTTTTTTAAAAAGAGCATTTACAATATACATGCACATCATAGGAGTCCTTGTTTTGAAAAGTGTGGATGGCTGCATCCCAACCTTTTTGCCAAAACAACAACAAAAAACCTGTGATGGAGAACTCAAAAGGAAGAACAATTGGGAACTAGGGTAAGCTACAACTGAACACAAATGTCAAGGTTTTGGACATAGATCAGGATCCTTCCAGGAACTGAATTAACTAAGCCTGTCCTGGATCCTTGATGTTTTAAAAGCAAAGGGGGAACGTTGCCTCCAGCATCCTGACTCAGATGTGAGTTTTCTCTTCTCCTAGAAAGATTTCCTGCATAAGAAGCCAGATGGACTAAAGTGGAGGTTCTGGGTTCACAAGTGGTCTCTGAACACCTTTACTGCACATGTGGGTACCTGCAAAAGTTGATAATGAACTAGTTTTATTTGACAAAAAAGGAAAAACATTGACTGCATAGTTGGAGCCCATGGTCATAAAACAGATTTAATTTTAATTCCAGCACAACACAAATGAAACTTTGGGATTGTGCCCCATCCCACCCACTTTTGAAGCAGGGTGTTCCTTCCTGGCTAGAATTCAAGGGCCAAAGGCAGCCTTTATTCTGAAAGAAGTTTTGCATTTTTCTAGAGGAAATTAGGGACGCGGGAGCTCAGTGGGTTAGGATGCTGAGCTTGTCGATCAGAAGGTCGGCAGTTTGGCGGGTCGAATCCCGAGTGCCACGTAACAGAGTGAGCGCCTGTTACTCGTCCCAGCTTCTGCCAACCTAGCAGTTCGAAAGCACGTAAAAATGCAAGTAGAAAAATAGGGACCACTACGGTGGGAAGGTAACAGTGTTCCGTGCGCCTTTGGCGTCTAGTCATGCTGGTCACATGACCACGGAGACGTCCTCGGACAAACGCTGGCTCTTCGGCTTTGAAACGGAGATGAGCACCGGCCCCTAAAGTCGGAAAGAACTAGAACACATGTGTGGGGGAACCTTTACCTTTACCTTTAGAGGAAATTACAATGTCACAGAACATTCTCTAAAGAGGGTTGGATTTGCATTCCCAGAATTCCTGGTTAACTTGGTTATGATCAGACAAAGAATTCTGAAAGGATGAAGAAGGATAATATAACTTGATAATCCAGACAATATTCCAAGGGTTCACTCAGCCAAGAGCAGCTTCTACTGTTCTCAACAGTTGAGAGAAAAATAATAATAGAACGCAACTGGGACTTTCAACCTTTATCAAAGTCACAGGGAGAGGATGACCAGCCATTACCCTTGTGAGATGCAGGGATTGATGAGAATAAGATGGGATTTATGTTTTCAAGATGTGCTTATCGATTTTTACATGTTGAGTCATACAGCATTGTTGATGTTTTGCTGTGAGCGGCTTAGATTCATAGTATTTGAAGAGGCATAAAAACATGTGAAATAAATAGATACCACAGATATGCACGGGGGATGAGTCAGGTTAGTATCTGTGAAGCCCTGTCTCTTTTTATAAAAAAAAAACATGCATTGCATCTATAATGCACCTTAAAAGGAGGTGGCTTCGATTGCTTGTTTGCAGCTGTTAATTTTCGTCTCTTTTTTTTTTTTGAGCTCCCATGAATGTTCTTCATACAAAAAAAAAACCCCATCTGCTTCGGAAGCTTTGCTCAGCAGCACCATTATAGTGATGTCCTGGCTCACCACCAGATACTTCCCCCAATAATGCCTTGAGGGAATCAGCAGGTATATTATGCAAAGTTTCCACCAAGTTAGCTGGGACGAAGTTCAACTATCCATCTCCTTTCTTTTCTGCAGGGGCCATACTTCATGTGGCTTGTTGAGTTGGCCGTGGCAAGTAAGCTGTGGTGAGTTGGCCATGGTAAGTAGGCTGTGGCGAGTTGGCCATGGTGAGTTGGCCATGGTGAGTTGGCCATGGCGAGTTAGCCATGGGGAGTTGGCCATGGGGAGTTGGCTGTGGTGAGCTGGCTGTGGCAAGTCCATATCTGTCTACCCACAGATATCGATGTGTGTGTCTGTGTGTAGACAGATATGGACAACTATTTGTCCAGGATGATATAAGAATTCCTGCCTCAGGCATGGGGTAAAACTAGAAGACCTCCAAGGTCCCTTCCAGCCCTATGATTCTATGATTCAGTATTAATAAGTCACAATCAAATTGAGCTCCAGCAGCACCCAATAATCCATATTTGACAGCTGGAAGTGCACAGGAGATGGACACCTGATCTTTAAGGAAAGAAGGAATTATAGAGCAGACAGATGTTCCTCTCAGAGATACAGTGAATTCCCAGCTGATGAATGTCTCCATAACTGCCACAATAAATTTGATGAAGTGGCACAGAAAACCATTTTTGCACATCTTCTGACAATGTTACTGCAAGTTGAAATCACAGCTTGGATTCCCCATAAGGTTAACTGATTCCACCATAGAGACAGATGATAGCTATTGCTAAATAGCCAGAAAAATGGTTATATCAATCTCCTTCTTTCAATTAGCAGTGGCAGCAAAATTCAGAAGGAAATATTAAATTGGCCCTCTTATGATGCTCATTTTTAACAGAGTACACCAAAAGACAGCCTCAGAATAGATTTCATTTTAATCGAAGAGAGATTAAACTCTTCTGGCCTCTCTGAAGACTTTGAAAATGTGGTTTTCTTACCATGTTTCAGGACCTGCTTGCAGTATATACCCTTCTCAGGGGCTATTCTGAATGAGAAAAATGGATTTTACTCCATTGATTAATGTATTTGTCTTTTTAATTACAGGTTTGGGCATGACTTTGTACTTGTTTTGGTTTTTATTTGTATTTTGTTTATTGTGCTTGAAGTTATTTTGTACTGTTGTGAGTGACACAAAGTCACTAATGTGAGATGGGCAGCTATATAAATTCAACAAATAAAGAAATATCCTAGAAAAGTTGCTGGAAATGGGTATGTCTAGTCTAATGAAGAGAAGGACGAGGGGGGACATGATAGCAGTGTTCCAATATCTCAGGGACTGCCCCAAAGAAGAGGGAGTCAAGCTATTCTCCAAAGCACCTGAAGGCAGGACAAGAAGCAATGGATGGAAACTAGTCAAGGAGAGAAGCAACCTAGAACTAAGGAGAAATTTCCTGACAGTTAGAACAATTAACCAGTGGAACAACCTGCCTCCAGAAGCAGTGAATGCTCCAACACTGGAAGTTTTTAAGAAGAGACTGGACCGCCATTTGTCTGAAATGGTATAGGGTTTCCTGCCTGAGCAGGGGTTTGGACTAGATGACCTCCATGGTCCCTTCCATCATCATCATCATCATCATCATCATCATCATCATCATCATCATCGTCGTCGTCGTCGTCATCGTCATCGTCATTGTTATTATTATTATTCACTGCACAGTCAGCCAGATGTTCAGACCGGATTTGGCATTTTTGTCTACCTATCAAGTCCTTATCAAGGACCTGGGATAGGCAGATGTAGATGTTTGATGGTATTACAGATATTGTCGCAGAATGGAAGCAGTTCCTAGTAAGGCCGCCTTTTGCAACTGACTAATGGTGAATTTGTCAATGCCGATGATGGTATTCAAGTGGTGCTCCAGTTGTTTTGGGATTGCACCCAAGGCACCTATTACTATCGGTAATACCCTTGCTTGCCTTTGCCACGGTCTTTCTATTTCTATTTGCAGGTCTTTGTATTTTGTTATCTCCTCCAGTTCTTTCTTGTCTATTCTCATCTAGTCTCCAGGCACTGCCACATCCACTATCCACACTTTTTTGTCTTTCTTATCAACAATTGTTAAGTCTGGGGTGTTATGTTGCAGGTGGTATTGTATTAGTATTATTAAAATATATGTGTAAAATGCCTCTATCTTTCTACAAAATGAAAACATAGACCCACAGGAAAATCTTTATCGGTTATACTATGTGTGTGTATAAAATATATTTCCCCCCAAACCTGCACATTATGCATGCATACTTTTATGCAAATTTCCCAAATATATTGCTGTTGTAAGCTGACTTTACTGCTTACAACAGTGGAAAGGTGGGCCTACGTTTAATAGTTGTTGTGTACGTTTTTGCACACAATGGTTAAACTGACAAACATTTCTACTAGAGCTTGACGGTATCTTATTGCATGCCCATTTCCAATGTAAGGGACTCTTTTTTGATAGAAAAGAAATGTGTTGAGATTTCTCCAAGTTTATTATACAGAGAGCCTTTTTCAAAGGCTTTCTGTATAATAAAACTTGAAACTTGCTGTAAAGGAAAACCTAAAAAGTTGCTTCAGATAATTCAGAGGTCATATTTTTTGGGGGGAGGGGGGGAGGAGGACTCTATTAACCACCTTTAAAGCTAATTTACAGCTATAATTATTATTTTCTTTCACACTGTAAATTATCCTCTCTCCTAGCAATTGCTGTAGTTTTAATATATATGTTAAATAGCATATTCTCCATTCACAGCACATAATGTGACATCCAGTTGTATATCTGGTCATTTTCCTACTCAAGCTGAGTGTTAGGAGAGACGGTGATGTCTACAAATTATGAATTGGACACAATTTTAATTTTTTTAAAAAACCACTACAAAGATGCTTGAGGAGAATGTCCGGTTGCATCATCCAGTTTGAAGAAGTTACTACCTCCCCCCTCAGGAGAGAGAAATACTATGCAGCCAACTGACGATACTATGTTGTATGGGCGGGGGGGGGGTGGAATAGTGTAAGTATAAGATTCTGGTACCCTCTTGTGAGCAACCAACCATATTGGTTCTGTAAACCATGAAGGAATAACTTGGCTATTAAAAAGATAGAGCCTTTTTTTAAAAAAAATCCCATTTATATCCCGCCCTTCTCCGAAGATTCAGGGTGGCTTACAATCTAAAGCACAAATCAATGTGCTTAGCAATAGCCTTCATTCTATGTATATGCCTGCTTATTAGGGCTTTCGCCTCCCCCAAGTGGCATTATTACAAAGTCAGCTTATTGCCCCCAACAATCTGGGTCCTCATTTTACCTACCTCAGAAGGCTGGAAGGCTGAGTCAACCTTGAGCCTGGTGGGATGCGAACATGCACTAATTGCAGGCAGCTGGTGTTACTTAAGGAGGCATTAGCCCACTGCTCCACCAAGGCTCTTTGTATCCTCTATATTTGTTCATACAACTCCATTGCTAAATTCCTCATGAGCCACTATGATTCTCAATAAACAAGAGACAGAATATAATGACAAACAAACCCATGTCAGAGATCCTACTTGACCAAGAAAAGAAATGAAATGGTAAGAGAGGTAATAAGGATATGCAATCCCTATGTGAACTTCTAAACTTTTCGTGGTGAGACTGCATATTTATCTGTTTCCAAGTCAACTTAGAAACAATGATGCTGAAAGAAATTGCCAGAATGACTCGATAACTGTGCAGGAATGGAGTCTGGATTCCCAGGAGGGAGGGGCTGCATTTCAGAGGAGCAAGAGACAATGAAGTTTAGATGCTGTGTTTGAGAGGAAGATGTCAAGACAGCTCCTCCTTAGAGGTTCTCAGAGCATATATTTAATGATGCAAGTAGTTTACTTTAGTTTGGCAAGATTTCTGTCTATAGATGAGGAACAATAAAGGAGACTGCCTAGATGAAACTTGGCATGTCAATCAGTCAATCAATTGATTACAGCCAAAGGCCAACACATAAATTAAACATTCAAATAAAACAAAACTAAACAGAACCATCACAAGAGGACATAGCAATATATTACAATTGATGATGTAATCGATGGGTGACCAAGGTCTGTCTAGTTTTACAGACAATATATCAAAAGCTAGCTAGCTTCAGACAAACTGAACCATACTGACCTGACAATAAAAATACATTGAATATAGCCTAAAAGTGGATAAAACATGTAATAAAATTAATTATAAAAGATTATTAAAAAGATCTAAAATGATTATGGATCCTTGGTGGAGCAGTGGGCTAATGCCTCCTTAAGTAACACCAGCTGCCTGCAATTAGTGCAGGTTCGCATCCCACCAGGCTCAAGGTTGACTCAGCCTTCCATCCTTCCGAGGTAGGTAAAATGAGGACCCAGATTGTTGGGGGCAATAAGCTGACTTTGTAATAATGCCACTTGGGGTGTGTGTGTGTGAAAGCCCTAATAAGCAGGCATATACATAGAATGAAGGCTACTGCTAAGCTTGTAAGCCACCCTGAGTCTTCGGAGAAGGGCGGGATATAAATGGAATTAAAATAAAAAAATAAAAATAAAAAAAATAATTATTTATGTTTCTGGTGAATCCCCAATGCTGCTGCACAGAATCTAGCCACCTGCGCCGTGATCACTGCCTGCTCATCCTTAAGCAGCCACTGGAGATACTTTCCAAACAACCAGGATACCTATCAATTATGGGGAGGACATGGTCTGTAGAAGGAACATCGAAGGAGTATGTATCCAATGGTCTTGGCATATATTTCTTGGGCTTTGGAGCCTGGTGGTAACCATTGAATTTTGCAGGTTGAGATGGGTAGATCACTGAAAATTCCCAGCCAGTCTTCCAATATCCTGAAATCCAGTTGGAAGTTTACTTTTACTTTTCCAATCTAGATTTAATTTTAACTTAGAGTATTTCCAAAAATCTTCTTCTCTGGAATTGTCTCTGAATTTTGGCAGGGACTTAAAGTTCATGGCAGGGAATGAGCTTTTCTGCTAGATTTTGAAGGACTAGGCAAAATTTCTCAAACTTGGTAACTTTAAAACGTATAGATTTCAGTTCCCAAAATTCCCCAGCCAGACATGCTGGAGTGGTGGAAGAATTAATAGTGACAGAGTGATGTCATTAGAGAAATAGGCCAACATGTTCAGCCCATTTTTGGAATATTCTGGACAAATATCCCCAAAATAGATGCACACAATCTCCCAGAGGCTCTTATCCATTTATTTTTAACTCTAAGTATCTAAATGGAATTGAATTGTTTGAGAACCATAAAAAGTTGATTTGCTGCCTCTGGAAATTGTTTTGTGAAATTGTCAAATTTATTTCAGTTGAGCCATTTGGATGTCCAATCTCAGCACTGCAGCTTTAGGCTCACTTGGGCCAGAGAGCCAAAGGATACTGCAGTCTTCCTTCAACATTCTTAACCATTTTAAAACTACAATATACTTTGCAGAATGTCTAGCTAGAACACCTAAAATGAAGATGAAAGAATCTATGCAGTTATAAATTCCCCTCGATATTAACATCCTACAATATCCATGAGCACATCAATTATGCAAGTTTGAAAGTCAAGGCTAACTGCTTTTGTTTCCATGCAAGAATTAATTTTAGACATTCTCTGAATGATAGTAAAATTGAGTTGGAAGAAGAAATTGTGTGTTCCAAATGGTAAAAGGATAGGATGAATCAATCAATCTATGCATCCTTAATTCTGCTAAAGGATTTTCTTCTTTTCTAAACAGATAAACGGATGAAGTTTTATTATTTATTGATTAATTGGCATTTCATATTTCTAAATCTCCCACTTTCTACAAAGAGGGCCTTTTTGTTTTATTGGGTCAATCAAATTTAAGAGTCTCTTGTGAACTTTGACCATTCAGGCAACTTCATCAGCAAAACATTCTTAAAATACCTTGTCTCTCTTTTTTTTTTAAAAAAAAATACTCAGGCAGGGAACCCATTTTGAGAAATAATTTATAAAAAAAGAGCAACAGCAAGTCTGTGGAAATGACCATCTAAATAAACTTTCTCTAAGATGATCTATCATCAGACTTATCTTCAAGTTGTCCAATGGTTCACCTACTGAGTCACTGTAATTGAGTCCATCCACCTGACTGTTGGTTGCCCTCTTCTGCTCCTTCTTTCCCATCTATCCCATAATTACAGAACTATGGGAAATAGGAAATGGGATAGCAAGAAAGGTATCCACCACCTACATTTTCATTCTCACTTCTAAGCCAGATTTCTGTATTTCTTGCCATTTGTTTAGTTTTCTTTGTATTCAAACTTACTCTGATTTTTTTTTCCACAATGCTTCTTGACTTTCATTGCTACAACTTCCAGATTATTTGCATCTTTAGTTATCAGCAGGGCTTTTTTTGTCATAGAACACCCAGAGCGGAGTTCTGGAACCTTTTTTGGATGGAACCTTGTAGGGTAGGCAAGGCGGGTTGTATGACGTGTGTGAGTCCCAGCACCCCCCCCACCTTTTTTTTTTACATTTTTTACATTTTTGTCATTAGCACAGTGCAAGTTATTGATGTTTCTTTCTCCAAATACAAAATCACACTAATCTTCTTCTAATCCAGCTTCCTTCAATATATATTTTGCATATAAGTTGAATGAAGAAAGAGAGAATATACAGTCATCTCTCACTTCTTTCCTGCATTTCGAACTAGCTCTTTCTGCCATTTTCTATGTGGCCCTGGCCTCTTGCCATGTGCATACGTTTCACATGGAGAGACACTTTGAGATTTTCATTTCTGTAAGGAAATTTATAGCTTGACATGGCTAGCACAATCAAAGGCCTTTCTAAAAATCAATGAAGAAAGTACAGGCTCTTGTTTTTATTCTTTGTTTCTCTCCATTATCCAAGGTTCATCAGTAATAAAGTGTTTCTTAAAGCCACACTGAACATTGAGGATCTGTTTTTCTGTGTAAGAATCAGTAGATGATCCTAAGCATTAATTTGTGAAACTAAGGATATGATAGTTTGCAAATTCAATCTCCTTTTTTCTTTTGTAAACTGACTTCTTCTCATCTGTTGGCCACTGCATCAGTGAACTAATTTCTAACTTCATTTTCTAGGACAATATTTTTTTTTGTAAATATAGAGCAAATTTTAAAGTATCTTGGATGTTTTACATCTCTACAGAACTTCAGGATATTCTCCTTCCGTTTTTCTTTCATATTCTTTGAATCAATTATTATCTGCCATTTGCATACTTTAGCATACCAATTGAATTTGGAACTTCTTTCTGAGTTCAGAGATGTTTTGGAAGTCTTTCTTTGTTTTTTCCACGTCTGTTTCATCTTGGATGTCTTTACAGATGTTGTTGTAATACTGTTTCTTGTCTCTTCTAACAGCTGTCTGAGATTCTTTGTGAAGTTCTTTCCTGAAATCTTTGAGTTCTCCTGCTGGCAATTTCCATTGTTTGTTCTGACAGTCAATTTGTTTCTGTTTCTTCATCTTTGGCAGTTTTGGCAATTCCTCTATCAATGAGGTTTGGTACTTCAAAGTGATTCCTGATGTTCTCTTTGAAAATTGTGGGTATATACAGTAGCTAAAACTCAAAATACTTTGGCCACCTTTTGCTGGGAAAGGAGGAGGGCAAGAGAAGAAGGGGACGACAGAGAACGAGGTGGCTGGATGGAGTCACTGAAGCAGTTAGACGTGAGCCTAAATGGACTCCAGAAGATGGTAGAGGACAGGAAGGCCTGGAGGAACGTTGTCCATAGGGTCGCGAGGGGTCGGACACGACTTCGCAACTAACAACAACACAGTAGCATGCTCAAGATCATTTAATGGAAACTGATTGGCTTCCTCCTCCTCCTCCTCCTCCTCCTCCTCCTCCTCCTCCTCCTCCTCCTCCTTCTCCTCCTCCTCCAGTGCAGACTCAGTTACACTTATGGCACATGCATGTTATCTGCTCATGCTAAGAACAGTAGTGGTTAGTTTGGGCACATTTTGGCTAGGGTGCCAGAAGCGATAGCTATAACCTATTTATTCCCAGCATATTGATCTATTCTATGCAAACTAAAATTGCACGCGCAAGCCGACATACCATTGCCTGCATCGAACTAAGAGATATATGCAGCAGTCTGGCACACATACTTAAGATGCATAACGTGCCAACTTTCTATTATATTTGTTTTAATTAGCATAATGTTGAAATTAATTTGTGATGAGAAAAGGAACCTGGGAGGAATCAAAAGATATACCTTCAGGCACACAGTGCCCATGAACATCATGCTGGCTTTTCCTGACTTAATTAATGAGAAACTGTCTTGTAGCAAGGCAGACCGATGGTCCATCTAAAATCAGGCATGATATCTCTGGCAGCAATGACAACACTCCTTTTTTTGTCTTTTTTTTAATTGAAAAGTTTTACAATACATTTTTAGATAGAAAAAAGAAACTCCCTCCTCCCCCTCCCCTCTCCCCAACGCTCCCCTCCCCTCCCCTCCCCCCTCCCCGACTTCCCAGAGCTGAATACAGGGTATAGACTTACAAACATAAGTTAAAATATGCTAACAACAAGGATAAAATATTAAATTCTATCGCGCTTTAACTCTCCATAGTCATAATTATATTACTAAGAAATAACTAATAATATAAAACCACTACTTATTCAAATGCTAAATGCAACTTTTTAGTCCCATATTTATTCTGAATATATTCAATCCATCTTCTCCATTCCACAATATATCTCTGTTGCGATTGTTCTTTCAAGTAAGCCGAGATCTTTGCCATTTCCGCCAAATTGGAAACTTTCAAAGTCCACTCTTCTATAGTCGGCAGTTCCTCCTTTTTCCAATATTGCGCTACTAAAAGTCTCGCTGCCGTAATTAAATTCAAAACCAATTTAGTATCTATAACAGTAAAGTCTGTACTAATACCCAACAAAAACAACTGCGGAGAAAACCTTATCTTTTTCTTAAATATCTTTTGCATGTTCCACCAAATTCTAATCCAAAAAGCTTTGACTTTTTTACAAGTCCACCATATATGAAAATACGTTGCACCTTCACAACCACACCTCCAACATTTGGGCTGGCAGTTCGGATACATACTTGCTAATTTTTTTAGGGTCTAAGTGCCATCTATAAAACATTAATCCTTAATCTACTTAGTTTCCAAACAAAAGGTTAC
Organism: Vipera berus; assembly: GCF_964194415.1. Taxonomy (NCBI): domain Eukaryota; kingdom Metazoa; phylum Chordata; class Lepidosauria; order Squamata; family Viperidae; genus Vipera; species Vipera berus. The sequence goes on along the minus strand of NC_138212.1, from coordinate 17,908,145 downwards.
AGGTTACTTGATAATCTCATATTAGGTTTTTTTTAGCATTGGTTTGGAAGGACAGTCTATAAGAGCAACCCCTTACCAATTTTCAAAAATGCTCCAAAAATCAAACTAAGTGTTTTCTTCCACAGACATATGCTTCAAAGGATGCCTTGCAGTGATGAAGCAACGAGGGACATGGAAGGAGAGCTGCAGCTGTCCACCAGCATGTGGAAACAGCTGTGTTCATTCCTGAGCAGTGGCCATCCCCTACTATGACTACCTGTTCATGCCTGGGAATTCAGGAAAGCAGGCAGTAGCTTTCAACACAACTGCTTTCAAATATTCATTGTTACTTCCAGCAGTTCCAGAGAAAATCGGCTGATATGTCATCTCTGGAAAGCAACTGACCAGCACCTTATTTATGACTCCTGCCATCACAGATGCATCCAGCTTCACTATAAGCCTGAACTGTGACTCCCAATGAATGGGAACATGTGTCTGGTGACTCACCCCAACATCTTTCAAAAATGTAACTCCTGTAGAATTTCACATTTCATTTCAAGCTAAACCCTACGATAAATCAAAGGACATCCAGAAGCCCTCTGAGTAGATCCCTCACATATTTCATTCCAGGAAGGAGCTATAAATTTCGCTTCAAATTTTGATATGAGTGAAAATGCAATCGCTTCTCCACTCTCATGGAACATTGTAGATTTTTGTAGTGTAAACTTTGATGGATTACAGTAACCATATCTGATTGATAAAATGGTCTGAAATGTGAAGAGACAGAGGGGTACATCTGCAGGATGGTTGCAGAGGCTATGTAAATATAGGGATAATTTGTGGGGAAAGGAGGAAGAGAAAGAGAAGGAGAAAGAGAAGAAAGGCACATCATTGGAAAAGAGAAATCTCTGTGTATCAACCGAAGAGAATATTTGTAGCTCAAGGTTGAACTGTGGGGTCCTTGGTGCTCTCTGAACTGGGTTATTTTCTTGTAGATGCTCCATTACCCAACCAGATAATGTCATCAGTGGCGTAGATGATGGAACTTAGTTGGGTAATGAGACATTTGCAAGAAGATAACCAAGTTCCGAGAGCACCAAGGACCTCACATATTTGCTTATTTTCTTCTTTCTTTCCTTCAGGTTATCACTTGACCAAGAAAGCCACACTCACTGGTCAAATGTCTCCTAAAGAGTGAGACCACATATTCAGGCAAGCAGAGTGTCTAATATTCCAAACTCTAAATCAACAATCCTGGAGTGAATCTAACTAATATTGTATCTCAGAAGCCAGGTTGCTGATCCAAATGTATTTCTGCACATTCAGACTTAGAGAAGCTACTTATCTATAAAAGGCTATTCCTCAAAAATCATATGACCCCCCTCAGGCTTAAGTTCTTTGGTGCTATACTACCAGATCTATGTTCTGAGGAGCTTAGCAGGATCTCATTTCTTCAATGAGATCAGGGATCCTCAACAGCCTTCTGACTTGGTGCTCCTGAAGCTAACCTTACCCTCACCATCCTCAAATCTGGTTAGTCTCTGAGAAGACATCCCCCGAAAAGTTCATGATACCTCTACTTAAGAAAAGCTGATGGTAAATCTGAAACATAAATTAGGGGAGATATTTAAGGGACAGGATACAAATTATAAAAACAAGATAAGTTAAATAATGATTTCTCTTTGCTCTTTTACAGAAGTGTTTTTTCCGAATCGACTTATTCCTTTCCATACAGCTGTTTCTCTCCACCCCCTGCAGCCTGGCTGGGAAGATTGATATATAAAATTGAGAATAGATCAGACTGAAGGCAAATGCATGTTAAAAATAGTGGTGCATTATATCTTGTCTCACCTTAACCATTAATAAACCATTTCTTTTTTTCATGGTGGAGAGGAATCACACAAAATAGCTTTTTTTAAAAAAAACATTGTAGAGATTGTGGTAGTGAAAATTGCATGGCATAGAGACTATTGTTTTTCAGAGGATGTCAGGGGAATTCTGGGAGATGAAATCCGCACGTCTTAAAGTTGCCAAGGTTGGAAAATAATTGCTTTTAATAATTAAATTTTAATCTATGCCTGATGTGATGGAATGTAGTAGGCCAGATAGCCAGGAGTGAGGGGCTGCATTCCAGTGGAAAAAGAGACAACTCAGTTTGTGTGGGGAAAAGAGGGTGAAGGCAGCCCTCCTTAACAGCTCCCAAAGTTTGTGCTTTATGTGGCTGGTAGCATGCTTTAGTTTGGCAAGATTCTGTCTATGGTAAGGAACAATAAAGAAATATGGTTGGGAAAATCACAATATGTCTTTCTTGGTTTTTGAATCCTGAGAGTACCACAGAGATTCTGACTTTATGGTATCACAATTGCTCCCTAAAATTTAAGCAAGGTGAGAAAGAGCAATTTCAACATCCCTCCCATTTTGCCTGTCCAAAGATAACCAATTTTATTTTTTAAAAAAATCTTCCCACACACACACACACACTCCAATTGTTAAAATCCACAGGAAGGTCATGTCTTATACTTGGACAATCTGTTTAGCAGGTTAATAATGTATGAACAATGCTAAAAGAATATCTCCCAGGACAGTCTCTTTTAAGTATCCCAAATTGTTCTGAGTGGATTTTTATAATACCTATTGAGACTTTGGGCAGCAGCCATTATTATTATGTTACTTAAGCAAAAGACTAATGAAGAATCCATTCTTTTTTGTACTCCAGGAAAGCAAAATCTATAGATGGAAACGATCTGCCTTTCTTATTAACTGTGCATTGTACGTTGACTAGAAGTGGGCAGGAAGCAAGGAAGTTGTATACTGCCTTGTTAGGGTGAGCAAGAGATCAATATTCCTCAGAACAGGATCAGCTCTCCAGGATCAGCAATGAGCAAGCTAAGCTGGTTTCAGAGACAAGTAGCTCAATCCAGTTAGGACTACATTCACACCAAACCAACATACTTTTTTTAAAAAAAAATTACTTTGTCTGTTTATATGAAGCCCACTCATTATATGTTCTTTAAACCCTAGTTTGGCACTTAGCAAGGTGTATGAACGTCTTCAGTTGTGGATTATTTCATAAGCCGTGGTTAAATAAAACATGGTTTTATTTGGCTAACCAAGTGACAGTGTCATCAAATGTGGGTTTAGCTTCCAACTGCAAGCATAACAGAATGACAGAGTTGAAATGGACCTTGGAGGTCTTGTATTTCAATTCAGGCATGAGACCTTATATCATTCTGAACAAATGGATGTCTAATCTCTTTTTGAAAACCTCAGCTGATGGTGGACCCACAATTCAAGTTGGTCTCTTGAATTCTTCAGGTTATGAAAGTACATTTCTTCCTCCTTGCCTTCACAGTCCAAGAAAGTAGGTAAGGTCCCTTCTGAAACATTTGCCATGCCCACTTTCCTGCTGAGGGCTCAACTGATGCTTATCCAATCATTGTCTTGGCTGTGGCTCTTCTTCCTGTCTCCCAAGGTCATTCCCACATACCATTACAATAGCCCAGCCCTTCAAAAAGCAGCCTCAAAAAAGACAGAAGAACAGAATTGAAAGAGTCCTTGGAGGTCTTCTAGTCCAAACCTCTGCCCAAGCAGGAAATCTTCTACCATTTCAGACAAATGGCTGTCCAATCTCTTCTTGAAAACCTCCAGTCATGGAGCACTCACAACTTCTGAAGGTAAGCTAGTCCACTTTTTAATTGTTCTGTCATGAAATCTTGGTGGAGCCTTGGTGGAGGAGTGGGCTAATGCCTCCTTAAGTAACACCAGCTGCCTGCAATTAGTGCAGGTTCGAGTCCCACCAGGCTCCAGGTTGACTCAGCCTTCCATCCTTCCAAGGTAGGTAAAATGAGGACCCAGATTGTTGGGGGCAATAAGCTGACTTTGTAATAATGCCGCTTGGAGGGGGGGCGAAAGCCCTAATAAGCAGGCATATACATAGAATGAAGGCTATTGCTAAGCACATTTGATTTGTGCTTAGATTGTAAGCCACCCTGAGTCTTCGGAGAAGGGCGGGATATAAATGGGATTAAAAAAAATCTTTCCTTATTTCTAGGTTGCTTCTCTCCTTGATTAGTTCCTATCCATTGCTTCATATTCTGCCTTCAGGAGCAGACCATGACCTGTGATTAAGATGAGGAAAACAAAATTCTGATGACACAAATTTGGTTCTAGGCCACTGTTGGCTAGGTTTTTCCCCGGGTTTTGACTTTTTTTTATAGAGGAAGCTACCGGGTATAGAGAAAACAAAGCAGGCCTTTTTCTTCTCTCTCTGTTAAACCCTTCAAGGTGACATCCCTCAGACCAGATGGGTTGGTACCCATATAGTTTAAACCATGTTGGGAGGACATCATGTTAGGAAAGTATAACTTGTGGAACTGGTTCCAAGTCACGGTGAAACAAAACCCAATATGGCTTTAACATGGCAGTAGATTAACTCATTGAGGAGACCCCAAAGATTCTGCATCATGAGAGCGATGGGCTACTTTAAAGATCAAAGCAATATGCTGAGAATTATGGGATGCCAAGTCCTTGCCTTGCTGGTCCATTTGGGGGGGGGGAGGGAGGGATTCAAGTCAAAATTATCTGGCCTTCAGTTGTGAATTTACAAGGTCAGATTTGTAAGAATTCAATTGAATTCCTGGTAGAATTTTAAATGCTGGATCAATTTCATGTACTTCAAATAATTGAGTATATAATTTAAGGATTCTAATCCTTCAGCTTTAAGGATAAAAAAAGGTAACAGGCCCCAATAAATTTCCAAATGAAAGAGCATTCCCTGCATAATGTTTCAACAGCGATATTTATGAGTGTGCAAGTCCATGAAAGAGGGGGAGAGGAAGGTGAAAAAAAAACTGAGATTAATTTTAAAAGGTTATATTGATTGCAGTGAAGCATAAACCACAGGCAAGGGGTGTTACGCAATTACGCATGAGCTGGGCTGATGGCAGAAACAGCTGCTTTACTCTTCACAAAGCCATTCTGATTTCGAGTCTCTTGGACGCAACCAAGCATTTCAAGGAAAAGGGATCTGAGGCTTGCTTGGAGCAGCACATCTGTGGGCTCGTGCATTTTTAACTCAGAAAGAGAAATGAAGAGGGCAGAAGCTCTGATCCCCGATGCTTATGAACTGAAGCAGAGGGCTGGAAAAGTGAAGGTGAAACTGCAAAACAGCTGGGCACTGATGTGCTTGAATTCCATTAAAGAGGATGGCTTGGAGAAATTCAAAAGATCTGAAAGAGAAGCAAGTCCAGGTTGCATTTACTGTATTTATCCAGTCAGCTGTTCTTTGCTTTTTCTAGAGGTCGTTTTTCCCAACGTTCCAGCAGGTTGATCAAATGATGCCAAATTCGTGTATCCCCCCTTCAAAATTTCTGGGCAAAAGACTTGAGACAGAGATGAGCTTTCTTAGCTAGTAAAGAAATGAACATTTGAGGAGCAAAGTTGCCCCTAAATTTTAGATGATGTTCATCATCTGCCTTCAGGTAGTCCTTGACATAACCATTTGTGACCATTCAAAGTTATAATGGCACTGAAAAAGTGACTTACTGTATGAGCAGTTCTCACATTTATGACTATCATAGCATCCCCACAATCACATGATCCAAGACCAGCATGTATTTACAAAGGTTGCAGCATCCAGGGGTCATTTGATCACCATTCACAACCTTCCCAGCTGGCTTCCACCAAGCAAGTCAATGAAGGAACCTGGATTTGCTTAATACCAGTGTGATTTGCTTAACAACCATGGCAAAAGAGGTTGTAATATTAGGCATGAGTCACTTAACACCTGCCTTGTTTAGCAATTGAAATTCTGGTCCCAGTTGTGGCTGTAAATCAAAGATTATCTGTAGGTAAAGAGGAGATGATGATCCGATGTTGACTGATGGATGAAATTGATCCATCAAATTCCTTCCTTCCTTCCTTCCTTCCTTCCTTCCTTCCTTCCTTCCTTCCTTCCTTCCTTCCTTCCTTCCTTCCTTCCTTTTTTCTTCCCCTGGTTGTCCACAATGGAAAGAAGCAGAGCTTCTCTTCTAGCTTCCTCTTCATTTTCCCCAACATGCCCTAGTGTTTGTCAGTCAGGGTCATCATAGTATATGAGGACTTCCTGTCACCATCAATTGCTATTGTCCTGAACTCTGCTATTTCTTCTGATGCCTGGAATGACACCTTTATTTGGGTGTTAAAATAGCTGCAGCTATTTTGTATGACAGACTATGAATTCAGACCTAAATTCATTTCTAATGTATAATATGATCCAAAAACAACTTAAAATCGAGAACTTCCAAGGTAATTGGCATCTCATTATTGGAGAATTAGACATAGACTCTTATAACAGATTGAAGCTTGCAATCTGAAATGTGAATAGATGATTAGTGATGTGTCAGCTATCGGATGCCTAATTTACCAAATATTAAAATGGATTGCCGCAGGGCCAAGGTTTGCAATTATTAAAAGACCAAATCCTCCACTTGGCTTAAAGGAAGCCACCTTCAAAAAATAGTGGTTGAGGCCAGGACATGAAACTTAATTTGATTTCATTTACCTATAAATTGAATTAAAATTAGAAGTGGCTAATATGATTACATTTCGTATATTTAACAATTTCTCCATTGTGAAAAATCACTGTTGAAAATACTCTTTAATCCTGGATGCCAATCTGAAAGGAGTTTGCTCAAGGACAGATGATAACGCCATTGGATTAGAATAGAATGCAGGGTAACGGAATTGGAAGGGAACTTTGAGGTCTTCTAGTCCAACCCCCTGCCCAAGGCAGGAGCCTCATTTCATCCCAGTCAGAAGGCTGTCCAGTCTTGAAAACCTCCACAGCCTCTGGAGGCAAGCTGTTCCCCTGATTAATTGTTCCCCTGATTAATTGTTCTCACTGTCAGGAAATTCCTCCTTACTTCTAGATTGGATCTCTCTTTGGATAAAGGAGAAACAGAAGCTGCCAGCCTGGAGGTTTGATGGTAGGGGGACCAGGTGGGCACTCCGCTCTTCTGTGGAATTGCACCTTCTGAGGCAAGGAGGAATCCCACCCTGATCCCAGAAAGCTGTAAGGACATGGCTATTTCAGAGGCCCTTTGGGCCTGGATTCTGCCACCATCAGTGCAATTGGCAGCGCTATTATGCTTACATGGACTTTAAATACTATAACTCTATTTTAAAATACACTTTTTCTGAGCTAATAGATTAAGAAAATCTCAAATACTTTGGCCACCTAATGAGAAGGAAGGACTCACTGGAGAAGAGCCTCATGCTGGGAAAGGTGGAGGGCAAGAGAAGAATGGGACGACAGAGAACAATGGAGTCACTGAAGCAGTAGGCGTGAGCTTAAATGGACTCCAGAAGATGGTAGAGGACAGGAAGGCCTGGAGGAACGTTGTCCATGGGGTCGTGATGGGTCGGTCACGACTTCCCAGCTAACAACAACCACAAGAGTAAGAAATCCTGAGAAATATACAAAACATACATGGAATCTCTACACACTGCCATCTATTGAAGTCACAGATTAAATCATATAAGAGAGTTTTTGTCCCAGATTTATGAGGTAGAAGGTTGAGTAGTTTCATGGTGGGAGTTTTTTATAGTGGCTTTTCCTTCGTTCAGTTGCATCTCACATCCTGTCCACAAGCTAGCCAAAGGTGGGAGACCGACAAAACAACCCACCCTCCCCAGAGACTAATGGACTGTTCTGGATTCCAGAGAGGACTGGGAGAATTTCCTGTTTTTGTATGATTGACTCTTGTCAAACCAAGAACATCGTTTGCTCTATAGAATACAGAATTGTCCTGAATAGTTAATATGATCATTGCTAAATAACCTCTCCTACTTTGCAGAGATCAGGTAATATCTTAGTATACAATTGAACTGAAGTCTGATAAGCTAATGGACAACAGCTAGAACTCAAGTCATGCCTAATGTAATCAAATATAGCTTAAAATCTACTTGTGGGGCTGCTCGCTGTCTGTGAGGATAGCAAGGACATTTTTTCCTTCTCCACTTCCACTGCATCTTCTCTTTGTGAAAATTTGCAAGACACTTTGAAGATTAAGTTACTTGTTTTGTCATGACCTTAATCTCTTCATCTTCAGTTAATAAAAGTCTAGAAGTGCAAGCTTCCAGAGCACCTTCCTCTCCTGATTTATTGGATTGGTTTAAGTTGCTGAGGCCAGAGGAGAAGGAGAAGATTACTGGATGTGTTTGGTCTATATTATGTGCTCTACCCTTGACTTCTTGGGTTATTAAATCTAGTAAGGGGGGGAGGGGCAGGCTGGCTGGATTCTGAAGGCCATAAATGCCTGGTTGAGAGAGAGAATGTTCCCGCCTCTTTAAAAACTCAATGATCAGGTTGCTCCTAAAGAAACCAAATCAGGAACCCAAGGATGAAAACAAACATAGCTCAATGACCAATCTTCCCTTCCTTGACAGGGTGCTTAAGTAGACAGAGAGCAATCATCTCTCCTGGTTGAAACTGATTTTGTAGATCCATTTCAAGCTGATATCTGCCCTGACTATGGAGCAGATATTGACTTGGTCACCCTATGAGAAGATCTCTATCAGTAAAAAGATGAGAGGTGCGTGAACATGTTTCTTCTGGACCTTTCAGAGATTTTTGATACCATCTGGACAAGGTGTCAGAGTTGAAATGTTGATGCTATGGTCTGCTCCTACCTGTATGGCCATTTTCAGAAGGTGATGCTGGGGTATTATAGCTCTGCTTCATGACAGTTGAGTTATGGAATCCCTCAAGGTTCAATTTTATCCCAGGTAAAAGAACGAAGACAGCTCCTCCCTAAGAGTGTGAAGAATATATGCTTCATGTAGGTAGTAGTCTGTTTCAGTTTGGCAAGATTCTGTCTACAGGTGTACAACAATAAAGAAATCTTCAGGGAAGACTCCCTACATGTCTTTCTTAGTTGGGTCTTTTTTAGCTTTTGGAACCTGACACCTTTCTATTTTCCATGGCTTTTAATTGACTGTTAATTTTATTCTATTTCATGTTCTTTTATTTCATGAATGACTTCCTAGCTGCTGCCTAAATTAGGTGTCGTTTTGATTTTGACTCTTTTTTGTATGTTTTTATGCCATTGTAGTTGTTAGTGTGCTTTATTATAAACCACCCAGAAAATGTGGCTACAGGTATTGGGTGGTTTAAAATATTAAACAAACAACCAAGCCAAGACATTGTTGTCTGCATTCTTGATAGGGTCAATCCCTACCATGGGTGTCCAAAAGTTGTATCTCTTGTTTTTCTTTGTGGACTGTTTGCTCAGAGAATAGTTATAGAGTGTCAAGATGCCCATGGATCAGAAGGTCTTGGATAAAGAAATAATTCTTAGCTTAATCAGAATGGATAGAACAAAAAGAGAGTGTGATGTTAAGGGTGGAGAACAGCTATTAAGTAAGTTCTTGCAAAGCCAAAGACACTGCCAGACCCTACTTACACATCAACGAGTTTGGGATCAAGGAAGGTCACTATTCACCTTCTTTCATGTTTCTCTGAACCCATAAAGTGATTGGCTGATTGTAGTGTATGCTGTTAAGCACACACGGAAATGCCAGCACAGCAGGGGGCTGGACAGCTCCAGGCTATAACCGCTTTGGCGGGAAAGCCTGAATAGAGCGAGTCGTTGACAGCCCCAGGCAGGGTCAGCTCTGGCGGGAAGCCAGGGTTTAAATCCATTGGCCACCTGCACTGGCGGGAAGCCCAGGTTCAAATCTATTGGTCACCATCCACCTGGGCAGGTATAAGAGACGCCAGGTAAACCCCTTTGCCCCAGCTTCATTCATGATCCAAAATAAAGAAGTATTACCCAGCTCAAGCGTCCATCTCTCTGTGCGACCACGCAACATTGCACTGATTATCTAGGAAGCTGTATCACCCTCCTGACAATTTATTCCTTTAGCCAAAAGAAAAGCATCTGAAGGATATTGTTTGGGTGAGCATGAAGCATCAGACTAAATGTTACTTCCAGCCATGTTGGATTTTGTTTGATTCTGAGTCTCAAAAGAAGAGATAGGAACGCTTCCCGAACATCTTGCTCTCGCTTTTCAAAACATTACTGATGCATTTGGAGTTCTTCAGAGGAGCGTTTTGTTTTTATTTACAGCTTTTCCACTAAATGCCATGCCACAATTTTTCGGTTGCTCAGTTCAATTTTATTTCTACCTCATTGCCTCCTCCTCTCTCTCTCTCTCTCTCTCCCTCCCTCCCTCTCTCTCTCTCCCTCCCTCCCTCCCTCCCTCTCTCTCTCCCTCTCTCTCTCTCCCTCTCTCTCTCTCTCTCCCTCCCTCCCTCCCTCCCTCTCTCTCTCTCTCCCTCCCTCTCTCTCTCTCTCCCTCCCTCCCTCCCTCCCTCCCTCTCTCTCTCTCTCTCTCCCTCCCTCCCTCCCTCTCTCTCCCCCTCTCTCTCTCTCTCCCTCCCTCCCTCCCTCCCTCCCTCCCTCCCTCCCTCCCTCTCTCTCTCTCTCTCTCTCTCTCTCTCTCTCTCTCTCTCTCTCTCTCTCTCTCTCTCTCTCTCTCTCTCTCCTTTGCAGTATTTTATCAATGCACCAATGGAGTTTCTGCATTTACAGTACACAACCATTTACTGTAAGTTAAACCAAATGGCTTTCTCTAGAATGCTTTATCAATCTAAATATATGCAGAAGCACTACGCAGTTAATTAATGCACAAATTATTTGTTTGCTGAACACCATTTTTATACTACTCCATTCACACAGTTCAGGGTGATTCACAAGACTCTTAAAGCACAAACTGAGCAGAATACCAAGCATAATCAGTTCCTATGGTAATTCTACGTCTTCTTTAGATTATAACTGTTAAAAGCCCAGGTTTAAATAATGAAACTTTGAGAAATTCCTGAAAGGAAAGGAGTGAAGGCATCAACCAGATCTCTGGAAAATATGCATCCCATGATGGAGGAGGACAAATGAGAGGGCCTCTTTTCTGAATCCTCTTCCCTTCTCCCAGGGCTTTTTTTCTCGTAGAACACTCAGAACGGAGTTCCGGCACCTTTTTTGGATGGAACCTTGTAGGGTAGGCAAGGTGGGTTGTATAACATTTTTTTTATTTTTTATTTTTTTTATTTTTAATTCCATTTATATCCCGCCCTTCTCCAAAGACTCAGGGCGGCTTACAAGCTTAGCAGTAAGCTTCATTCTATGTATATGCCTGCTTATTAGGGCTTTCATACACCCCCCAAGCGGCATTATTACAAAGTCAGCTTATTGTCCCCAACAATCTGGGTCCTCATTTTACCTACCTCGGAAGGATGGAAGGCTGAATCAACCTTGAGCCTGGTGGGATGCGAACCTGCACTAATTGCAGGCAGCTGGTCTTACTTAAGGAGGCATTAGCCCACTGCTCCACCAAGGCTCTTGTGTGAGTTCTGGCACCTTTTTCTTTTACAAAAAAAGCACTGCCTTCTCCTCATGTGTAATGGAATCTGCCGCATCCCTTCTCTTGATGACCTCGTAGGATGACAGAAACATAACGGACAAGGCAGTCCCTGAAATAACATTGTGTCTCGCCCTCAAAGCCTTTATAGGTAATAGGCAGCTCATTCTGCACTGATGATATGGCTATCTTACGCATCATCTGGAGCTTCCCAGTCATCTGCAAAGGCATCCCCATACAAGGAGTGTTGCAGTACAGCAGTCATGAAATTGTGAGTGAGACACTGTTCCCATTGCTTCCGGGTCCAAGATGGACATAGTCCCCTACCCATTACTAACACCTGGTATTCAAAGATAGTGGCATTCTGCTACAAGAAGTGTTTACTTGCCACGTATCCTCTGACTTGGTAAAGCTCTGAAACAAACACCCTTTCGAAGCTGCATGGCAAAGCAGCCTCTGCTCCCTTCTAAACCTTCTGCATAACACTAGTTTGCATTGATTCAGCCACTTATTCAGGCATACAGTATTTTCTGGCTTCTGGGTGTGCTGAAGGAGGCATTAGGAGTGACACAAAGTTCCTCAGTGGTGCAAAAGACCTAATCCCAACAAATTATAGACACATTATATTAATTTTCAAGGGGCCTGAAGACTTACAAGTGTCCAAATTATCATAGGACACCTAGATCTTCAAGCGCATGTGCCAAGCCAAACCATATTTTGGTGATGTCATTGGTGGAACCAATTGCCTTTTCCACTGAGCTACTGATTTCTTCATTTCCCGAGTTCAACTACAGAGAAGATGGAGCTTCATTGGAACCTCATGCACTCTTTCCATGTTCTCTTGACTTTTCTTCCAATAATGACCATGCCTACAGTTCTCTTTTTCTTTAGCCTCTTCCCTTGGTGGTCTCTTTTTCTTCTGGCACTTGAGAAGGATATCATATCTGCATTGCTTGGCAAAGCACCACGCCCCGTGTCAGAACCTTGATCATTATAACAATAGCTGGAAACATTGATTTTGCTGAAGCAAATAACTTCATTCTACCCTTTGGTTTGGTTAGGTAATTTTCATGTCTAGCTTTGCTCCTATAAGGTTTTGTTGTTGTTGTTCCTTTCTAAAATGGATTTAGAGAAGTGGATTTTGTATTTTTGCCTTTCGGTACTGTCCATAGGGTCCATAGAGAATGAGGTGGCTGGATGGAGTCACTGAAGCAGGAGGCGTGAGCTTCAATGGACTCCAGCAGATGGTAGAGGACAGGAAGGCCTGGAGGAACGTTGTCCATAGGGTCGCAATGGGTCGGACACGACTTCGCAGCTAACAACAACAACATTTTGTATTTTTAGATGTATGAGATAGCTAAAGGATCTCTTATAGCATTGCTGAACCATTAAAAAACTTGTACTTACTGTAAAGTCGCGTGCTTCACATAGAGACGGACACAGAGCTGGGGTAAAGATGAGTTTATTCTGAACAGAACAAACTGGGGAAAACAGGGAAGCCTGGCGTCTATTTGTACCTGCCCAGGTGGATGGCATCCAATCAGTTCAAACCTGGGCTTCCTGCCAGTGCAGGTGACAATGGGTGTAGATCCTGGCTTCCCACCAGGCTGACCATGCCTGGGGCTGTCAACAGCTTAACTCATTAGGCTTATCCTGAGTGAGCAGTTATCGCCCGGAGCTGTGCAACCCCTCTGCTGATCTGCACCATCAGCCTCCTGCTGTGCTGTCCTTTGTGTATGCTGGGAGGCATACACTGCACTTACCATCTAAGGTCATTCAGTTATGTATTCATTCCAGAAAGCACCATGGGACAGAGGAAGCTCTGTCCACAGTTATTCACCTTTGGGTTCCTTGGTGCTCTCTGAGCTGGGTGGTTTTCTTGCAGACATTTCATCACCAAACTAAGTAACATTATGAGTGCACTGATAACATTGCCTAGTGTGGTAATGAAACATCTGCAAGAAAACCGCCAAGCTCAGAGAGCACCCATGACCCCACAGTTCAACCCTGAGCTACAAGTATTCTTTTCCATCAGAAGTATCCAGCTTTTCAAGTTTGAATAGATCACTTGACCCTCTTTCCCAGCTTCTAAACTATAATTGCAGATCTTCAGCCATGACAACCGCTCTCTTTTTCCTTAATGGAAAGACAAATCCTAGGAGGACCTTTATCGCAGCTCCTCTTCTCCCCGTCTTAGACTCCTCTGGGAACGGAAAGTATATCCAGGGAAAATTGGGTTGGAATTAATTTTTATTACTACTCATTAGTAAAGGTAAGTTTGGTAGGAAGCCAAGACTTTCAGAAAAATATATTAAAAAAAATTGAAGGGAAAAGAAATAGTAGTAAGATGCATGTGTGTGTGCTAATCAGCCTTTTGGTGGTGCTTGTCAGGAGTTTGCTACTTATGCAGCATTTTTTTTATTATACAGATTTAGTGCTTCTCTTCAACTGATTGTAATTCCTCCAAAAATAAAACAGAGGGAAGAAAAGAAAGAAATTATTGTCTTCCAGTGAGTGAAAGAAAAAGAAAAGATTACCCAGGGAATTAAAAGCTCTGAGTTATGGCTCTTGCTTTAGGGATTAAAAAAAAACATGAAATGAAAAGCTAGGCTGAGATTGGAGACTTAATTGATGTAGTAAAAAACCTTGAGTGGTGACATTGAGATGCAAGATAACATTAACCCAGGTTTTGTTTTTTTTGTGTTTTTTTTCAGTCAAACCTAACTTGACAGGGGGAGACTAAGAGGAAATGAAAAGAAAACAAATGCAGGTGGTTGTTGGTGACATCCCACTTTGTAAAAGCCTCTGAGGGATGAGCGGGACTCCAGAGATTAGAAGAAAAATGCCAGCCAGGAGGGCTGGAGAAAGGGGGGGGGGAAAGATGTTTGAATGGAAAGTATTACCCCTAACCATGGAATTGCCTCAGGGTTTGGCCTGTTTTATGGAAATATGACACGTCGGAAAAATATGTACTCTTCCAGCTTTATAAAAGCTACAGACAAATCAAGAAAGCCTTTCGCTGGAATCTAAGACTGCTAAAATCCCAGGGATAGCTGGGCAAAGGGCCATTTGTCTGAAATGGTCTAGGGCAGGGGTCAGCAACCTGAAACAGCGAAAGAGCCACTCGGAACCGGTTCCCTCACAAAAGGAAAAACTGGGAGCCGCAAAAACTGCGTGCGCATGCGCGTAGATGCACGCATGCGCAGAACAGGGTTTGACTGAGGAGTGGAGCCAAGGCGAGATATGCACCTACCCTGCCCCCTCCACTCTTTCACTCACGTTTTGTTTGGAAAAGCTTCTCTCTCTCTCTCTCATTCACTCGAAAGGCCAGCCGTGGTGCCTCCATTGACTTCTATGGGGATGCTTGGCAATGAAGGGGCTGATTGAAACAGCTCCCGGTAGTGCTGCTACTGCTAAATTTTCCACTTGCTGCTTGGTTCTGATGAAACCGGAAAACCTCTGGATGCCACTGCTGGGGGTGGAGGAGACTGCCCGGGTTCAGCCGTAGTGGAAGCTGACAGTAGCGGTAGAGGTGGCGGCGAGAGAGACGCTGGAGGTCTGCCGCATCTCCATCAGCCTCTGCCTCCCCCACAGAAACAAATTCCTGGCACCGGCCCCTAGAGTCGGAAATGACTAGCACGCATGTGCGGGGGAAACTTTACCTTTTTAAGAAGAGATTGGACAATCATTTCTCCTAAATGGTATCATGTTTCCTGCTTGAGCAGGGCAGCGGTTGGACTTCAAGACCTCTAAGGCCCCTTCCAACTCTGTTATGTATTCTGTAAATTTAAAGAACTACAGGGCGAGCTGCTTCATAAATCTTACTAATACCTGTGGCCTTCAATGGCAACCCAACCCTTTCTTCCTATTCCAAAAACCTCTGATCTCCCTCCTTAGCCTGTAAAACCTTTTTAATGGAACCCATCTTTGTGTAATCAGGACTCTGGATCAGTCAGATATGGGGCCAAATTACTTTTCCAAAAGTTCATCAAATATATGGATGGGAAAACTGGAAAATCTCTAAATTTCTCCAGGAGTTCTCCAACCATTTTTGAAGAGTTAGTTTGAAACAGTAACTGAAAAGGACCATGAAAAAACTTTCTTCCTGGTGTCTTTCCTGGATACGTAATTGCAGTGCTGGGAGGCTACAGAAATTGGCACAAATGATCATCTATTGAAAGAAATGGCATATTTGTGGCCTTGGTATCACTTACAAATAAGTACCAGTGTTCCTCTATCAGCCTTCCTTCATTTACATTTCTCTGAAATTCTATTTTCTTGTGAAAGCACCTCAAAGGCACTTTTCCTCCTCCACTTGAATTGAAAACATGTAGGGGCAAATGCTGGAGAACTTCCTACCACTGTTCCCATCAATGAAATGCACTTGCGAAGAGATAAAAGAAAAGGAACAGCACATTTCTAGGTGACGTCTGCACAGAAGAGAAGAAATCCCCTTTGCTGTGCCCACTTGAGAATATGCATCCATTGTCTGTCAGTGGAATTCATCTCATATTATCAAGTAATATGTGGAAAACAGCCGCAGGCGGAAATGGAACAGAAGGAAGAAGAACCTTCTTCCTTGCATCACAGCCGTCTCAGGAGAGCTTTCCAGCAATGCACTGAGGTGCAGAAAGTAACAGCATGAGGAGGGTCCATTATCAAATGAAGCAAGCCAGGCAGCCAAAACTGTGCAATTACTGTTACACAAGCCACAGAAGAATCACAGCTTACTATTCTAGCATGTTGCTTGCTGAGCTTCATAACGCCATAGAGAGAGCCAGATATAAACCTGAAAGCATTGCACAGGAAAAAAGGGACGCGGTGGCTCAGTGGGTTAGGACGCCGAGCTTGTCGATCAGAAGGTCGGCAGTTTGGCGGGTCAAATCCCGAGTGCTGCGTAACAGAGTGAGCGCCTGTTACTCGTCCCAGCTTCTGCCAACCTAGCACTTCGAAAGCACGTAAAAATGCAAGTAGAAAAATAGGGACCACTACGGTGGGAAGGTAACAGCGTTCTGTGCGCCTTTGGTGTCTAGCCATGCCGGCCACATGACCACAGAGACGTCCTCGGACAAGCGCTGGCTCTTCGGCTTTGAAACAGAGATGAGCACCGGCCCCTAGAGTCGGAAACGACTAGCACGCGTGTGCGGGGGAACCTTTACCTTTACCTTTATTGCACAGGAAATGCAAGTAGTCCTCAACTTACAACACTTTGGGCAGTGACTGTTTGAAGTTACAACAGCCCTGGAAAAAAGTGACTTACAACAGGTCTTTGCCTTACAACCCCAAATGTTGCAGCATCCCCATGGTCATGTGGTCAAACTTTGGGAGCTTAGCAACCAGCATGAGCTCACAACAGTGACAGCATTCTGAGATTATGTGATTGCCATCTGTGACCTTCCCAGCCAGCTTCCAACAAACAAAATCAAAATCAATAGGGATTCAGTTCATGACTGCATGATTCACTTAACAGCAGTGGTTTGCTTAACACTGCAAAAAGAGGTCATAAAGTCAGACATGACTCACTTAACAAGCGCCTTGCTGGGAAATTCTATCCCAACTGTGGTCATAAGTCAAGGTCTACCTGTAGGCAGGAATGCTTAATGTAACAGATACAAGGCAATTCATGCTGAAGAGGCAACACAATCTGCCTTATTGGGCACAGCCTCAGTGAAGTGCTCAGAGTGCTAGAATGGAATGGAATGGAATAAAATGGCAGAGTTGGAAGGGACCCTGGAGGTCTTCTAGTCCAGCCCCCTGCTCAGGCAGGAAACCCTATACCATTTCAGAAATTGGTTGTCCAATCTCTTCTTAAAAACTTCCAGTGTTGGAGCACTCACATCTTCTGGAGGCAGGTTGTTCCACTGATTAATTGTTCTAACTGTCAGAAAATTTCTCCTTAGTTCTAGATTGCTTCTCTCCTTGATTAGTTTCTATCCATTGCTTCTTGTCCTGCCTTCAGGTGCTTTGGAGAATAGCTTGACTTCCTCTGCTACTGAAATTACTTCAGCTTATCCAATTGCTAGAGGAAGCTTTTGCACATATTTGTGTACAAGACCTTCGCTAGCAACTACACATGTCATAGAAAGTATCCAAAGCCATTGGAGTTGAACTTGAATGGCAAATTCACTTTATTTCATTGTTTCCAAGGGGGAAGCTGGCATTTTCCAGATGTGAGGGGTCCTAGGTGCTCTCTAAGTTGGTTGTTTTCTTGTAGACATTTCATTACCCAAACTGTAATTTTATTTGGGTCATGCAATGTCTGCAAGATATGTCTGCAATCTCAGAGAGCACAAAGGATCTCCGATTTCAACCCTGTGCTGCAAACATTCTCCTTTGTTTTCCAGGTGTGCTGGGACTACTATGCCCAACAATGTCCAAAGTCCCTGATAGCTTGAAACTCTGGGAGTTTTATCATCTGTATCATGGGTGTCAAACTCGCCACATTTGCATTGCCGGAGCTCGGGTGGACGCAGTTTGACACCCCTGATCTATATAAAGCCAACACAGTCCTAGGGACAGGATCAAGATCACATGCAGTGTTAGTACCACTTTACAATGCCTTGGTAAAGCCACACTTGGAATACCGCATCCAATTTTGGTCACCATGATATAAAAAAAAATATGTTGAATCTCTAGAAATAGTGCAGAGAAGAGCAAAAATATGATTAGGGGACTGGAGACTAAATATATATGAAGAAAGGTTTCAGGAATTGGGGGGGCTAGTTTAATGAAAAGAAAGACATATAATATAAAATAAAATATAAAATAAAATAAAAAAAATAAAAAATAAATAAAAATAAATATAGCAGTGTTCCAATGTTTGAGAGGCTACTACAAAAAAGAGGGGATCAACCTATTTTCCAAAGCACCAGAAGGCAAGACAAGAAGTAATGGATGGACGCTAATCAAGGAGAGAAGCAGCCTAGAACTAAGCAGAAATTTCCTGACAGCTGGAAATTGCCTTCAGAAGTTGTGGGTGCTCCATCACTGGAGGCTTTTGAGATGAGATTGGACAACTCCTTGTCTGAAATGGTATATATAGGGTCTCTTGCTTGAGCAGGGGGCTGGACTAGGAGATCTCCAAGGTCACTTCCGATTCTGTTATTCTTTATTCTTACTTGCACCTGGAAGGCCACAGCAAAGTAAGGAACAGAGATACATCATTGGGAAGGCTCAGCACTGCAGATTAAACTGCCTTTTAGAGCAACAGTTCTATGGGGAAACTTTTCTTTCAGCAGGACAGGATAGGCCTGGTTCTCATCGGTGGTGCACGTGGGAGGAGTTTTGTTTGAGCCATGACAATTCTGTCAGGTTTCTTTGATGAAGACATTCCCACAAGGCTAGAAACCTGCCAGGGCTTCCTTCTTCCTCTGAGGCTCTGTTTCTTGATAGGAGTGCTAGCCTGGTCTTACCTTGTGCAACATGATCCAAACTCTCTCCCCTCTCTCAAGACGGGTTCACAGGAATGAGGGGATCAGTCTTGGCCATGGTTGGACAATCACGTCTTTAGTGCACCTGATCGGGTTTTGCTCAAGGCCCTCCTTTCCCATTCCTCATCTCTTCCTTTCTTCTTCTCTGCCTTGTTTCCCTTAAAAGAAGACATGGTACAAGTAAAAGTGATAAGTGTAAAATCTGAAAACAGTCTTCTGGGAAAGAAAGGGGGGAAAAAAAACCTTCATTGCTATCCTGCTTCAACCTATCACAGCTGTCAATCAAGGCTCTCCAGCCACAACTCCTTATTCTGAAATTGGTTAAGTCATAGGAGACTCTTGGATAGGACTCAGCTAATGTTGATATTTTATGGCAGACAAGAAAGAAGCCAGCTTCAACAGAAGATCTCTCTATCAGCAGTCAGAGCCCATCTATATATGAGTATCTCAGAGTTTCTATTCCATTTTTTCTTTCTTTCTGCCTTTCCATGCCAATGTATATTGGGCCATTCAGTTCAAGATCACAGAAGAGAGCTAGGCTTTTAGGACAAAATAGTTCTCACTAGCCTAAGAACTGCAGATACCTGCTAGCCAGCTCATCCCTAGCAATGTGCCACTGAACTAATAAGCCAACAGAGGCACTGTGGTCACAAAACAATCCAATGGAGCGTATCAAAAAGGTAGGAGATCCAAAGTTCATAGCAGAGGACCATCAGGTCTCCATCCCCGTAGATGTAGAGCATGACCATGCATTTGGAGAAGCATCCTATGAAAATTTACTGCCTCCTCATTAATCCCATGAGTGCTTCCTCCTTTACTCCTCCTTTTTATCAATAGTAGCCTTGTGGCCTCCCATTAGGAAGTTAGTCAATTGGCAGCCTGTAGCTGTCACTCTGAAAAATGCGTGCAGATAGGCAGGTCAGGAAGGGCAACCAGCCAATCTAGAGAGTTGTGTGTCTTAGTGCAACAGAGGACTAAGTCTTGGTCATGAGTTCCCATAGAGGTCGTGCCTCCAATTTGCTACTCTGTGGTATTAATGGCACTTGTAGTTTTGAAGACATGCAAGTAAATGAAAAAAATCCTGGAACTTGTATTCATTCCTTTGCATTCCTATAAAATGTAGAGAAGAAACTATTGTGTTCATTTGGATTTTGTTTTGAACAAAATGTGATTTTAACGCTTAATGTTCTTTCTCCCCTGCTTTCAGACAACGCAACTTTGGCATGAAGCTTGATTCATGGACATTCCAATTAAAACAGTTCCAAAAGATATGCTTTCCAATCCCTCCTGGAGTTCTTGGGGATTAAAAAATTCCCATCTGTAAACAGAATTGACCTGTAGCTTGCCCCAATTGAAGTATAAGTTCATCCAACCTGGAAATGTGTAAGAAAATTTTCAATTGGGAACATTCAGTTTGAAATTGTGGAGCAGTAAGTAAATGGGGAACACATTTCCATCCCGTTTTTTGACAGCACTGTTACCAGTTTCATGATACCCTTTGTTTTTCCCCAGAATTCCCTAGAACAGGGATGTCAAACTGCCGGCCCATAGGCCAGATGCATCATGTCAAAACCGCGCCCACCCCATTGTCGGTAATGAAAAAAGTTGCAATATGTTGCAACACATCACATGATGTCATGAGTTTGACACCCATGCCGTAGCACAATACTGGAGCAACTCATCGCATTTAATTTTCATATATACGCAAGTGCTGAAAACTGGAGGATGGGGAGAAACGTAGTTCTGTGCTGTCATTTTGTTACGGGTTTGCAAGGAAGTTGCTTTTAAGAACAACCTCGGGTAAAATGGAAAAGTCAAAAATCTACCATCTGTGTTGTATATTGCATATTATTTTATTGGTTTTGTTCCTTTTAGGGTTGTTTTTAATTTTTGGATCTCTGGGTTGGTTTGCAATGTTCTGCTAACTGCCCAAAGTCAGATGAGAGGGCATATAAATTGTATAAATACATACACATATACTTTCCTACAGGTAGGATCAGGCTTTCAGAAGCCCCAATAATTTTTTTCCAGTCTAAGCATCATCAAACCCTCCAGCATTTGCCATAGAAAGCTTCAACAGTGGCAACTTAAGACTTGAGTTGTAAGTTCAGTGTTTCTGCGAATTGGAGGTGGAGGAGGAGAAGAAGGAGGAGATGGTTGAGGAAGAGGTCATGAATCATAATCTCATGTTCATAAGAAAGGCAAACTAATAAAGTAACACACAATAAGGCTGAACTTGAACAAAAGTCAACTTCCCATGACTTAATCCTCCATCTCATCATTTTGTGGCTGGTTTCATCAAAGACTTTTTATTGATTAAAGCAAGACCTGAGCTTTGTTCATCTTCCCTAACATGGCTTCTTCCATATCTCTTGAGTTTAAACTCCCTTTGTTCCTGGAGCACATGACCTGTCAAGGAAGACTGGTCCATAAAAAGAATATGGCCAAATGGAAAAATCTTTCATCACTCTCACAAAACATCACTTTAACAATTACAGCTGTTTACTAGTCAAACTTCTCCACATCAAATACATAAAGACAGCTGTTACCTGTGAAAAAGTTTCCTTATAAAAAGACTCTGTTACTAGAATGCATTTACAGACACTAATTCTAAGAATACCCACCATTATTTTTTTTTAAAAAACTAGGAAAAGGATTAAAACCAGATTAATTACTGTTATACTTAATTACTGTGATAGCAACCATTTTAAATGAAGTCTATGCAGAATGAGCAGGAGCTAAACTGCCAAAAGGATCCTTCATAAACCCTTGTAGCTGCACTTTTCATTCAGAAATCTCAGTTTGCTTTTTGGGAAAATGTTGCATGGGGACATCGTAAGAAGAAGGCAAATGTTTGATGCTCCAAATCAGTTGAATTGTTTGAGCCTGATTTGGAGTACTGGATTCATTTAGTAACTCAGATCAATTGCTTGATTCAGACCAATGCATTACCTCAAATTAAATGCTTCCAAATTGATTCAGACCACTTTGGATGCTTTTCAGGACTGTGCAAATGCAATTTAATGGTCCAGATAAGACCTTTCCAACTGTATTATTCTATTCTATCCTATTCAAATTAGTTTGAATATCCAAAGTGGATTAGTTTTCTGAATGAATGAGATTGTTCAAATCAAATTGTATGTGATTCATATGCATCTAATATAAAAATGTATACAAGGGTTTCCATTAGCCTTCAAAATTAATAAGAGGCAAATTCAAATTGTACATTTGGAACGAATGATCACGTATGAACCAATTGGAACCAAATCTTCTACGTTTTGGACTTCTTCTAATCTACAGATAGTCCTTGACTTACAACCATTCATTTAGCAACTGTTCAAAGGTACAACGGCACTAAAAAAGTGACTTAAAATTGGTCCTCACACTTATAACCATCACAGCATCCATATGGTCACATGATCCAAGTGTAGGTCCTTGGCAATGGGCATGTATTTATGACAGGTACAGCATCTCAAGGTCAAACGAGGCAGCTTCCAAAAAAACAAAGTTAATGGGGGAAGCCAGTTTTGTTTAGCAGCTGCAGTGATTCACTTAACAACCATGGGAAAAATGTTGTAAAATGGTTGCAAGTCACTTATCAACTTCCTTTCTTAGCAACAGAAATTCCGGCACCAACTGTGGTCATAATTTGAGGACTGACTGTAACTGAATTTACCCTCAACTAGCTGACCTGTAAGGGACGCGGTGGCTCAGTGGGTTAGGACGCTGAGCTTGTCGATCAGATGGTCGGCTGTTTGGCGGGTCGAATCCCGAGTGCCGCGTAACAGAGTGAGCGCCTGTTACTCGTCCCAGCTTCTGCCAACCTAGCAGTTCGAAAGCACGTAAAAATGCAAGTAGAAAAATAGGGACCACTACAGTGTTCCGTGCACCTTTGGCGTCTAGTCATGCCGGCCTCATGACCACTGAGACATCTTCAGACAAGCGCTGGCTCTTCGGCTTTGAAACGGAGATGAGCACCGCCCCCTAGAGTCGGAAATGACTAGCACACATGTGCAGGGGAACCTTTACCTTAGCTGACCTGTAAGCAAGGCAAGACCCCTACATATTCTTTTCAACCAGCTTTGTCTATCGCTCCTTGGTTCAGAAAACAACCAGAATTTTATTTTGTCTTGCCAAAGTTGACAAAGTGATTGTGGTTGCGTTGTGTAGCTGCTCCTGACCTGCCAAACTGACTTACAGTGGTTTTGCCTGTCCCTGGGACAATAGAGATAGTTCTAGAGAAAGACAGATAGTTACAATAGAGATAGCTGCAGAGAAAGACAGACTGTAAGTGGAAAGGTGAGCTGCCTTTGCAGATGGGCATTTTCTGCTCCGTCATCCTGACTCTCAGAATTGTTTGGCGAGACAGGAAGGACAAGTCCAGGAACATCCTCAATGTGGTTCTGCTGCCACCTAGCTTCCATCCTAAGAGCAGCACCCCAGGAAATGCAGAAAAGCAGAAATTTGCTGGAGAATTGGAGATGATTGTTCTAAAATAAATAATACACGCAGGTTCCTGGTTCAGTTCCACTTCAGATCAATAATACAAGCACAAAGCAGATGGCTCCTCATTTAAAACATTCTTGGCAAAGACAATCATTTCCACTGACTGAATAGTCAAGTGTTGCTTGCCACAGTTCCTCAATTCTCCTTCCTCAGGTTGCAGAGCCCTCTATCCATAGAGAGTATAAGATGTTGATAGCCTACAAGTTAAAATATGGCCATTTTAGTTTGCATGGCTTTAGCTGTAAACCAGAGAGAGGAGAGAGGGGCGGAGGGAGAGGGAAAGAGGGGGAGAGGGAGGGAGAGAGATCAATGGAAGTTATGCTAAATTTCAGAAATTTCCAAGGTCTGAACTAAAGTGAAAAAGGTTATTCATAACAGAGAGACCAAGCTCAGCCCAGTAACAGAAGATCAAACAAAAGTATCTCTAAAAATGCCCCTTCAGCTTTTGCCTGAACATATTTAAAGAAATATTTTCTCTCTGATGCAGTGATCAAGCTGTTCTCCTTCTTAGGAAATTTCTCCTAATATAATTCCATGTCTTGCAAGTCAGAGTGATAAAGTATTTGAGTTCTTATATATCAGTCTGTAATATATCAGCCTTCTCAAGGCCAAATGGTTCCAATTACTTTCATTTTCCTCATTGTGTGAGACAGAAAATGTGACTGGCACAATTTCTCTTGAAGGGAAGTATTAAGTATTTTTTGAAGCATAACACTTGCTGGCCAAAACTAACAGAATCATATTTGGGGAAGGGAAAATTGAACTGCTTCCGTAACAGGAGGGTCTTGACATTCCCTTCTAGTAGTTACTAAAAATTATAATATTAAAATCCCATAATAAGTGAAAAAAGAAAGAGAAAGAGAAGGTGAAGAAAAGAAAAAATAGAAAGAAACATCAGTGTTAGTAAGTTGAATGTTCTTCTCTTTTATTGTGTGGGAAGCCCCCCCCCCCCCGAAGAATGAAATATTTGGAGGGATATTAAAAGAGGCAGAATATTATATTTCCCTAAAGGAGAAGAGGAGAGACATCTTCTTAAAAGAAGAATGCAGCCTCTGTCTTCCTGCTTTAGGAAAAACAGCCTCAAGCAGAAGCCTGAAGTCTTTGGGAATGGAGACTTTGTAATCCAGAGGTCACCGACCTTTGTAGGTTGGCGGACCAGAGGACAATGGAAGGGGAAGCATTTTACATGCATCCGTGTGCATGTGCACAGCGCTGTGAGCACACACACACCACAAATGGGGCAGGGCTAGCATCCGCATGATACTCGCTAGCCCTGCCCCGTTCTTGTGTGGCACAGCACCTTGTTTCTGCAGCCTGTGGCACGGCGGCGGCCGTTTTTGCTCGTTGCAGCATGGTGGCAGCCTGTTTTTGTGCCCCATTTTTGCACCCCACAGCATGGCAGTGGCCCGTTTCCATACTCCACGGTGTGGTGGTGTCCATTATTGTGTCTTACAGTGCAGCAGCGGCCCATTTTTGTGCCCCACAGTGCAGCGGCATCCCATTTTCACACCCCAAGGTGTGTCATCAGTGTCCCGTTTTCACACCTCAAGGGGTGGAGGTGTCCTATTTTCACACCCCAAGGCACAGCAGTGGTCCATTTTTCCACCTCATGGCGCAGTGTCCTGTTTTTGCACCGCATGGCCACAGCACTAATACAAGTCATGGGGTGTGCCTGCACACCGGTGCACACTGGCCAGCCTGTCCCACAGCCCAGTGGCCAGCAGGCCACGGCCCACTACCAGGCCATCGCCCACAGGTTGGGGACCCCTGTTGTAATCCACTCAGAAAGACTGGGGCCACCCTATTCATAAACAAAACCCCTTCAGCCACAGCTCCCACAAAAGGCTGGAACTGATGGGATTAGAAAAACAAAGACCCCTAAAATCTAAATTCCCCACCCAGCTCGAAGGACAGGGCATGACTTCCCAGCCACAATGGGAGTTAGGCAACAATAATTAAAATACCAAAAGGGCATCCTTAAGCACAGATCAAAAGTATATTTCACAATGAACAGGCATCCCAATCACAAAGTCCCAAAGAATGCATAAAACCCACCTACTCTCAAGTCCATTTTGTAAGCCACTCCAGAAACATGCTGTTGTCACTGAAGTTTCTAGCTAACAATAAACAGAGATCTCCTTTCCAAAATGCAGCATGCCTTCAGTTCATTTCTACAGCATCCTCCCAGCTTGGAACAGGACCAGATTTTTCTTCCAACAATTGTAATCTTTAGTTCCTTCTAGTTCCTTTTAGTGTTTAATTCTTAAAAGTCCTATCCTATCATGTTTTTTTTAAGAATTCAGAATAAAATCATTATCCATTGGAAGGATTTTTTATAATCATTTTCAAAATCTTCAAAAATTATCTCAACCCTTAGACAATTTGTGTCTTTCTAAAATCAAAATTTCAATCATACCTTTTTTGTTTATTCCAGAAACAAAAATCCCTAAACTTGTATTTAAAACTTGTTTTGCTAATGATTTAAGCAAACTTCTTTTGTTAATGATTGAAGGTGCTGTAAAACTTGTCAATCCAAAGGGAGTCAAGCTATTCTCCAAAGCACCTGAAAGCAGGACAAGAAGCAACGGATGGAAACTAGTCAAGTAGAGAAGCAACCTAGAACTAAGGAGAAACTTCCTGACAGTTAGAACAATTAACCAGTGGAACAACCTGCCTCCAGAGGTGGTGAATGCTCCAACACTGGAGGTTTTTAAGAAGAGACTGGACAGCCATTTGCTTGAAATGGTATAAGGTTTCCTGCCTGAGCAGGGGGTTGGACTAGATGACCTCCAAGGTCCCTTCCAAATTATTATTATTATTATTATTATTATTATTATTATTATTATTATTATTATTATTATTATTATTATTATTATTATTATTATTATTATTGGTTCCTAATAGTTGAAAACAGTTAACAAGCAATTTCCAAAAGTGATTAGAGAAGGAAATATGCGAATCCAGGGTCCTTTTAAAGGCACCAACAATGGTTTGAACAAGATAGCTAGTCCTTTGTCTCCCAGAGCTCTAAACGTACCATTGACCACTGACCTCTGAATCTTCTAATGAAGAGCAGTTGTCAGGAGCATCTGTGGGCAATCTCAAATCATCTCCTTGTTCTGAGAGGGATTACATAGAACTGGCCTATTTGCTGGGTCTTCACTCCACTGTGGCTGTTAGTTCCACTTTTATTGGAGCTTTTCTTCAATTCTCAAGGTTGACTCAGCCTTCCATCCTTCCGAGGTAGGTAAAATGAGGACCCAGATTGTTGGGGGCAATTAAGCTGACTTTGTAATAATGCCGCTTGGGGGTGTGTGTGAAAGCCCTAATAAGCAGGCATATACATAGAATGAAGGCTACTGCTAAGCTTGTAAGCCGCCCTGAGTCTTCGGAGAAGGGCGGGATATAAATGGAATAAAAAATAAAAAAATAAAAATTCACCATTTTTCCCCCTGAAAGTCCCATAGACAATCTCAATAGTAGTTTTAGTTTTCCCGTGGAATTGATTCCTGGTCAGATCTACCTGATGGGAATTGACAACAACCTTGACAATGGTACCTCCTCCTTCTTCTCATTTCCTGAATTAGTAAGGTATCTGTCTGATCCTCTTTGGCACATTTTGTGCTTGTTGTGGACTTAAGATGTTTCTCCCCTTGCTGCTTTGGTAATGAATATCACATACCTCTTTAGAAGGCCAGATCCTGAAGCTAAAACTCAAATACTTTAGCCACCTAATGAGAAGGAAGGACTCACTGGAGAAGAGCCTAATGGTGGGAAAGGTTGAGGGCAAGAGAAGAAGGGGACGACAGAGAATGAGGCGGCTGGACGGAGTCACTGAAGCAGTAGGCGTGAGCTTAAATGGACTCCAGAAGATGGTAGAGGACAGGAAGGCCTGGAGGAACGTTGTCCATGGGGTCGCGATGGGTCGGACACGACTTCGCAGCTAACAACAACAACAAATCACATACCTCTGTCAAGGCCATCGTCTTTACTCTCTACAACACCCAAGAAACCAATTCAGAAACCCACTCCCTTCAAACGTCTGGTCTACCTGGAAGTTAGGGTAAGCATTACTTCCCAGATGTAATGGGATGGAGGAGGAAAGAAAAGCACGGTCTAAACAACCATCATCCAAAAGGTATCTCAGCTCACAGAAGGAACAGGTGTATGGGAAACATCTCAGAATGGACCAGCCCTACTTTTTTGGAAATTAAACATAAGGAATGGGAGAAGGGCTTTCAGACTTGCCATGTTCTGTTACTGTAATCTTAGGATAAGTGTGGTACCCATGATTTGAGCTTCTTTGGACAAACTCAAAGGGCTGACATCAGGTCTTCCACCTCTGATGGATTTTCGCATCAACCTAAATTATCCAGTTCCTCTGAGCTTTTGTCCGCAGCAGAAACTGTAATATAGAAATGCCTGTTAGTTGTTTTGCCACATCTTCCCAACTCCTGTACAATTTATCTTCTCTCTAGTAAGATTTTCTCCCTGAGTCAATTTGATTCTGTGATTAATGAAGCTCTCAAAAGAAATGAAATTATTCCCTGCAGACACAATTATAAATATTATCACATTAATAGGGTCCTGAGTATATTAGTTTAGTTAGTTTTAGTTTTATTAAATTTTTATACCGCCCTTCTCCCGAGGGACTCAGGGCGGTGAACAGGGCATATAATAAAAATACAAAACTACAAAAGTTAAAATAGAATTAAATTAATGCCCAAGATAAAACTATAAAATATACAAATATTTAAAACCCAAATTAACTCCCCATCAGGCCAGGCCAGCTTGTTCAAACAGGTGGGTCTTTAACCCGCGTCGGAAGGAGCGGAGATCCGGTGAGTTGCTTCCACATCAGCGGAAGAATATTTGATGAAGCCATCACCCACATATCCTGATGCAATCAGGAACTCAAGTTGGCTTCAACTCAAGACCTCCTTCCACAAGAGTCCAGAACAAAACCCATGCTACAAGTAAGATTCCTGGCAGAAAATAATTTAAAATATTTTTCACTTGGTTTTTTTTGTACAGGAGCAAACTTGATCTACAGATAATCCACAGATTATTTCTGAAAGAGAAGCTGTTGGCAGGAAGTGGGTGGTGCATTAAGACAGAAAGCATTTTCACTTGTCCGCTCCAATCCCTTATTTTTTAGTTTGTTTTATTTTATTTTCATCCATTTTTACACTTATACTTGTCTGGATATTTGTATATTTTGTATATTTTGTATATTTTATTACACTGTAAGCCACTCAGACTCACCTTGAACTGTGAGATGGGCTGCAAATAAATTTAATAATATTTCCTGCAGGAATGCTGCTCTCAAGAGACGAAAACTGCCTGTTGCTGGTGTATATATTTTTTTTAAAATTCCATTTATATCCCGCCCTTCTCCGAAGACTCAGGGCGGCTTACAAGCTTAGCAGTAGCCTTCATTCTATGTATATGCCTGCTTATTAGGGCTTTCACACACACCTCAAGCGGCATTATTACAAAGTCAGCTTAATTGCCCCCAACAATCTGGGTCCTCATAGAACTGAAGGGCAGGATGAAGTATTTAAGAACTCATATAAATCATCATCTGTTCAGTAGGGAGATTTGGCTGGAGAAAAATGCCTGTGCAAAAGTCCTTTGAAGAGCTGTGGTGGTGCGGTGGCTAGAATGCAGTATTGCAGGCTAACTTACTGCTCGCTGTCAGGAGTTTGATCCTGACCAGCTCAAGGTTGACTCAGTCTTCCATCCTTCCAAGAATGGTAAAATGAGGACCCAGATTGTTGGGAGTAATATGCTGACTCTGTAAACCCCTTAGGCCTGTAAAGCACTATGAAGCGGTATATAAGTCTTAAGTGCTATTGCAATTGTTACTGAATGTTTATACCAATTTGAAGGCATTTGATTCAGCTCAGCCAATTAAAGGGATCTAGGGATTTAATTCTGAGAGACAACTTGATAGATTCACCTTTGGTTTTGAGCCAAAGTTTGTGCAGCTCCATCAAAGTGGGTTTTAGTAGTAGTAGTTTTATTGTTCAATAAAATACAACACAAACAGTAAAAATAAAGGAGAAGAAAATTCCACTAATCTGATAATTTAATGTAGATTGGCTGTATGACTTTCCACCTCAGATCTGGATGTTGTTTTTTAAGCCTGAAGTAGCTGTAGCCTGAATTGTTTGCCATTTGGTACATACTCTGCTACATCAGAATACATACTGTCATAGTAGCAAAGTAAGCATTAGCTACAAAACAAGATTCTGATGGAAGAATAGAATAGAATAGAATAGAATAGAATAGAATAGAATAGAATAGAATAGAATAGAATAGAATAGAATAGAATAGAATAGAATAGAATAGAATAGAATAGAATAGAATAGAATAGAATGATTGGACACACAAAAGTTTGTCTCCAGTGCTTAAGCTCTCATTATACATACAAGCAACAAAGCGATAAATCGTAACTCATAAGGTACAATAAATCACAAGATACAAA
The DNA here is from genome assembly GCF_964194415.1 of Vipera berus. NCBI lineage: Eukaryota > Metazoa > Chordata > Lepidosauria > Squamata > Viperidae > Vipera > Vipera berus. The sequence continues at coordinate 17,878,343 of NC_138212.1, read as the reverse complement.
CAATAAGTGATAAATCATAAGATACTAATAGGAGAAGGTAGTAGGAAAGATGAGAAGATGGAAAGATGAGAAAGATAATAGCAATTCAACCCTACTACATGAGTAAATATCTTTAGCCATAAGACTGTGTTGTGGGAGTTAGGTGTTTAGCAGAGTGGTGGTGTTGGGGGAAAAAACAGTCCCTGTGTCTAGTTGTTTGGGCATGCAATGCTCTGTGGCGGCATCCTGAAAGGATGAATTGAAACAGTTTATATCCAGGATGTGAGGTGTCTATAGATATTTTCTCAGCCCTCTTTCTGGTTCATGCAGTATACAGGTCCTCAATGGAAGGCAGGCTGGTTGCAACTGTTTTTCTGCAGTCCTAACTATCCAATGGACTCTGCACCTATCCAGTTTAGTTGCTGTACCAAACCAGACAGTTATAGAGCTACAAACAACAAATTCAGTAATTCCTCTGTAGAACTGTATCAACAGCTCCTTGGGCAGTCTGAGGTTTCTGAGCTGATGCAGGAAGAACATTCTCTGTTGTGCCTTTTTAATGATGGCTCTAATGTTAGCTAGCAGTCCATTTCAAATCCTGAGAGATTATAGAACCCAAAAACCTGAATGAGGAATGAGATATAAACTGAATGAGATCTAAATATAAAACTTCATCTTTTCTATTTACCTGTGTGGCAGTGGGTCTAAAGAAGTTCCCTGGCCAGTTGGCCTTTGTCTCTCCTGCCAAACTCATCTTAGAAAAAATAAAATAATTTCATCTTTGAACAAGAATGAAAGTCTAACTCAAAAAAATAGTTGAATCAAATCTGCATTTGGTTTTGGAGAGGTGATGGAAATGATCTGTGAATGTCCCCAAATGTCATTCTTTGTTATCCTTCCAGTTTCCATGTCTCACTGTCTTTCCTTAATTAACACTCTTCAGCTACCCTGCAGCTACAAAGAGAGGTCTGGTGTAATTATTCTCACTTTTCTTAACACCCTGTATCCGGTGTTTCATTTCTGCTTAGGTCCATTGAGTTCCTTTCTTGGCAATCACTGTTTGAGAAGTAAAAGGACAAGGAAATTAGGACTCCCTACTTTATGGAGACTTTGCAAAGAAATATGGTCCCTTCTAAAATCTCACCCACATGCAAAGATATACATGGATACAGTCAGATCCCCCCCCACACACACACATACAAAATTCATGAAAGACAAGAAGACAAGGAGTGGGACCTGAAGGCCAAACAAGAAGCAATGGATGGAAGCAGCCTAGAACTAAGGAGGAATTTCCTGACAGTAAAAACAATTAATCAGTGAAACAGCCTGCCTCCAGAAGTTGTGGGTGCTCCAGCCCCGAAAGTTTTTAAGAAGAAATTGGACAACCATCTGTTTGAAATGGTATAGGGTTTCCTGCCTGAGAGAGGGTTGGACTAAAAGACCTCCAAGTTCCCTTCCAACTCTGTTATTCTTACAGTTATTCTGATTCTTCCAAGCATATTTCTTTATTGTTCCATTCTTATATAGACAGAAAGATGCCAAACTGAAGCATCCTACTATCTACTTCAAGTGTATACTCTGAGAACTAATAGGGAGCAGCTGTCTTCACTCTCACGTACAAACCATCTGGGCTGAGTTGCTTCTTACCTCTCTGGAAGGCACCATCTCCCACCAAGGAATCTAGTCCATTATATTCCATCACAGGTACCCCTTCAAAGACTTTGACATGCAGATGAGGCCTATTAGACCACAAAAATTGCATGATTTTCATAAGAACGTAAGCAGTGTCCTGCTGGATCAAACCCCTGGCCTATTTAATCCAGCAGATTGTGTTCACAGTGGTCAATCCAACGTGCAAAAGAAGCCACAAATCTTCCTGCAGATGGCCTTCAGAAGCAGTCCCATAGCCATCAAGGCTAACAGCGATGGTTCCCCAGGACCTCCATCAATTGATTCAATTCTTTTTGAAACCAACCAAGAGGGTAGCCAGAACCGTGTCTCAGGTTAACAAATCCTGAAATCCACATTGGATAAAAATAAATATTTCCTTTTGCCTATCCTCATTCTTCCAATATTCAGTGTCACTTCTGATTCTAGAAGTTCGGAAGAGGAAGGAAAAAATGGCTTCCCTTTGTCCAGTTTATTCCCATCAGGCATAATTTTGCATACTTCAATCATCTTCCATCTCATTTTTATTTATTTATTTATTTTAATTCCATTTATATCCTGCCCTTCTCTGAAGACTCAGGGCGGCTTTACAAACTTAGCAGTAGCCTTCATTCTATGTATATGCCTTTTTATTAGGGCTTTCACCCCCCCCAGCGGCATTATTACAAAGTCAGCTTAATTGCCCCCAACAATCTGGGTCCTCATTTTACCTACCTCGGAAGGATGGAAGGCTGAGTCAACCTTGAGCCTGGTGGGACGCGAACCTGCACTAATTGCAGGCAGCTGGTGTTACTTAAGGAGGCATTAGCCCACTGCTCCACCAAGGCTCTCTTTACTTCTTTTGTAGGCTAAAAAATCCCAAATCTCAATCTCAATCTCTCTCTCTCTCTCTCTCTCTCTCTCTCTCTCTCTCTCTCTCTCTCTCTCTCTCTCTCTCTCTCTCTCTCTCTCTCTCTCTCTCTCTCTCTCTCTCTCTTTTCCAAACTGATCATACAGGTAATAATAGCAAGAAGACAACACCGCTAACACAGACAAAAAAACAAGTTAATGCAATGATTCAGTTCAATAGTTACCTATTTCTTGAAGATAACCTGAATCCTGAGACAAAATATTCTCTTGTTTTGTCTCTTGCTTTCCCCATCTCCTTAGGAAAATTCCAGCTTTTGCAGGATAAATTGTCCACTCCAACTTTTTCCCCGGTTCAGGCAAATAAACTCTTTGCTCCATAATTCTGGGGGTCTGTCCCTGGTTTTTAAATCTTTTATCATAGTCTAGGAAAAAAAAGAAATGAAATGTATTTCCTGAGTTTGGTTGTTCCCTTGCAGATGTTTCTTGCTAGCACTGATGATGTTATTTTATTTACTTATTACAATTTTAGGCCATCCATCTCCCTTACAAGGTTACTCTGCTACCTAGTTGGGAAACGTCTGCAAGGAAACAACCAAGCTCAGAGAGCACCAAGCACCCCATAGTTCAACCCTGAGTCACAGGTATTCTCTTCTGTTGGTATTTCCTGAGCCTGAACATTAAAGTTCACACCTGCAGAAAGTTATATCTGCTAACTCAGATCCCATCTGGCATTTTCCTAGCAGAGAAACGGCACAAAAACAAATGCCAGTCGGCTATTCACAGTAGCAACAATTCGTTGACTTTACACAATCTGGTAAATCTCAAACCAGGATTAACAAACAATATATTAAAATGGGAGTCCGCTTCCCATAACATAAGTCACTGGAGACCTGACCGATTCACCACATGTTTGGGTCAAGTTAGGTGAGTTCTGTTGTTCTTGCTGTTTTGTGCTCTTTTTTTGTGATCATAGCTTTAACTTTGGGTGCCAGGGATTGTATGTTGTGGTTTTACATGACCCAGAGTCACCTGTTGAGATAGCTAGCCTAATATGAGTTGCAAAATCCAGCCATTATGTGAAGAAATACATTTTCAACTCAGATCTGATCTATTGCCTAGTCCAGGGGTCGGCAACCTCGGCTCTTTTATGACTCGTGGACTTCAACTCCCAGAATTCCTGAGCCAGCTATGCTGGCTCAGGAATTCTGGGAGTTGAAGTCCACGAGTCATAAAAGAGCCGAGGTTGCCGACCCCTGGCCTAGTCATTTCATTGGGGGATATAAACTTTAGAATCAGGTTGGGGAGGAAATTAGATTTCAATATCAGCCAGCCCCTTTCACACCAGTTTCCAATAATATTCCTTCCAAAAATTTTCTAAGAAGTTGTATAGTTATGGACATGAATAAAGATCAGATTTGCAGCACCGACACTGGAAAGCCCAAAGCTTTGAATTTCATATTTGAAATGAGGGGAAAAAAATAAAACTAAATAAAACAAAACTTTTAGCCAGAGTGATCTAGCACCACATATCCCAAATCCAAAATTTAAGTCCTTCTGAAAGACTGTGGGAGAAATTATCTTGCAACTTAACAGCTTAATTAGACTACTGAAGAAGGGGTGTGAGTGTTACTTTATTACTGTTTTTTTAAAAAAAATATTTCTGAAATAATTAAGAGAGAGGCCACATTATTAGAGCAAATTGCTGAATTGTTCACAAAGCATAAATAAAGAACTCCTCATAAAGGGTATGAAAAATTAATGAATTCTGGATAGCAGGCTAGGAACACATGGTAAGAAAATTAACAGAATTACATGGACCCAAATATATTTGAAACTTAGGACAATCCAGGTAGGAAGTAGTAGTAGTAGTAGTAGTAGTAGTAGTAGTAGTAGTAGTAGTAGTAGTAGTAGAAGAAGAAGAAGAAGAAGAAGAAGAAGAAGAAGAAGAAGAAGAAGAAGAAGAGGAGGAGGAGGAGGAGGAGGAGGAGGAGGAGGAGGAGGAGGAGGAGGAGGAGGAAAGACCTATGAAAGAATTTTCCTTCTCCTTCCTTTCTCATGGTGTGGAATGTAATGCAAAGTAGGTATGAAGAAATGAACAGTGCAGTGATACCATGGAGTGAGCTCCACTTGTTAGACATAAGGAGGTAAAAGCCAATAAAAGAATGTTGTTTTGCTAGTCAAATTACATCTTGCATCACCACCAAAGGAGGTGGATGAAAAACTAGGTGGAGAGAAGACCAGTTATTGCTGATGAAGTAAAAAAAACAAAAACTATTCTTGGGCTTCACAACATTTGCCCAATGTACTTTTCATGACATGGTGTGATGGGCTATAGTGAAGCAGCAGTCTCATAGGAAGGAGGGAGCACATTCCAAGGAGGGGGTGAGACAAGAGGCAGCACAGCCCGGATCAGAGATGAGGAAGAGAGGATAGCCACTCCCTAGAGTCTCCCAGGTCAGGGTGAGAGTAACATAGGTTTAGTCTGGCAAGATTCCATCTATGGTGTATTAGCAAATAAAGAGCCGGACTTTGGCTGGAGTGGGGACATGATAGCGGTCTTCCAGTATCTCAGGGGCTGCCACAAAGAAGATGGAGTCAAGCTATTCTCCAAAACACCTAAAGGCAGGACAAGAAGCAACAGATGGAAACTAATCAAGGAGAGAAGCAACCTAGAATTAAGGAGAAACTTACTGACAGTTAGAACAATTAACCAGTGGAACAACCTGCCTCCAGAAGCTGTGAATGGTCCAACACTGGAAGTCTTTAAGAAGACACTGGACAGCCATTTGTCTGAAATGGTATAGGTTTCCTGCCTGAGCAGGAGATTGGACTAGATGACCTCTAAGGTCCCTTCCAACATCATCATCATCATCATCATCATCATCATCATCATCATCATCATCATCATCATCATCATCATCATTATTATTATTATTATTATTATTATTATTATTATTATTATTATTATTATTATTATTATTATTATTATTATTATTATTATTATTATTATTCTAAGCCTGATAATTGGAGACAACATTGAAGGATATCATCTCTGGTCAAAACTCCACATCCAAGTTCCATTTTCCAAGATGGAGTTAAAAAGGACTATCTGTGCCTTATCTATATATAAAAAAGCTTTTAAGTATAAAAAGAAATACGTTTATGTAAAAAAGGAAATGATTTTAAGGAAAATGTTATAAAAATTTGTTTTAAAATGTCTGCATCTAGGAGTGTATGGTAATAAAGAATGACACTTTCAGAAAGATTTCTTAGGGAACCAAAGTAAATATCTAGGCACACTGAGAAAAATTATGTACAAAATCAGTGATGGAGAAAGCTATGAATGAAAATATACGCTGATTGTTTTATTTCTTTATTTTTAAAACCATTTTCTGAAAAATAGGCCTGAGTGTTGCTTTAAAAACAGGGAAATTAAATGGAACAGGTTTTATACTTATTGACAAACCCCCTGGAAATCCAGCTTCACCTAATCCTTAAGTATCATTTTGTCAATATCTATTGCTTTCAGTGGGGGACACAGTGGCTCAGTGGGTTAGGACGCTGAGCTTGTCGATCGGAAGGTCGGCAGTTTGGTGGGTCGAATCCCGAGTGCCGCGTAACAGAGTGAGCGCCTGTTACTCGTCCCAGCTTCTGCCAACCTAGCAGTTCGAAAGTACGTCAAAATGCAAGTAGAAAAATAGGGACCACTACGGTGGGAAGGTAACAGCGTTCCGTGTGCCTTTGGCATCTAGTCATGCCGGCCACATGACCACGGAGACGTCCTCGGACAAGCGCTGGCTCTTTGGCTTTGAAACGGAGATGAGCACCAGCCCCTAGAGTTGGAAACGACTAGCACGCACGTGCGGGGGAACCTTTACCTTTATCTTTATTGCTTTGAGTATCATATTTTTTACATTTTTACATTTTAAACCAGAGACTTTTGTGATAGTTGGCATTTAACTTGGCAGTTGATTTTTGGATGTTTTGTGTTTCTGCATGATATTAGAAGAACATATTTAACATAAACCCACTTGTTCCCAATATTTTGGTCATAATGGCTAAATTCACCCAATGACTTACAGTTGTACACTTCATGCTAAAGTAAACTTTAACCTTAGTTTGCTTTGATTAAATTTAGTATCTTAGAGGCTTTGCAAGTTGTACTACTCAAATAGGATTAATTGGAAATAGCAGACAAGATCTGACTGTATTCCATTTCTGCTTGATATACACTTGATATACATTTCAGAATATACACTTATTTAAGCATCTCTCTTCATATCCTTCATGTTAAAATGCCATGCCTAATTTAAACACTCAATTAGCCTCTTCTGCTACGTATTAGTAATTGATCTATCCTGACAAGCAGGATAGATTTGCCTATTTTTATTGTTGTTATTGTTGTTCGTTCACTTATAAATTCTCATTTCTCCTGAATATCAGGGATACAGGCCCAAGGAAGTGCTTTAGGTGAAGTTCAAGGTGCTGGTTGTGACATATAACATGGTATAGAGCCAGAATATTTGAGGGATCACTGGTTTTTTTTTCCAAATGTCTATATCTGTCCCATCAGATCTGGCTGAAGGGAGATGTTCCAGATACCGTCTATTAAGGAGTGTCATCTGATAGAACTTAGAGTGAGCTTTTTTCTGTTGTTTTGCCTGCCCCATGGAGCACCACTTCTCCTGACCCCAATCATTCTGGTCTTTCAGAAGGACTTTAAGACCTGGGTGTTCTCCAGGCATGTATGTGGTGGGGAAGTAAAGTAAGCCACTATTGTCAGTATTCATGATTTTGGATGCCATATTTTATTTATAATTATTTTTCCTGTGTATTGATATTTATGATTTTACCAATGTTCTTACTTCCTTTGATTTGCTTTTGCGAGATGGGCAACTATTAAAAAAATGAATGAATGAATGAATGAATGAATGAATGAATGAATGAATGAATGAAATCCCTCCGTTCTCACTCCATAACCTGAAGGAAGAAGTGTTCAACAACAACAAAAAACTACCCTATTACCAGTTACAAATGAATAAATGTGTCAATTGATGAATGTGTAATCAATTAAATGCTCTATTTTCACCAAGTTATTTACCGCTGAAGAATAAATGTCAGCCTGATGTTTCAAGAGATGAAATACGAGGATTTTTTTATGTTGTTTCATGTCCCCAGAATGCTTAGTTATCAAAGGGTGTGTTTTGAAGGATATGAAGTTATCATCCTTTGTTTGATTTTGGCAGAATCTGAATGCAAGGAAGGATTTCAAAGTGCAAATGTGCATATAATGTGTCTGTGTAGGTGGGTTTTTTTATTTATTTATTTAGTTATTGCAGAGTTTATGGACCACTGCAATCAGCCAACTCTGAGCAGTATACTACTCCCCAAAAGTTTGGGAGATAGATAGATAGATAAATAGACATTTTTAGGACAATTGAATTTTATATCAGCCATCCATCAAAATATGAATATAATCAAGACATTTGCATTCCAGCAAGAGGTCCTATCTTGAGAAAGTTAAATAGGGCTTAATTAGCACTTGGATGAGGAACAAGACCATCAAGTCTGAGTTTAAGTCCTGGGCACATTAAAACCTCCATGCTTAAATTAGGCTGAAATGTGCTCTGTCTATCTGTCTTGGAACTAAAACCACACACACACACAAAGAATCACACAAGAAAGTAATCCCAAATATTTGTGCATGGTTGCCAGGAAATTACTTGTCTGCATTGTCGAGTCCAAGCTCATTCCCAATATGAATTTCCTTTTTAGTGAAATTTAATAAATGGACCAGTTTATAGCAATTCATGTGGCTGACGTTGAATCTCATTAAATCTGAAAGTAGGAAACAGAACAAAATTCCCATCTGGATGGAAGGTTGCATTTGATATCCCTGAGAGATAGAAAGGAATCCATTTGCTCTTGTCTTAATTTAGGCCTTGAGGAGTATTCAGAAGCTACAACTGGTCAAGAGTGCAGCAGCAGGGCAGTTCTAGGGGCCACTAGGTTGGCCCGTGTTACACCACTGTGCTGCGAGCTGCAATGGCTGCCTGTTTACATCTAGGTGCAATTCAGTTCCAAGTACTGTTGTGTTCTGTTCTTCTAAGACAGCTGAATTCCCCAGCCAGCATGTGGGAATTGAAGTCCACCCATCAAGATGTTGGTTTATCACCTTTAATGCCCATCACAGCATTGGGCCCAGGCTATTTGAGGAGCCATCTCACCCCAATGGGATTGGCCTGCCCCAAACACACCAGAAGAAGGGCCGTGCAGTGGGCCCCATTGGTTAAGGAATTTTAGGAGATGCGGTCCAGGAAAAGAGCCTTTTCTGCCGTGGCTTCTGCCCTTTGGACCAGAAGACTCTGCCTCTCCCCCTTTTGCATCTTGCTCCCTTCCTCTATTTTAATTGTAAATTATTATTATTATTATTATTATTATTATTATTATTATTATTATTATTATTATTATTATTATTATTATTATTATTATTATTATTATTTATTGTTTACTGGCTTTTGTAAGCTGCTTAGAGTCACCTCTAGATGAGATGGACAGCATACAAATCTGATAAATAAATAAAATAAACTTAGGAGAGACAGACGAAGTACACACATCTAGAAAGCTCTCCATAGACTTTTATTAATGTCTTGACCAGACATGTGGAACAGACGCCACATAAATGACTTACGTAGATGAGGGAATAGAAGGGGAACTCATCAAATTTGCAGATGACACTAAACTGGCAGGGATAGCCAACACCTCAGAAGACAAGCTCAAGGTTCCAAAAAGATCTTGACAAACTTGAACAATGGGCCCTATCCAGCAAAATGAGTTTTCATGTGGAGAAAAGCCAAGTTTTACATTTAGGCAGGAAAAATCAAAGGTATAAGTACAGATTAGGAAGGACCTGGCTCAAAAAAAAAGCAACTGTGAGAGGGACCACGGAGTCCTAGTGGATAATCCATTGAATTTGAGCCAGCTGTGTGCAGCAGCCACCAAAAAAGTTAATACAATCCTGGGTTGTGTATTATATATGATGTAACATGATGTAAACATTCCCTTGAGTGTATATGTTAACAGTACAAAAGCATCGTCAAAGCATATATAAGGAAAGCCGCCTGACAGGAATACACGCGGGAACTTTGACAGCTGTCAAAGTTCCCCGTACTGCGCAGGCGCCTCCACTGACAGCTCGCAGCTGTCAAACTCCGGACCATGAAGAAGACTGAGCTGTCAAAGCGTCCGCCACACTGCGCAGGCTCAGCCACTGACAGCTCGCGGCTGTCAAAACACCACACCACGCGGAAGCCGGAGCTGTCAACAGAAGACGTCGCTGATTGGTCCCTGCCTGACACGGCGCCAAAATAAATACATCTGATTGGTCCTCGCTACCAGCTGCCGGCTATAAAAGCCGGACAAGTTATTCTCTGTTGTCTTGCTCCAAATAAACTTGTTGTTTAACTAGCCTGTCGTCCCGAGCGGTCCTTGGCTACTTCACTGGCGACGAGGATGGGATCGCTCCGGAGCTGAAGTCACGGCCGAGGAAGAGAGTTCCCGGCAAGAGCTGACACGGAAGTTCTAACTTCCATCGGAGCAACCCAGGACCGGACGACATGGCAAACTTCGGCCGTGTGAGGGAGTTTGATACCCGCCATCCCGAGAGATGGCAATCACACCTCGGCCAAGTTGAAGGATTTCTCCTCGTCAGTAAAATTACTGACGACCGAGCAAAGGCCGCCGCCCTGCTGTACATCAGCGGGCCCCCGGTGTACGACGCAGCCGTCGGGCTGTTCAGCCCAGTGCCCATCTCGGACGTCTCCTACGCGGACCTGGTGGACCAGCTGAACAAGTACTACATGCCGGCTCGCTCGGAACTGTACTGGCGGGTGCAATTCGCACAAAAGAAACAACGGCAGGACGAGCCCGCCAACGAGTTCATCGCCGGGGTCAGACACGCCGCGCGGAACTGCTGCTTCCCTGACCTGGAAGACCGCATCAGGGACCAGGTGGTGATCGGTCTGAGGGACGAGAAGCTACAAAAAAAACTGACGTCCAAACCTGACATGAATCTGGCTGAGCTGACCAGGGAGATCATGGCATATGAACACAGCCACAAAAAGAAGCCGACGAACACGACCCCAGAGACCCCGGCGACCGTCTACCAGGAAAGCGCAACCTTCAGCGACAGCGGAGAGTCGGTAGATTTCACCGATGGAGAAGCCCTACAGCGCAGGATGGAGCACCGACAGCCGAGGAGGGGAAAAACGTCGGACCGCCGAGGAGTCAGGGACCCTCCACCGCCACCCCCGCGTTACGTGCAACGAGCCGCCTGTGCCAGCTGCGGGGGCAACCATGCCCGTGGAAGCTGCCGCTTTAGGAACGCAAAATGCCACAACTGCGGGAAGACTGGCCACATCAAGCCGGTGTGCCGCAGCAAGGGCCGGGACAACGTCAATGAGGTGGAGGCAAACCCCCCAGGTAGGCCAGCTGCCCAGGCCGACAGGGAAACCCCACCAGGCAACCGGGTTGAGACAATCGATAGGGTAAACTGCATAAGTTCCAAGGTTAAGGTCTGGGTCAGAATTCAGGGGGTGCCTTGCCACATGGAGGTGGATTCAGGGTCAGCGGTCTCCTTAATTTCGCTAACTACCTATCAGGAGATCTGTCAGAAAGGCCGAAGACAAATTCCCCTGAAACAAACTCAGGTTCACCTTGCAGACTTCCAGAAAACCCCTATTCCGTTGGAAGGGAAAGCCAAGGTCCTTGTACAGTATAAGGGGTTCAAAGGCACCCTGGAGGTTTTAGTTACGCCAGGGAACCGTACCAACTTGATAGGGCTTAACTGGTTCACGCCACTAGGCATCGCCTTATCTGGGGTTAATACCATTCAAACACCCAGCCTGGAAGCCGTTTGCGAAAAGTACGCCGACGTTTTCGAGGGCACTTTAGGGAAATATACAGGTCCCCCCATTTCCCTGCAATTAAATCCAGCAATCCAACCAATTAAAATAAGAGCTAGGAGGGTACCCTTTGCCCTCAAAGAAAAAATTGAAAACGAGCTTGACCGACTCGTGAGTCTAGGGGTGCTGGAGCCAACAGATGGGGGAACCTGGGAGACCCCTATTGTCACCCCAATCAAACCTAATGGCGAAGTGAGAGTATGCGCTGACTATAAGGCGACAGTCAACCTAGCCCTCAGCCCCCATGCTTACCCGGTGCCAGCGGTAAGGGACGTATTTGCTTCCATCCGCTCTGGCACCATTTTCGCCAAGCTTGACCTCTCGCAGGCATATTTACAGCTGCCTGTCACAGACGACACCGCGGAAGCGCAAACCATTGTCACCCACCGCGGTGCTTTTAAAGTTAAGAGGCTTCAGTTCGGCATATCTGCAGCCCCGGGTATCTTCCAGGGTATCATGGAAAAGACCCTGAAAGGAATACCCGGGGTCTGCCCATATTTCGACGATGTTCTCATTGCCGGAGAAAATGAAGCTAGTTTAGCTGACAGGCTGTCAGCAGTGCTGAGCCGGCTCAGAGAAGCCGGTCTCAAACTTAAGCGGGAAAAGTGCTCCATTGGAGTCACTTCTACAGAATTCCTAGGGTATAAAATCGATAGCCAGGGCATCCACCCCACCTCTGAGAAACTAAGGGCTATTCAAACCGCACCCAGCCCTAGGAATAAGCAAGAGCTTCAATCCTTTTTGGGACTGTTAAACTTTTACCATGCTTTCATTCCCCACAAAGCCACTATTGCAGAGCCTCTCCATAGGCTCCTCGACAAGGGTACAACTTGGTCCTGGACCAAGGAACATGAAAATAGTTTCCAATCGTTAAAAAAGATTATCTGTCAAAGCTCAACCATCACCCTTTTCAGAGAAGACACCCCAATATGCATCGCTTGCGATGCCTCTCCCTACGGAATTGGGGCAGTCTTAAGTCACCTATTCAAGGATGGCACACAACGACCCATAGCCTTCTACTCCCGCACTCTGACCAAAGCTGAAAGAAACTATGCACAAATTGACAGGGAAGCCCTAGCGATAGTAGCAGGGGTCAAAAAATTTCATGATTATCTGTATGGAAGACCATTTACGATATTTACAGATCACAAACCCCTGCTAGGCATATTTACTTGGAATAAAATTACACCACAAATTCTCTCCCCGAGAATCTTAAGATGGTCAACGTTCTTAGCAGCCTATTCTTATCAACTAATACATAAACCAGGTAAGGAATTAGGACATGCTGACTGCCTCAGCAGACTGCCCATACAAACCAGGGACTCAGATCCAGCCCCAGCCAGCCTAATTTTAGCAATCTCTCAGCTTCCAGAATGCCCCCTGACAGCAAACATTATAGCTAATAATTCAGCAAAAGATAAAATACTTGCCAGAGTCCTCAAATGGGCCACAACAGGATGGCCAGCTCAAAACCCACAACCCCAATTCCAACCTTATTATAACAGGAAAAACGAGATTTCAACACATAGAGGATGCCTGCTATGGGGAAATAGGGTCATCATACCAGAGAAAAACATAGACCAAACATTACACATTTTACATGAAGGGCACCCTGGAATTGTAAAAATGAAGGCAATGGCTAGAAGTTATGTATGGTGGCCTGGCATAGATAAACAAATTGAAAAGTATGTGGGTGGGTGTTATACCTGTCAGGAGACCAGGAGCGAACCCCCCCAGGCACCGATCCATAAATGGGAGACTACAAGGAACCCTTGGTCACGTATACATATAGATTTTGCAGGACCTATCCAGGGCCAAAGTTTCTTAATAGCAGTAGACAGCTATTCCAAATGGCTGGAAGTCACGCCCCTTAGAAAAACAACGTCCGCAGCCACTATTCAAGCCTTAAGAAAAATATTCGCAACGCACGGCCTACCTGACACCATAGTTTCCGACAATGGACCTCAATTCACTTCTCGTGAATTTCAGATCTTCGCTACGAAGAATTGTATTAGGCTGGTCACGTCGGCGCCGTTCCACCCGTCGTCGAACGGAATGGCTGAAATTATGGTACGATCCACGAAAGAAGCATTAAAAAAATTCGTTAAAGGGAACTGGCAGAGGCGACTCAGCCAGTTCCTCTTGTCACAACACACAATGCCATGCTCCACGACGGGCAAATCACCGGCGGAATTAAGATGGGGGAGGAGGCTAATAACACGTCTCGACAGACTGCACCCCGACACATACCCAGAAGAAAAACAGCACCCCCACCCTGGCCGCACACTCAACCCTGGTCAATTAATATGGGCAAGATCATACACAGATAAAAACAAGTGGGTTCAAGGGACAGTAATAAAACAAACAGGACCCATCTCATACCTCATAGCTACGCAGGCACAGGGCAACATACGCCGCCATATTGACCAGCTCAGACCCAGACAACCGCCACACAATTCCGAGCAACCAACCAACGCCGACTCACAACCCCCACCGGAAATGCTGCCTATCCCAAACCAGGAAGTTGAACACCAAAACGAAGAACCAGAACCAGACCACCCACCACCCCTTCGCCGATCATCCAGGAATCGAAGACCACCCACCTACCTAAAGGACTATCAGTGGGCAGGGTCAAACATCCAAGAGGAAAGGAACGCACCAGGGGAGGGGTAAGGGGTGTATTATATATGATGTAACATGATGTAAACATTCCCTTGAGTGTATATGTTAACAGTACAAAAGCATCGTCAAAGCATATATAAGGAAAGCCGCCTGACAGGAATACACGCGGGAACTTTGACAGCTGTCAAAGTTCCCCGTACTGCGCAGGCGCCTCCACTGACAGCTCGCAGCTGTCAAACTCCGGACCATGAAGAAGACTGAGCTGTCAAAGCGTCCGCCACACTGCGCAGGCTCAGCCACTGACAGCTCGCGGCTGTCAAAACACCACACCACGCGGAAGCCGGAGCTGTCAACAGAAGACGTCGCTGATTGGTCCCTGCCTGACACGGCGCCAAAATAAATACATCTGATTGGTCCTCGCTACCAGCTGCCGGCTATAAAAGCCGGACAAGTTATTCTCTGTTGTCTTGCTCCAAATAAACTTGTTGTTTAACTAGCCTGTCGTCCCGAGCGGTCCTTGGCTACTTCAGGTTGTATAAACAGAGGCATAGAATCAGGATCATGCAAAACATTAGTACCAATTTTTAAAACCCTAGTAAGACAACACCTTGAATACTGCAACCAATTTTGGTCACCATAATACAAAAAAGATGTTGAGACTTTGGAAAAAATTCAGAGAAAAGCAACTAAGATGATCCAAGGCCTGGGGACTAAAATGACTAAGATGATTAAGAATAAGCTGAAGGCCCTTCCCCATATGTTTGCCTTGCTCAGAGAACGTCTGCAATCACTTTTCCCCTCAGCTTGATGCTCTCTAATGTGTTAAGTCCAGTGTTCTCAGCTGCCAAAGCTGTGTATCTGGGGAGCTCAAGTCAAATATTATGAAGGACACTGAGCCAGTGTAAAACTATGTGGGAATGACCTTGGGGAGGGTGGGAAGAGATAATGGCTGGACAAAGAGGCTCAGAAGGGACCCACCCCAAATTCTCAGGATCAAAAGGAGACGGCGGGAGATCTGCACTTTCAAAGGATGCTGCTAATGTAGCCTTGCAATAAAATAGAATTAGCTCAACTGACATTTTTTTAAAATGCTATGGATTAGGATTTTGTTTTATTTTTATCTGTTTGACACCTGAGAGCCTTTGTTAAATGGACATCCATATACTGTAACTGTGAGAGAAGGAGGGAGGGAAGGAGGGAGGGAGGGAGGAAGGAAGGAAGGAAGGAAGGAAGGAAGGAAGGAAGGAAGGAAGGAAGGAAGGAAGGAAGGAAGGAAGGAAGGAATGATTTTTTTTTTTAATTTTAATTCCATTTATATCCCGCCCTTCTCTGAAGACTCAGGGCGGCTTACAAACTTAGCAGTAGCCTTCATTCTATGTATATGCCTGCTTATTAGGGCTTTCACACACACCCCAAGCGGCATTATTACAAAGTCAGCTTAATTGCCCCCAACAATCTGGGTCCTCATTTTACCTACCTCGGAAGGATGGAAGGCTGAGTCAACCTTGAGCATGGTGGGATGCGAACCTGCACTAATTGCAGGCAGCTGGTGTTACTTAAGGAGACATTAGCCCACTGCTCCACCAAGGCTCTGTAAGGAAGGAAGGAAGGAAGGAAGGAAGGAAGGAAGGAAGGAAGGAAGGGAGGGAGGGAGGGAGGGAGGGAGGGAGGAAGGAAGGAAGGAAGGAAGGAAGGAAGGAAGGAAGGAAGGAAGGAAGGAAGGAAGGAAGAATCAGATGTGTTTCACCCATCATCTCCCTCCCTTTTTTATTCTGGCTCAGTAACTGCATTGTTATTCCTATGGCTTTCTCGTTTAATCTTTTTGTACCCATCATTTATCACATTTTCACATGATGAAAACCCTTGAATTAAGGCTATAGTTTCAGAGTGAGGGGAAGGGAAAAACAGATCCTTTGCACAAATATTCTAATGGCATCCTGTGGATGGTCAGCTTTTATTAAAGTAGTTTGGTGGGGAGGAGGGGGTTGTGCTAAATGCTTTATTTAAAAATATGTAATTATCTTGGCATATATGAAAATATACTGGAAAATATGCAGGGAAATATTCATTTCAGATTTGCTATGAGCATCAGTCCCACAACACTTTCCTTCTATGAGAGAAAAACAAATATGATATTTGACACCAAATGTTTAATGTTTAGTCACTTACCTTGGCAAAGAAAATGTGGTTTGTTTGTTTTTTGGTGTTTTTTTTAACAATGCAGATTAAAATTGAACATTGCAAAAACATTTACTAAAAGTGAGTGTCGCAGTGAAAATTAAGGGCGTGGTAGAGGGATTTTTTTTTCTTCCATTCAATTGTGTCCAGTTCTTGGAGACTGCATAGACATATCCCTGCAGATTTCATCACAAGGTTTTTCAGAATGATTTGCTATTGCCTCCTTCCTAGGGCTGAAAGAAAGTGATTGGCCCAAGGACGCACAGCTGCTTTCATGCTTAAAGTGGTATTACAATTCATGGTCTCCCAGTTTCCAGCCTGGTGCACAGAAGAGCGACTAAGATGATCCAAGGCCTGGAGACTAAAACATACAAAAAAACTGCTGCAGGACTTGGGTTTGGCTAGTCTAAAGAAAAGAAGAAATAGGGGAGACATGATAACAGTATTCCAGTATTTGAGGGGCTGCCACAAAGAAGAGGGGGTCATGTTTGTCTCCAAAGCACCAGAGGGCAGGACAAGAAACAATGGTTGGAAACTTATCAAAGAGAGAAACAACCTGGAATTAAAGAGAAACTTCCTGATAGTGAGGACAATTAACCAGTGGAACAGCTTGCCTCCAGAAGTCGTGGGCGCTCCATCACTGCAGATTTTTAAGAAGAGACTAGACAGTTACTTGTATGAAATGGTATAGGTTCTCCTGCTTGAGCAGGGGGCTGGACTAGAAGACCTCCATGGTCCCTTCCAGCTCTATTCTATTCTATTCTATTCTATTCTATTCTATTCTATTCTATTCTATTCTATTCTATTCTATTCTATTCTATTCTATTCTATTCTATTCTATTCTATTCTTTGTTCCTACATTCTATTCTATTCTATTCTATTCTATTCTATTCTATTCTATTCTATTCTATTCTATTCTATTCTATTCTATTCTATTCTATTCTATTCTATTCTATTCTTTGTTCCTACATTCTATTCTATTCTATTCTATTCTATTCTATTCTATTCTATTCTATTCTATTCTATTCTATTCTATTCTATTCTATTCTATTCTATTCTATTCTGTTCTTTGTTCCTACATTCTATTCTATTCTATTCTATTCTATTCTATTCTATTCTATTCTATTCTATTCTATTCTATTCTATTCTATTCTATTCTATTCTAAAGGTAAAGGTAAAGGTAAAGGTTCCCCCGCACATGCGTGCTAGTCGTTTCCGACTCTAGGGGCCGGTGCTCATCTCCGTTTCAAAGCCGAAGAGCCAGCGCTTGTCCGAGGACGTCTCCGTGGTCATGTGGCCGGCATGACTAGACACCAAAGGCGCACGGAACGCTGTTACCTTCCCACCGTAGTGGTCCCTATTTTTCTACTTGCACTTTTACGTGCTTTCGAACTGCTAGGTTGGCAGAAGCTGGGACGAGTAACAGGCGCTCACTCTGTTACGCGGCACTCGGGATTTGACCCGCCAAACTGCCGACCTTCTGATCGACAAGCTCAGCGTCCTAACCCACTGAGCCACCGCGTCCCGATTCTATTCTATTCTATTCTATTCTAATTAATTGGATATCAGTTCTTTCTGGGAGAATGTGACCCCATGAAGGACCAAAAGGGGAGAGTCCCAGAATTTGGCAGCCTAAACCAGGCAGCAATTTGACCTTACTAGAGCTGAACCAAAGTCTCCTTTTCTTCATCCCAACTTTCAGATTCTTAATATACTGGGAAAGGCTCATGATAGTGGTAACACTTAGTTAGCCTACTTTGGAAAACTATAACTGGATATAATCAGCATATTGATGGCATTTGATGCCATCATGGTAATGATCCACCCTAACAGCATCATGTAGATGTTAAGTAAGATTGCAAAGAAAATAGATCAGGTACTGTTAGACCCAGAGAAGGGGATTTAGCCTCCTTAAGAGTTGGAGACACTATTACTTCTCTCAAGGAACAAACATTGATCTAATATCCAGATGGCCACCATTACACTATTGAGAATGTTATCCACTTTCTGAGTCTAACAGGTTCAAACTCATCCCAGATAGCTAAGTCCTAAATTGGCCTAGTAATCTCCAAGGGACCAGAACAATGAGAGTCTTACTCAGGATAAATCTGAGTAATTTTATCTGACAGGAACATAGAGTGCTCTCACACAGCAGCCTTGTAGATAATCCACCAGTTCTTCTGTCCCAAGAAAAACCAAGTTACTCTAAACAAGACCACTGGACATGTATCTACAATGCAATGAGAGCAGAAAAAATAACTGTGCTTTCTCATTCTTATCAACACAAGCTAGTCCTTCAGAAAGGATCTCATCCACGTTTGATCAGATTCACTCCTTGTTTTGCCCTAGAGGTGCTATAGACATCTCTGCTACCTTTTCAATTTCCAAAGCTCCTTAGGAAACTAAGGAGCTCTTTGGGACCAACAGAGGGAAACAAAAGCCACACAGGGGCAACTCAGACCAGGATCTTGTCCACCTCTTCTTATTCCAGGCAGCAAGAAGATTTCAGAAAACTATGTGGCAGAAACAATCCCAGATTCCTTTTGAAACCCAACAAGGTCCATCAGACCATCTGGGGTAGAACTGGTTGAATAGAATCTTTCTCCTTGCAGCAAGAGGTGATGGCAGAAGGCTCCAGAGTTTATAGAGATAAGGAGTAGATGGTGATGCCTCCCAATTCCATATCATGCTCCCCAAGCTATGAAATGGAAAGCACAAATCCTAAACCAAGATTATTTATTTTCACATAGGAAATGTGGGCAAAGCTTTGATGGCACTGTTGCAAATGCTACCTTGACTTTTTGGCCACACCCTGCAAACACCCCTGGGGGAGGGGCAATTGAAGGAGGTTTCTCTAGCCGGCCAAGGAAAATTCCAAATGTGGCTCCCAAAGAATTGTGCCCATTTGTGGGCCACACCCCAGCAAAACAACTTGCTAGATGATTAGGTTCTGCCTAGTTTTGCTTGCAGATCAGATCCATCCCAGCCTTGCAACACCTTTACCCCACTGTCAGTGTGGAAAATGGGAACTAATAAAAAAATTGGGAGTGTGCAATTTCAAGCTGTACGGCTTGCTTATCCCTGGAGGCAGGTTTCAAACCACGGCAATTTAAATTACAGCTGCTTGGAATGACTTTGCCTTTCTCTGTATGTCCCTCCTGCTTTGGCTTTGAAATCCATTTGGAATTGCAAATGAACACGTAGAATTGGTTTCGGAGAGCTTCTGGCTGGATTTTTCTTTCTTCCCCAACTGTTGCAACACATTATTAAAGCAATCGGGGTGTTTAATTAGTCATGATTACTCCTGTTCTTGAATTCTTTCATACAACAATGCCCCCGCCCTGCCTTTAATATGATTAGAAGGCTTTTCTACATCACTGCCCTACACTGAAGGCAGTGCTCCCAGTGCTGAATTCACTACTTAGAAAGGGGCACATCTGTGAAGAATGCAAAGAATCAGGACCTCATGTTATCTTCTAGTTAAGCCGATTTATTGCTCGTGACCTGTATTCAAGAATCTAGTCAGCTAAGGGTCAGCACTAAATTGGCACCAGATAAGTTAAAAGAATTCAAGAGGATTTGAAGACGACTTGTGAGAACATTGCGATTCTAGGCTGATTCCTCTCTTGACTCCACCCCCCTGGCTCTGCTTGTCTGAGTGGGGCTGCGCACAGGTGCCAGTCCGCCATTCATGCAACAAGGTTGCAAATAGGTCCCAGCCCAGTAGTGGGCCCCGGCGCACAGGTTGGGGACCCCTGCCCTAGTTCAAACTAGCTATATTGTTTAAACTATATTTTATCTTATTTTTTTATTTTAATTATATCATTTTAGCAAGTTACTGGTTTTAAATGCTGTCCTTTTATGTTATTGTTCCCCACCATGTATTTAGGATGGAGGAGCGCTATTTGCTTAAATAAATAAATATATAAATAAATAAATAAATAAATAAATAAATAAATAAATAAATAAATGCATACATGCATACATACATACATACATACATACATACATACATACATACATACGTTTTCAGAGGAAGAATTACGAAGCATTTGGCAGCAAAAGTTTAAGACAGAAATAGCCTGTTATAATTTTTCCAACCTTAAGATTCATTAAACTGTTTAGGCCTGTTATTTATTACCCATGGAGGATTTCGGGTTAAGTTCAGTGGAATATGGCACACACACTTTATAAGTAAACCTCCTCTAATTTTTCCCAGATGACCTGATATTGCTAGACTTATTAGTGAGCAATTGCCTTTAAAAAAAAAATCCATAGCTTCCTATTTGTAGGCAGGCTCCACACCGGCCTTTGACCTCATGAGTTAATGAAGTCAATTTTTTTTTTCATTTGATTAGTTTGATTGCTTAATGAGCTAATTAAATACTGTTTCGGCTTCATTACTCAAACGTTAATTTCGATTCTGGAAAAAAAACAAGAAGAAGACTTAATGAAGTCAAAGTTCACGGCTACATTCCCCACCCTTCGTCTTCAGTTCAAAGATGCTGATATTCTGTCTGCAACAAATTGTGACATATATAGATCAGTTGTGAAGGTGGTAGAATTCAAAAGCACTATCAGAATGGCCTGACATATTATGGTTGATAGATATTTGTTTATTTATTAAAATATTTATTCAGGTGGGCTTTGACGTATAACCATTCATTTAGCGACCATTCAAAGTTACAACGGCACTGAAAAAAGATACTTATGACTCATCTCTCACACAGCCCCATGGTCGCATGATCAAAATTCGGGTGCTTGGCAACTGGCATGTATTTATGATGGTTGCACTGTCCCAGGATATTGTGGCCACCATTTGCAACCTCCCCAGCCAGCTTCTGACAAGCAAAGTCAATAGGAAAAGCCAGATTCCCTTAACAACCACATGATTCACTTAACAACTGCAGGAATTCGCTTAACAGCTGTGCTGATAAAATGGGGCACAGCTCACTTAAGAACAACTGTCTTGCTTAGTAGCATAAATTTGGGCTCCATTGGGGTCATAAAGTTGGGCTCCATTGAGGATTACCTTGTATGGCCACCCAGCTCACACACAGCTGACTTCAGGCAGCTTACAACATTAAACATTAACAACAACAACATTAACAACAACAACAACAAAACCATAAAACCCCATACAATGAAATCAATCATTTGATGGGCTCCATCTCCATTTGCGGTCCACGGTCCTGCTGACAACACATCTTCAGGGCCTTTTGGAAAAGCAACAAGATGGGGGGTGGGGGCAATCCAACCTCGGGGGAACGATGTTCCACAGAGAAGGGGCCATCACCAGGAAAGCTCTTTTGGACATCCCTAGTAGTTGGGATCCACACCCTACCCTGCCTTCCGGTCCTGGTGGGCTGGGTGGAGATGCAGTCCTTCACATGGCCTCTCTTTTGAATGCTTGTTACTCTGTAAGGAGAGAGAATCTCCCTGTAAACAGAAATGACACACACCAGGGGGAAATAAACCCTGCTTTCATTTTTTTTTCCTTGTTATTTTTCCTTCATTTAAATCTCGTGATAACGTTGACATTTCCATCATCTTATCTGACTATCAAAAAGTCTAATTACACTTGTGTGTCCATTCACACTTGGCCAATACAGAACATCCTATCCTATCCTATCCTATCCTATCCTATCCTATCCTATCCTATCCTAGTTTCTTAAGAGAAATAATCATCTAACCAGATAACCAAGAATGAGTTATAACCCAAAACCCGGCCATAAACAGGATATAGCAAGGTTAAGTATGGTTTTTTCCCCTCTTCCTTTCCTCTCAGCTGGAAATTTAATCCTTTAAGACAGTGGTTCCCAACATTTTCTATACCCCACACCCCTAGAATGCTTCTAATACATATTCTCGCACCCCTTACAAAAGTTTGAAATAACGGCAACGAATTATGCATATGCACTATAATTTTGAAAACCCAAGTTTCCACACCCCCTGGAATATCATCTAGCACCCCCAGGGGGTGCGAGTACCCCTGGTTGGGAACCCCTGCTTTAAGAGCAGCCTTTTGTGATATAAGATGATACACAAATGTCTAGCTGAGGTTTTCTCCATTGCAACTCCCTCTCTGAAATGGTCTTGCCTGCTACATTTCTGCAGGCCAAGTTAAATGACAGGCAATCCATAATTGGGAGTTTAAAAATAAACATTATCACCTTCCGCTTGGGGTTACTAATGTGTTCAGGGTACATTATAAGAACAGAGATCCCAGAACGGAGAAAAGCAAAAACAAAGAGAGCCATATGAATTGGGAGTTGTGCTGAAGGGCTGATTCTTAGACTGCAATCTTCCCCCAGTGTGTATTTGTTTTTCCAAAGTAATCTTTGAAAAGTGGGTTTTTCATTGGGATTGCCTCTTTATTTGAAACAGAAAGACATGTTTTGATAGTCCTCTATCACCATCCTGTGGCCAAGGAGGAAGCAGCAATTTGTCACAGCCATCTCTTGTTTTCCAAGAGGCACAGCTATTGGAGGAGAATGGTGGTTAAGGAAGCAAATAGCATCAGTGGATTTTATTGTTCTCGGGTAATTTGGAGGTTAGTGATTGTGGTCTACACACAACAGACTTTCTGATGTTTTGTCAGCCACTGTGGCTAACATTTTCAGAGACAAGGTGGCTTGCTCCGCAGATCATGGGTAACTAAGCAGGGACTGACTGGGTTCAAATCTTTATAGCCAGGTGTCCTGTCTCCCAATTGTTTTTTGTAATTTTGACATTATAAATTATACGGAAATCTTGTGTAGACCATGGTCACTAAAACTCAAATCCCAACATTGCCTAACAAATACTGGCTGTGAAAACCCTACATCAATTTATTGCTGTCAGTTTGGCAAATACGTATTCTACCCACATACCTTGGGGAAGGGGATTCATGAGAACGTAACAGGTCCTTTAACAGGGATGCCCATGCAGGGGAGGTATCACAACTGAGTATTTGCCTTTCATATGCACATATAAAAAAGGCAGAGGCAGCACTGTGACGCTCCTAGTTGCCATCTTGCACCATCTTTGAGACCCATCCCTGCCAATAGCCCTGGTTCTTTGGAAGATGCTTGGCCAACTTCCATATCCCGTTGATAGGGTTCCAACAAGGTATCATCCAGCATTCTTCCTGAATGAGAACAACGCATCACACCAACTGCAGGAATATTTCTAGGAGAATGGACAGCTGCCCCTTTAGCACATGATATGGACCATACAATAAGAACTGAATCAGTGTTGTTGATTTGGGGATTGCTATGCTCAGTCAACAGATTTCTTTAATGCAGAGATGCATGCTGCAAATATTCTAAGTCAGGTTTTGATTCACACCATTCACAGCATTTCACACACACACACACAAACACACACACACACACACACACACACACACACACACACACAAACACTGTGATGCTATCCAGATGATATCTCTCTTGTTGGGGAGGATTACAGTTCCATAGTTTGGAGCGGATGATGGAAGTTGGAAAAAAAATGACAGGTGTGTATACAGTTTTACAATAAAATTGCTTGCTGTAAAGTATGCAGCAGACTTTCCAACCAGATCTGCTGAACCACAGAAAATATAGTCCACGCTCCATTTTTATTTTTTGAGATGGGTGGATATCAGTCAAGAGAATAGTTCTTGGTGCCACCACTGAGAAAGCTTTGTCCTCCTTCCCATCTGGGCTAAAAGGTGAGCCTCTGATCCTGGCAAAGTCTGTCGTCAATGAGATCAATATCAGAGACTCAGCTTTAGGCCAAACTGTAATGATGCCACCTGAAATTTTCTCCTGATTGAAACCCGTACAGTTCCTTCCCTTCAATTCTCAGCTCAGTCTTCCCCGTTCTGGTCCCTTCAGAGATGGCAAAGTTCATCCCCCATTTTCCATAACCAGATATCTTTAGGACGCTGAGCTTGTCGATCAGAAGGTCGGCAGTTTGGCGGGTCGAATCCCGAGTGCTGCGTAACAGAGTGAGCGCCTGTTACTCATCCCAGCTTCTGCCAACCTA
Source organism: Vipera berus (assembly GCF_964194415.1). Taxonomy (NCBI): domain Eukaryota; kingdom Metazoa; phylum Chordata; class Lepidosauria; order Squamata; family Viperidae; genus Vipera; species Vipera berus. The sequence continues at coordinate 17,854,074 of NC_138212.1, read as the reverse complement.
GCAGTTCAAAAGCACGTAAAAATGCAAGTAGAAAAATAGGGACCACTACGGTGGGAAGGTAACAGCGTTCCGTGCGCCTTTGGCGTCTAGTCATGCCGGCCACATGACCACGGAGACGTCCTCGGACAAGCACTGGCTCTTCGGCTTTGAAACGGAGATGAGCACCGGCCCCTAGAGTCGGAAACGACTAGCACGCATGTGCGGGGAAACCTTTACCTTTACCTTTATCCTTATTTTTAAAAAAAAACTCATTTCATTGTTGGTTCAAGTTTCTTGTTACTTTCTGGTTTAATTTTTCAACTTATTATGGAAGCATATCACCCCAGAGATCTGAATGGCCCCAACCATGTTAGCAATTCTCAAAACATGGAAGATCTTACTTTCTCCCAGGAACTTAGGTCAGAGTGGTAGATGAACTCTGTTGCTACCAATCTGTTTTTTCAGTGAGTGGGTTAATTGTTTATCCTTGGGTGAAAACACATCTAAGTGACATTTCAGCTATTTTTCTCTATGCTATGAAATGTCTGGCTACAGAAAGCAGTGGGGAACAAATGTCTGGAAGAAAAAAAAACAATCCATATAAATGGGGTATTTGAGGGAAGTGGCTCCTTCCACACAATCACACACAGAGAAAATAATATATCATGAGAAAGAATACGAAATGATGCAGATTAATAATAGTGTGTATGGACGTACATACCAATATTCCTGGAGAGTTTTTAATAGAGGTTTATCTTTACAGTGCAAAAATAGCCTGGAATGAACTTCCACTAGGTAAACAGCAATTTTTTTAAAAAATATCTCCAAAAATTAAGATCAAACTTATGGTTTTGAATGCATCTTGTACTGCTATCTTCAGATTCTGACTCACAACTCCCGTTGCTGCAATGAGGAATAACTCCTGCTCAGATCAACTCATCCCTTCTCATTATCAACTGTCCCACACTCAGTCATCTAGCAAAGAAAGACTCCTGGCCATTTGAATCAGAATAGATCTGGAAGGGACCTTGGAGGTCTTCTAGTCCAGCCCCCCTGCTGAAGAAGGAGACCCTATATCATTCCAGACAAGTGGCTGTCCAATCTCTTCTTAAAAAACCTCCAGTGATGGATTTGTTTTTCCAAAAGTATACTTTACTGAAGCTTAAAGGGTGACGAAAGTAGCGTAAGCTGAATCTGAGGTTTTCCTGTGCAAACAATACAACAGAGAGTTCCCTCTTCCTCCCCTCCCCCTCCCCCCCAGCCATCACTCGGTTATCTGCAAATGTCCAATCAGGTGCTTGCATATTGTTTAGGAAACAGATGCTCGGTTCCCAGCTCTGCATATCCTTGCTTGACCTTGGCTGGCTGGAGCTTCCTACAAGGCTCAGCTGGGCTTCCAACCACCTCTTCCTCCTTACATTCCAATCTTTCCCTTCCCCCTCCCCCCTCGCCCTTTGTGTTGTGATTCAGGGTCAGCCTGTGGGTTCGGCAGTTGGGTCGGACGACTCAGAGGAGGAGGGGGGTGTTGAAGACCTTGCTGAGGGGTTTGAAGATCTTGCTGATGATAGCCCTCAGCCAGGCCCCTCCCACTTGGTCACCACGGAGACCCAGCTGTGTGAGCCTGACAGTGTGGATGAAGATGACCCACAGCTGGCCCTGTTCAAGGACGCCCGACGCAGGAGGCAGTCAATTAGGAGTAAACAGAGGAAGGCAATGGGGCTTCTCCGAAGGAGGCAGAGAGAAGCCACGCCCTGAACTCTATATAAGGGAGGGCTGTCTGGGAGGGCTGGTTTGCTGAAGGCAACCGCTCGGATGGTTCATGTTTCTTAAAGCTCCTGTTTCTTGGTTCGTGTCTTGTTTGTTTTAGTAGCTATAAATTTGGCAGGCGTAGTTCCAGCCTCTTGCCGTTTGTGGAGGGGTTGTCCCTGCCTTTTCTGCAGGGCCAGTAGCAGGCTGGTACAGAACACTTTGGTGCTAATGTCAAGCTGTCAGCTCACGAAGCTTGGATAGGTGAGATGCAGCCATCACAGTCATTATTGGTGGATATGGAAAAAGTTATCTCCCACCTGGAGAAGGGTGAGGTGAATTGTCTAGTCATCACTCTCCGGTGACTAAACAATTCATCCAGTTCCGGTCACCACAATATGAAAATCTTGTTGAGACTCTGGAAAGACTGCAGAGAAGAGCAACAAAGATGATTAGGGGGCTGGAGGCTAAAACATACAAAGAAGAATTGCAGGCATTGGGTTTGTCTAGCTCTAGTCTAATGAAAAGAAAGATGAGGGGTGACATGATCGCCATCTTCCAATATTTAAGGGGTTGCCACAAAGAAGAGAGGACCAACTTATTTACCAAAGCACCTGTAGACAGGACAAGAAACAATGGATGGAAACTAACAAAGGAGAGAAGCAACCTAGAACTAAGGAGAAATTTCATAACAGTGAGAAGAATTTATCAGTGGAACAGATTGCCTTCAGACATTCTGGGTGCTTCATCATTGGAGGCTTTCAAAAAGAGACTGGATAGACACTTGTCTGAAAGGATATAGGGTCTCTTGCTCAAGCAGGATGTTGAACTAGAAGATCTCCAAGGTCCCTACTCTATACTCTATACTCTATTCCAGACCTTTGGGGCACCAGGGACCGGTTCCGTGGAGAGAGGTTTTTCCACAGACCAAAAGTGTCGTGGTTTTGTGTGCTGCCTGCATCCCATGGATGGGGCTTTGCTTGTTTGTGCAGACTGGTTGCTGCCATGCCGTGGCCCAGTACTGGTCTATGGACCAGGGGGGAGGGGTTGGGGACCCCTGATCTGTTCCATTTTATCTATGTTTCTACATTACATGGCCAGGAGATGGCACTATAGAAATTATTTTTTTTCTTTTTCATTTTCACTTTGTGGCAGCCTCAAGTATTTTCCATGCCATGAATTAAAGGGCAGCTGTCAGGTGAGATACTTCTGGAAATAAGGAACTAATAAGCACTGGGAAAGTAAGTTTGGGAGCTGCAGCTTATCCTCCAATTGGCTTCAGCATTCACTCCAGCCATAATGGATCCTGCCCATCATGGTCATAAGTCCTGATGATTATAAATTGGGTCACCCATATGACCAACTCAATTTTATTTCCTCTTTTTTTTTTGCAGTGGTCATTAAGCAAACACTGTAGTCATTAAGTAAATCAACAGTTCACTATCAGCTGGATTTTCCAAAAACCAGAAAGAACTGTTGAAAACACAGTCACGTGACTGCAGGGCGGCACAAATGGCTGTAAATGCAGGTCAGTCGACAAGCACCCAACATGTAGTGATGCGATCGCAGGGTGGCACCAATACCTTTCCAACTCTGTTATTCTGCTATTCCCATCAGAACTTCAAATCCAGGTTATAAGTACCTCCATGGAGGTCTGATATAACTTTGAATGGTCACTAAGCAACCAGCCATAAGCAGTGGTGGGATTCAAATAGGTGAACAACCAGTTCTCTGTGTGGATGCCACTCCCGGAAGTCCATGTTGGGCCCGGGCAACAAAAAATTAGCTACCGGTTCTGCCGAATTGGTGAGAACTGGCTGAATCCCACCATTGGCCATAAGTCAAGAACTACCTTTAAAAGACAACAAAACCCAAATAGTAGCCTGATTACTAAGTGTTGGAAACTATATTAACTGTTGGAATAAGAAGGTAATTCAATCAGTTGAGAATCAATGCACTGAATTCAGCTACTATCAATAATTTGACCCTGGTCTTATCATATATGCAGCAATGAAAAAAACTATTGAATATTGTTCTCTGCTTTACCAACATCAGAAGGACAGACCCTATTTAACTGTGTTTTTTTTCCTTAAAAAAATTCTCCCCTCAGGACCCCTGACCTAAGACTTGGCTATTCGAGCTTGCCGGCCTGGACTCAGGGTTTTTAAGGTTTTTAAGGTTTTATTTTTGGGGGCTATCTAATTTAATTTTTATTTTAACTTGTATATATTGTATTGTTTTAATCTGCCCTGTAAACCGCCCTGAGTCCCTTGGAAAAGGGCGGTATATAAATCTAATAAATAATAATAATAATAATAATAATAATAATAATAATAATAATAATAATAATAATAATAATAATAATAATAATAATAATAATAATAATAATAATAATATGCCAAGGACATGATCTGCAGCTGAAGAGATGTAAAGGCTTTTCTCAGTGGCCACTGTTAATATTAACCAGATACTAGGAGAGGCTCCTCTAGTTTTTATAATGACCTAAGATGAAAATTTATATGACTGTACCACAATGAGCCTCCTTAATTAACACCAGCTGCCTGCAATTAGTGCAGGTTCGAGTCCCACCAGGCTCAAGGTTGACTCAGCCTTCCATCCTTCCGAGGTAGGTAAAATGAGGACCCAGATTGTTGGGGGCAATTAAGCTGACTTTGTAAAAATGCCATTTGGGGGGGGGCAAAAGCCCTAATAAGCAGGCATATACATAGAATGAAGGCTATTGCTAAGCACATTGATTTGTGCTTCTTAGATTGTAAGCTGCCCTGAGTCTTCAGAGAAGGGCGGGATATAAATGGGATAAAAAAAAAACACAATAGCATCCTTATTCACACGTCTTTCCAAAAAAAAACAACCAGTAGCTACAGTAGCTCTAATTGTGTCTCTGTTCCAAGAGTTCTTCCAAAGAGAATAATTTGTAAGGTAGCTGGTGAACGTTTAGTCCAACTATTTAGTAGGAAAGACTGAATTTGACAAGTTGGGATTCTTAAAGTCTTTCTAGGTTTTTTTGTAGTGTCTCAAAAATGCAAGGAGGACTCTAATAGAGACCGAAGGCAGTCCTACCTTGTTAAGATGTCTCTAGATTTACCATGAGTTATGATTGCTTGATGACCCATGAGGAGTAATTTCAACATTCTCATGGCATTGTAGGATACGTTAGACTTATGCTCTTATTTAAAAAAAAGAGGATCAATTGCTGCCTTCTTTTCTTTCCTCTGTAAATCTCCCAGTAATTGTAACCAAGTAGAAACCCGCAGGCTATAGATGGTGAAACATAAATTAAGAAATCAAGAAAAGAATGGAATAAATCCGATACTGCAAAACAAGCTTGGATAAAGGGCTCTGCAATACATGACGGATTATGTTGCTTACGCAAAGTGTGTTGAAAGAAGAAAACAAAAGAGAGAAGAATAAATATATCGCTTTGAATGCAATTTTGGAGCTAAAGAGCATCATTTGTTTTGGTCACACCCACAAAATGGCTGTTATAGCGGGGGTGGCCAGTCACCAAACTGGCCACTTCCTTGATCAGAAGGTGACTTCCTGAAGCTATCGCTTCTCCAGCTCCTAAGAATATTGTTTCCCTTCTTCGTTTACTGTTATCTTTTCCCCAGGATACATGCACTGTTTTTCAAGAAAAGGCCTGGAGTCGGTGGCCATTTTAATTTTCTAAGAAAACCCACAAAGCCAGAGTGGGTTTCAGAGGCATATTTGGAAATAAATTTGATGCTGGAGGGCAGTGTTTGCTTTGCGGGATGCCAGCTCCCCATTTAATTTCAGGGTTTTTTTTAATTAAAAAGAACTTTGAGGGAAAAAATCAAGTTAGATGGGACACAGAGCCTTACGGGCTTGCAGAAACTCATAAATAGTTTAATAACCAGTATAAGGTTATTACATTCCCAAAGGATCTTGAAGCAAGAGTTTAAAAGTCCCCAAAAACAATAAAGGCAAGATTTCTTTTTCCTCTAACAACATCTGAAGAGCTCACCCATTTTAAAATGCAATCTAATGCTATATCGGTTTTATTCTTCTAAAAACCATACTAGCTGGGTTTGAATTGCTAAACAATAAGCAGGGTGATAATTCAAGTTATATATGCAATGCATGTAAAAAAGAGATATTTAAATAACACTGCTGGAGCTGCCAAACAGATCCCTCATAACAACACAGTTTTTTCTTGGCTTGGTTCCGTTCATGTGTTAAAAGTGTCACACCCACCGCTTTTATTTTTCTCCACCCACCCATCCATTCATCCATCCAGAAACTTTGGATTCATTTGAACAAGATGCCATATTTGAGGCACCTCTAATTCACTGTCATTCTTATTCCATTTGCAAGATGCCTGGTTACCTCTCTGGTTGTGAACAAATCAGATCAATGTGTGAGTTGAGTTGAGTTGAGTTGAGCTGAACATGGGTCTGTTGTAAACACTGAACTAGCCTAAATGGTGTTGCTAATATACTGTTTCTGTAGTTTTCACTCTTAGCTTTTAATTTTCTTCATGATGCTACAGTCAAGTCATCAAGATATACTTTTGAATGGCATCAATAACGGGGAGTTGGCTGAGTGGTGTCAAAATCAGCAAGATGATGGACAGTGTTGCTGTGATTCAGGGTGCAGCCTGTGGGTTCGGCAGTTGGGTCAGACGATTCAGAGGAGGAGGAGGGGGGTGTTGGAGAGCTTGCTGAGGTTAGCCTTCAGGCTCCGCAGAGCCCTCAGCCAGGCCCCTACCATCTGGTTATGACGCAGACCCAGCTGTGTGAGCCTGACAGCGTGGATGAAGATGACCCACAGCTGGCCCTGTTCAAGGACGCCCGACGCAGGAGGCAGTCAATCAGGAGTAAACAGAGGAAGGCAATGGGGCACCTCGGAAGGAGGCAGAGAGAAGCCATGCCCTGAACTGTTTAAAAGGGGAATGTGTGGGAGGGCTGGTTTGCTGAAGGCAACCGTTTGAATAGCTCCTGTTTCATGGTTTGTGTTTGCTCTGTTTGCTCTGTTTTATGTTAATAAATTTGGCAGGCTTAGTTCCAGCTTCTTGCCGTTTTGTAAAGGGCTTGTCTCTGCCTTTTCTGCAGGGCTGGTAGTAGGCTGGTACAGAACAAGTGTCACAAAGCAAGGTCCACCTCTTTTAAACACCCCTTTTATGGGTTTTGATCCAACCCTTTAGCTGTCACAGGAGCAGACCCACAACTCATGAATGAATTGTTTGAACATCCATTGACATTAAAAAAGGAAACAACTTCAATTGTTTATTTTTATTTACATATCATATTTAGAGACACCGCCATCTCCCCCATAGAGTGATAGTTGCAGCAGCATCCTTGACTTTTTATAAACTCTTTTTCCTCTTGTGGACAACATGAAGCAGAAGAGCTTTTTCAGGCTTCAGCTAAAAACTCTTTTCCAGTGTTCAGAGTGTGCAGTCCTGGGAAATAAAACTTCATATAGAAGAATAAATCAATAATCAATGTTGCACAGAATGGCTTTTTAGGAATATTTGTTTTACCTGCAACTTCAAAGTTCTGGGTTTCACTTAGTATGCTTGTGTAGGATGGAGGGAGGGAGGGATGAAAGGAGGGATGGATGAAAGGACGGATGGATGGATATATGGATGGATGGATAAATGGATGGATGGATGGATGGATGAACAAGAGCGTCCGACTTTGACAACTTTAAGATCTGTGGATTTAACTCCCAGAATTCCCCAGGCATGACTAGTTGGGGAATTCTAGGAGTTAAAATCCACAGGTCTTAAAAGTTGCTAAGATGGGACACTCCTGTTTTACAAAATTATTAGAGTTATTATGCATGATTTAAAAAATCATTACCAATGATCAGGAAATGTGGTTTTGCCACCATTGTTGCTATCAAGAAGAAATTGGACAGAAATGGTATAGGGTTTCCTTCTTGAGCTGGGGGTTGGACTAAAAGATGGCTAAGTTCCCCTCCAGCTCTACTCTGACACACAAATATATCCAGAGCAGATCTCCGGATCTCCTGAATTCTTCCAGTATTTTTGATATGTAAAGAGATTTTAATTATTTATAAGCTCCTTACTTATTTCAGCCTCTAATTAATTTCTTACCTTTCTTGATAGTTGAATGACACCTTTGTAATATTCTTTGGCCAAAGCTGATAACTAGCTGTGGGATATGGAGCTACTTGCTTTTGCAAAAGTCATTAGAGTATTAAAAGCCTGTTTCTTTTCAGGGATTTGTGGTATTCCAGTGTGGGGAGAAAGAAGAAAGAAATATTTTGGGGAATATTAAACAGGCAGAATATATTTCCCCAGAAGAATAATGGAGAAGATCTTTAAAAAGATAGAAACCAGCCCAAGCCCCTCTCCCCCAAGCAGAAAACTCAGCAGAGGCCAGCTTTCAGAAATGCAAATTCAATAATCCTTTCAGAAAGTTTTGAGCCTTCAAGCTAGAAGCTGTTGAAATTAGGAATACAAAGGTAAGGTAAAGGTTTCCCCGCACGTGCGTGCTATTCGTTTCCAACTCTAGGGGCTGGTGCTCATCTCTGTTTCAAAGCCGAAGAGCCAGCACTTGTCCGAAGACGTCTCCGTGGTCATGTGGCCGGCATGACTAGACGCCAAAGGCGCACGGAATGCTGTTACCTTCCCACCGTAGTGGTCCCTATTTTTCTACTTGCATTTTTACATGCTTTCGAACTGCTAGGTTGGCAGAAGCTGGGATGAGTAACAGGTGCTCACTCTGTTACGCGGCACTCGAGATTCAACCTGCCAAACTGCCGACCTTCTGATCGACAAGCTCAGTGTCCTAACCCACTGAGCCACCACGTCCCTTAGGAATACAAAGACCCTTAAAATCTACATATCCCCACCCACATTCTAAGGACAGGAAACATAGTAAGATTAAGCCACCAATACCAAAAGGACACACTCAGACTCAGGTCAAAGTACATGACACAGGAAATACAAAGCCTCAAACAGGAAGAACTCCAAACAAAAGCTCAAGAAGGTATAAAAACCCACCACTCCCTACTACATGTGGTCAGTTTTTCCCAGAGCCATCGTTCTTTCTGGCTCTGCTCTTCAATAAACTACAACCTTCTTTCTAAAGCAGTCTCCATTTTGTTTATTCCCAGCTTGGACTGGACCCTGATGAAGATTTTTCTTTCAATACCAGTTTTGGTCAGAAAAATCAACACAGTTTTATAAATTGCCTGGGCTGATTTGGGGTGGCCAGAGAAGGTTAAACATACAATCTGAATTAAACATCAATGGCTTTGTATATGCAGGGATGAATGTGTTGAACAGGGCTGGGAGAACAAGTTCCAACTTTTTCTGAGCCATTTAGGAAAAAAACATATGGGAAATGACAGTGACTCAGCTACTGCTGGGCAGACAAATTATCCTGCTTTATTTTTTCCCCTACCAATTCTCCTTTGGCTGGATGAAAAGAGAATTTGCTTTAGAAATGTTTTCATAGCAGGAGAGAATTATGCCGATATTCTGCTGGCTGGAGTGCAGTATTCTTGTATTTATTTAACAGTGAAGAATCCATTACTCTGTGTTCATATGTGTATATGAGTGTGTGTGTGTGTGTGTGTGTGTGTGAGAGAGAGAGAGAGAGAGAGAGAGAGAGAGAGAGAGACAGACAGACAGACAGACAGACAGACAGACAGACAGACAGACAGACAGACAGAGATTGCCCTGATTTTTTTTTACTACAGATAATCCTGGATTTATGATCACAATCGGGACCAAAATTTCCATTGCTAAGTAAGTGAGTTCTGCCTGCTTGTATGACCTTTTTTGTCCTGTTTGTTAAGCGAATCATTGCAGTTGTTAAGTGAATCACATGGTCATTAAACAAATCTGGATTCCCCCTGTTGACTTTGTCAGAAGCTGGCTGGAAAGATTGCAAACAGCAGTCATAGAACCCTGGGACACTGCAATCGTCATAAATACATGCCAGTTGCCGAATGCTGGAAATTTGATCACATGACTGTATGGGTGCTGTAATGGTCTTAGTGTGAGGACTGATTGTAGGTTGCTATTGTGACTTTGAACAATTGTTAAATAAGTGATTGCAAGTCCAGGACCACCTGTATATTTATAAAACTTTATGCATAGAAGTGTTCACTATGTGTTTATCTGTAGTGACCTAGCATAATCCCTGCTTAACTTAAAAATATGAAATAAATACTAAACTACCATAAAATTTCAATAAATTAAAAATTATTCTAATAACTAACAATAATAATAAAGAAGTTGGAAGGGACCTTGGAGGTCATCTAGTCCAACCCCCTGCTCAGGCAGGAAACCCTATACCATTTCAGACAAATGGCTGTCCAGTCTCTTCTTAAAGACTTCCAGTGTTGGAGCATTCACCGCTCCTGGAGGCAGGTTGTTCCACTGGTTAATTGTTCTCACTGTCAGGAAGTTTCTCCTTAGTTCTAGGTTGCTTCTCTCCTTGCCTAGTTTCCATCCATTGCTTCTTGTCCTGCCCTCAGGTGCTTTGGAGAATAGCTTGACTCCCTCTTCTTTGTGGAAGCCCCTGAGATATTGGAAGACTGCTATCATGTCACTCCTGGTCCTTCTTTTCATTAAACTAGACATACCCATTTCCAGCAACCGTTCCTTATATGTTTTAGCCTCCAGACCACTAATCATCGTTGTTGCTCTTCTCTGTACTCTTTCTAGAGTCTCAACATCTTTTTTACATCGTGGAGACCAAAATTGGTCTCCAGTATTCCAAGTGTGGCCTTACCAAGGCATTGTAAAGTGGTATTAATACTTCATGTGATCTTGATTCTATTCCCTCTGTTAATGCATCCCTCTGTACATCATAGTTCAACATTAGGAAGAGTATTACTAATTGTAATTCAGGCTTGGTGTTATGTATTGATGGGAATCAATATAAGAAGTTATAAATGGATAACTGCTGTGTTCATTTAAACTCTTAACTGTCTGTCTGCGGTATTGTAAGTTTCTGTTTGGGGCGGGAAAAACTGCTTTAATCTCACTGGCTGCCGCCTATCAGCGGTCCATATAAATAGTTGTCAAAGCAGCTGTTAGAGCCGCTTCTGTGTTAACCTAATAAACGTTCTGTTACTTTCACCTTCGCCTCATCAATGCCTCAGAGATCCCAGTGCACAACACCTGTCACACTGCTATGTCAGGTAAAATCCATTTCAATTTTCAGGATGGCATCCGCAAAAAAACACATTTGCACTCAACATATGGGAAAAACCAAGAAAAGACTCTGATTCTAAGTTTTTATAATTTTTTTTATCCTGATATTTTGCAATAGGTTTCCTTATATTTGTGACAAAAATAATTTGCTGTTAGAACAGAGAAAGGGGAAGATGATTTGCAGATTCTGTACATCACAAAGTTTTCTCATTTTGTTCTATTTTTATTGCTGTGGCTGTTCCTTAGTCAGCCTTCCCCCTTTCTACCTTTGTCCTACTACTACTTGGTTTATAATACAGTCTGCTTCTACCTGCTCTGGCTTTTTTATATACAAACTTCTTTCATTTGAAACTCGCGTGCCAGCTCACAGGTGTTTTAAACATTTTTCCCCTTTCACTGCAAGTGCCTGCATGCCTAATCTGGGCAGCTGGCAGGCAGATCATTATGGGGGGGGGGGTAATGAGACATTGATGGTTTCACTTAGCATTTTTTTTTCTGTTTCAGGGCAGTTCATTCTTATACAGATGGAGATGGGGAGGTGGAGAAGGAGACAACCAGAGCCATGCTTTGCCTCACAGTGTGACGCTCTGATTATGGAAAACCCAGCAGGACCTCACAGTTCTTTGAGACATAAGTGTTCAGGGACTTTCCCGGCTCAAAGTAAAGTTGCTTTGAAGTACATCCTTTGAAGAAGTTCTTAATTTCCTATGAATTAATAAGCGAAAAAGAATGGTGGATATGAGCGGAATCTATCCAGGGCCATTTGGCTATGCCATGACAGATTTCAGTTGGGCAGTAGACCTATGAAATGGTCATCTGGTTTAATGTGCAGATGGTTTAATATCTGTTTTGGCTACTCTTTGGTCTCCATATTTTGCTTTGGTCTCTATATTATGCTACTTCTCACCTATGTCTAAAGGAAAAAAGGGAAAAACATTGATGGTACCTACAAATGCCATTGCGGATGTGTTAATAGCCCTTAGCAATAGTACTTAGACTTATATATCACTTCACAGTGCTTTACAGCCCTCTCTAAGCAGTTTACAGAATCAGCCTATTGCCCTCAACAATCTGGGTCCTCATTTTACCTACCTCGGAAGGATGGAAGGCTGAGTAAACCTTGAACCGGTGAGAATCGAACCGCCAAACTGCTGGCAGCCGGCAATCAGCAGAAGTAGCCTGCAGTACCGCATTTTAACCACTGCGCCACCATGCAAAACATAGGAGCAGACTGTCTTTCATAATTTGGCTTTCTCTTTTGTCCACCAGCCCGCACCGTCACCTCCAAAGGTAAAGACATCTGGAGGACAGTCTTAGATGGAGATCTGCACAGGATCATATTGAACCAGGTCTTGAGAACTTGTAAGGAGGGGTTTGTTTGTTTGGTAAGTTTGTAAGTAATTGTAAGGTCTTGAGACTTTGTAAGCCTGGATTCTTTAGAGCTTTATAGGTCACACAATTTGAGCTGTTTAATCAAACCAACCAACCACTTGGATTACATCTTTGCTTGCCTGCTCTTTACCCTACTCTTGCTAAGTGTTGGCTTAGGCTACCTTGGATGACCAGTGTCAATGAAAATTTTTGCAGTTTAGAAATAGGAAATATAAATTAATAAAATATATTATTGTATTTTCTTCGGCCATAGAAATTAAGACCGCTACTTAGCATTTGTTTAACTCTAGGGGCAAATGTCCTCACAAAGCAAAAGTGGCTGGAGGTTCTCAAGATAATTTGTCCTTCTGCTTGCATCAATAATCTTAACTGAAGTCTCCAAGATTCCTGCTTTCCTGCCCTGGGTACAATGCTTAGTAATGCTCTAACATGTTCTTGGAGGCATCACTAACTAACCACCTGGTCCCACTTCAGAATGTCAGTGCCTTTAATACCCAACTTTCCAACCCATAATATGATTCCCCAAAATGCCCATCTTCCCCAGTCATCACAGCCAAGGTGATGTCACCACTTGAGCACAAAGGACTGACACCATCATTGACGAATGATGTTGGAATCACTTGGGCACATCTGGAGCTCTGTATACTTTGCTGCTGGTGCCTGTATTACTTAACTGGAAGAGTTCCAAGCTTCTACCATCTACCACAAAACTAAGGGTGTGCTAGGAAGCTGCCTTGCAACACAACTCCACCCTTGGAATGTTGCTGCTGGGATATTCTTCCTCCTCCTTTTTCACCGCCTTGTTGTCGTCCTCCTCTTCACTCCAACAATGGCAAAAGGACCATGAGACTTTGATGGCCTTTCATATCCTAGAAAGGGGAATTTCAGTGCAGCAGATGGAGGGACCTGGGAAAGGCCACTGAAGAAGAGAAGGATTTCCAGAACAAGTAAGTTTTTTTTCTTCCCCTACTACATAATGGAGAGAGGAAGAAGAATACCTCTGAATGACTCTGTGTCTAAAAATGCTTTGATGTTCTTATGGCGCTGAGACCGGTGTCTGGAAAAAAATACAGGTTTAGCTCACACGGGGATGCAGCTTTTAAAATAGATAGATGCAATTCTGGAAAATTGGGTCTTTGAAATGAAACGTGGCTGAAAAGGATCACTTAGCAGGAAGGCAAATGACCGAGCTTGCCTTAGGAACCTAAGAGGTAGTCTGTGGGTTTGAATGAATGAAGCAAAGGCTTTGGAATGTTTCTGGAATTTTTGCAGTCTGTTTGGGGCTGTTTTAGGAGTGAGAAAGCCTGGTGCACTTCTCGTTAATTCTGGAGGGGCAGATGCCAGGGTAACTGTGCAGGCAAAGAACAAAGTAAAATTAAAGTAAAATTAAGAATGGCTCTCGCCACCTTCACATTATTAAAATGAAGGAGATTTCAAGAGTGAGTTGCAGTGTTTCCAGAGAGAACAGAGTTGATTTGATTTATAGCAAAAAAAAAAGATCAAACATTAAAAAACAATCACACTCTGCTACTTTCCAGCAGGGCCTTTTAAAAATGAAGTTTAGACAGAAGCTCTGGGCTGGATCCAGAAAGTACACCCTATTAAAAATCGGTATCAACAATGGTTTCAGTTACACTGGTTTCAATGAGAACTGAAGTTTATTTAAATAGATTTTGATTGCATCAGAATGCTGCAGTTAAGTTAAGATCAAGGTTGGACCCAGACTAAGGCAGTCAAAATTCCACTGCCCTTGAAATCCATGGTGCTTCAATCATGAGCAGATATGATAGTTCTGAGCAATAATAACAGGTTCAAAGCTCTTTATTTGGACTTGGGATCTCTACCACAATCCTCTGACATAGGCTATTTGTCCTTCCAATGGGTCAATGGGCTGCTGGTCCCAAAGAGAGCATCTATCCCTTTATGGAGATGAACGGAAATCACATCTTCAGCTTCCTTCATGACAAATTCCATGGAGATTGCCACCTTAATTTTGATCATGTGACCGTGGAAATGCCACGACGGTTGTAAATGCGAGAGCCGGTCATAAGTTACTTTTTTCAGTGCTGTTGTGACTTCATACAGTTACTAAACAAATGGTGGCAAGTTGAGGACTACCTCTGCATTACACTACTCTACACTATACAAGAATACATGCTGGGAATTGTAATCCCGCACATTGTAGAGTGCATCCTATGGAGACAAGGCTGCTCGTATATTTTGAAATTTATCTCATAGAACACTTGATTTTAAGATGCTGGGCTTGTCATCCGGAAGGTCGGCAGTTTGAGACCCAAGCGCTGCATGACAGGATGAGCTCCCATTACTTGCTCCAGCTCCTGCCCACCTAGCAGCTGAAAAGCATGCAAGTGCAAGTAGATAAATAGGCACCACTTTGGAGGGAAAGTAAAAGCGTTCCCTGCACCTCAGTGTATAACCATGCTGGCCACATGAGCATGGAAGCATCTTTGGACAACATTGGCTCCCCAGACTAAGAAACTGAGATGAGCACCACCCCCTAAAGGTAGACCTGACTGGACAGGAGAAAGCTTTACCTTTATAAGCAGAAAGGCAGCTGCTACTTTATTTGCTTTTAATTTTGCATACATGCTGCACCCAAGTCAAATAGACTTCTCGAAAAGTCCAAAAGTGAGGTTCAGTAAAGTCTGAACCCTAGGCCAGATGTAAATCCTTTTTTATGGCTTGACATAATGGTGTAGAACTCACCTCACCCATATTATCTTGCCCACTCCCCACCTGCACTGCAAATATTTAAAAACAGTAACTACTAACCCACCATATATGGAGCAAACATGATAACCCAATGGTAATATTTTTCTTTATAAGAAGAACCAGCTTCCAAAGTGGAGCAGAGCTCTCAGGTCCAACAGATTGAGGAAGGAGTGGACAGCAGGTCCTCTATCCAGGCCATGATAACTTCTACCCCACCAGATGATTAATTATCATGTCTTCTGAGCAGTGTCAGTTCCAGTTTAGGAGGAATTGCCTGTGCCAACCCTTCCATTAGGCAGAATGAGGCACCAGCCTCAAGTGTCAGATCCTGTGGGTATGCAACAGGACTTACCAGCTCTTCCTCTTGAACTGGCTAGCCATTTCCTTTCAGTGAACGGAACCACGAGGACATTCCAGTCAGTCCTGGTATTGTCTTTGGTGTGATTAACAAAAAGTGAATCTCTCCCTGAAGCTGAAATAAAATTCTACTCATTTTCTACTCATGGAACAAGAGAATCTGTGCCATCTTGTTCTTCTCCATAAGTAGCGAAATGTTTTGGGCCACCTCTAAGAGAGCTTTGGAAAAGATGCTTCTGTGAGCTCCTATCCTTAATGAGGGCATCTTCTCATCTCCTTTGCTTGTCCACATCTGCTGGGCTCCATTCACTTTTCAGGCCAGAAAGAGAGCAGTGGACAACGATATTCCATTTCCTTACATCTCTGTTCCTTACACTTCTCCAAAGCATCTGAGGGCAGGACAAGAAGTAGTGGGTGGAAGCTCGTTAAAAAAAGACCCAACCTCGAACAAAGGAGAAATGTTCTGACAGTGAGAACAATTAATCAATGAAATGGCTTTCCTCCTGAAGTTGTGGGTGCTCCATCACTGGAGGTTTTCAAGAAGAGATTGGACAACTATTTGTCCAGAATAGTATAGGGTGTCCTGCTTGAGCAGAGGGTTGGACAAGAAAGCCTCCAAGGTCCCTTCCAATCCTCTTATTCCATGTTCTAAGACTTATTGGAGACCTCTTGTAGAATTGTGGCCTTTAGGAGATGCCCATTATTTTTTGTTACTGGACCCATTTCTAAAGTAATATTGGTCAGGCACCCTGCACTGAAGATATGAAAGCTTATGTGTTTGGTGAAGGAGAATGTGATGGAAAAGCAGAACATAGTTCCACCCTCAAGTCACTATCATCAAAAGGTGAAATACCATGTAAGACAGAATCTCACCTGGCCTTTTTCATGGACCAGAGTTGATTTCTCAAAATCCCATGACTGATTGTCAAGTTTATCTGACTGGTGAGACAAAAAGTAGCTAAACTACAATACGGCTCTTAAACCCCAGGCCAACTCCCACCCTTACCCCATTCCTCAAATTGTTTTCCCCTGTTCTCCAGAAAACAGCTTCCTACAATTTCTGCATCCTGGTTAAACTAATATTGGACAGAGACATGTGTCTGCATTTTTCCTTATCAATCACCAGTGCTGATAAAAGAAAATTTGCTTCTCAAATTATTTAAAGGAAGAAGAACATTCCAATCGAGTTCTCATGAGTGTTCTGAAGAATGGTGTCCTTGGTGCTCTCTGAAAGCTTGGTTGTTTTCTTGCAGCCATTTCATTACCCAACTAGGTAATGAAGTACTAGAAGAGTTTGTTGTCTGTTTGTATACTGGTAGCTTGCCCTGTTAGTGGGCGAGAGAGTTCTTGCTTCCTTGCTTAGGCTGTTGTTTACTGTTAATTCAGTAAAACAAGTTAAAACAGTAAAACTAATGAAAATAAGCTAATAATAAACAACAGCCTAATCAAGGAACCACCAAAAACACTCCCACTCCGACAGGGCAAACCCCTTTATATAAATAAAGAGCAAACCTCACTCCCTCCTTACTCTGATGATGTTACCTAGTTGGGTAATGAAATGTCTGCAAGAAAACAACCAAGCATCAAAGAGTCCACTATTCAACTCTGAGCTACAAATATTTTCTTCGATGAGGACTCAGAAGTCTTTACACTTATTTCATAACAAAGTGGGCAAGAGATTGGTGTGATTGCCATCTCCTTTTTTACCACAACCCTCTCTCCATCTCCCTGCCCAGGCTTCATTTCAATCCCAGAAAAAGAAATCTCAAGGTCTCTCCTTTCATCAGAGTTTTTTCTCTGCTCTTGAGAAATTTTGGAGAATTTCTCCTTTGTCTTAAGATCAGAGAATGATCCAGTCAGTTTCTCCACAAATTTGGCGGTGAATTGCACCTAGCACTAAAAAAAAAGTCAGCAATAGAGAATATCTTTCATTTATTAAATTGCTGTCTTCCCACATGAAAAGTTGCTAAACTTGAGGCTTACCAATATGATATACTATATCCCTAAAACTTCACAAAATGTTTCCATGGGTGAGGCACTCCAGAAAAGTATTACATTGGTATCACAGGTAGTTGGATGGAGAAGAAAAACAAACACCAGTGCAAAGAATGAGTTCTACACACTTCTGAATAACCTCATTTTAAGTAGGCCAGTAGATACATTCCAGGAACCGGGTAGCACCACATCAGCTGTTTTGGCCATAAGAGCTAATTTCTGTATGTCCTTTATGATTTTTTTTATTTTTTTAATCCCATTTATATCCCGCCCTTCTCTGAAGACTCAGGGCGGCTTACAATCTAAGCACAAATCAAATGTGCTTAGCAATAGCCTTCATTCTATGTATATGCCTGCTTATTAGGGCTTTCGCCCCCCCCAGTGGCATTATTACAATTATTATGATGGGCCTCTTGCTAACAGTTCTACTTATGAGTTGAGACCCTCTTAGTATAATTGAGATGGTTGTGCTCCATAACCATCTGGAGCCAGCATTGTAATGGATAAAGGTAAAGGTAAAGGTTCCCCCGCACATGCGTGCTAGTCGTTTCCAACTCTAGGGGCCGGTGCTCATCTTCGTTTCAAAGCCAAAGAGCCAGCACTTCTCCGAGGACGTCTCCGTGGTCATGTGGCCGGCATGACTAGACGCCAAAGGCGCACGGAACGCTGTTACCTTCCCACCGGAGTGGTCCCTATTTTTCTACTTGCATTTTTACGTGCTTTCGAACTGCTAGGTTGGCAGAAGCTGGGATGAGTAACAGGTGCTTCACTCTGTTACACGGCACTTGGGATTCGACCCGCCAAACTGCCGACCATCTGATCGACAAGCTCAACGTCCTAACCCACTGAGCCACTGCGTCCCTCATTGTAATGGATAGTTGCCATTAAAAATAAATAGTGGGAGATTTTCATGCATTTTAGAATTTAGAATAGAATAGAGCTGGAAGGGAACTCTGTGGTCTTCTAGTCCAGCCCCCTGCTCAAGCAGGAGAACCTATATGGTCTCAGACAAGTGGCTGTCCAGACTCTTCTTAAAAACTTCCAGTGATGGAGCACCCACGATTTCTGGTGGCAAGCTGTTCCACTGGTTAATTGTCCTCACTGTTAGGAAGTTTCTCCTTAATTCCAGGTTGCTTCTGTCTTTGATCAGTTTCCAACCATTGTTTCTTCTCCTGCCCTCTGGTGCTTTGGAGAATAGTTTGATCCCCTTCTTCTTTGTGGTGGCCCCACAAAGTCTTTTCTTTAGACTAGCCTGCAGTCGACCATTATTGAAAAAAATATATAGTAAATTATAAGACCTGATTCAAAAGATGCTTTTCTCTTAGTAGTTTTATTTAAACTCCAAACAAGCCCTATAAGAAAAGTATCTATTAGGTCCACATGCAAACTAGCAATAATATTTTATTTATTTTTATTTATTAGTTTTTTTTATAAACCGCCCTTCTCCCGAGGGACTCGGGGCGGTGTACAGAGGAAGGAAGGTCTACAGATGAACAATAAAAAGTAATAAAAACAATATTGAAAACAAACTGGGACCCCAATTAACGCTATCATGCCAGGCCGGACTGCTGGAACAGGAAAGTTTTTAAGTCGCGTCGGAAGGTACGGAGGTCGGGGGCCATCCGGATTTCGGTTGGTAAGCTGTTCCAGAGGGCTGGCGCACCCACTGAGAATGCCCTCCCCCTGGGGGCCACCAGCCGACATTCCTTGAGCGGTGGCACCCTGAGGAGGCCCTCTCTGTGGGAGCGCACAGGACGGTGGGGTGCTGACATCGGCAGAAGGTGCTCCCGTAGGTAGTCCGGACCCATGCCATGTAGGGCTTTGTATGTCATTGTTAGCACCTTGAACTTCACACGGAAGGCAACCGGAAGCCAGTGCAGCGCACGGAGGAGAGGTGTGATATGGGAGTATCGGGAGGCTCCCAAGAGTGTCCGTGCCGCTGCACTTTGCACCAGCTGAAGCTTCCGAGTGGATCTCAAGGGCAGCCCCATGTAGAGAGCGTTGCAATAGTCTAGGCAAGAGGTCACAAGGGCATGGGTGACTGTACGTAAGGAATCCAGGTCCAGATAAGGCCGTAGTTGGCGAACTAGTCGTACCCGGGAGAAGGCCCCCTTGGTCACAGCTCCTATGTGGTCTTCTAGGGAGAGCTGCGAGTCTAGGAGGACACCCAGGTTGCGGGCCCTATCAACAGGGGGTAGTAACATGTCCCCGATGTTAAGCGATGGGACATTCTGAATATCCTGGTTTGCCGGAACGTACAGCCATTCAGTCTTGTCCGGGTTCAGTTGAAGCCTGTTCCTCCCCATCCATTCCCGGACCGCTTTCAGGCAGCGGGACATCACGTCTAGGGCATCACTGATATTGTTTGGAGTTGAGATGAAAAGCTGGGTGTCATCAGCATACTGATGGTACCCTACTCCAAAACTGCGAATGATCTCACCCAGCGGTTTCATGTAGATGTTGAACAGGAGAGGCGAGAGGACCGACCCCTGAGGGACTCCGCAAGCGAGAGGCCTCGGGGTCGACCTCTGTCCCCCTGTCAGCACCGACTGCGAGCGACCCTGGAGAAAGGAGGAGAACCAACGCAGAACCGTGCCTCCCACTCCCAGTCCCCTGAGGCGTCGCAGCAAGATACCATGGTCGATGGTATCGAAAGCCGCCGAGAGGTCTAATAAGACTAGGACAGAGGAATGGCCCCTGTCCCGGGCTCTCCAGAGATCATTCATCAGAGCGACCAATGCCGTCTCCGTGCTGTAGCCCGGCCTGAAACCCGATTGGTACGGGTCTAGATAAACCGCTTCATCCAGGATCTGAGGAAGTTGGTGCGCCACCACGCTCTCAACAACCTTCGCGAGGAAGCGAAGATTGGAGACTGGACGAAAGTTATTCAAAGAGGATGGGTCCAAGGTGGGCTTCTTGAGGAGAGGTCTCACCACCGCCTCCTTCAAGGCAGTGGGGAAGTGACCCTCACTCAGAGAAGCAGAGATGACCGCTAGGAACCAGCCACGTGTCCCCTCTCGAGCTGCATAGGCCAGCCAGGAAGGGCACGGGTCCAGTAAGCATGTGGAGGAGCTCAACCTTCTCATAATCCTGTCCACTTCCTTAGGAGTTACAGGATCAAATTCTTCCCAGATGACGTCGACAAGACTGTCCATGTCTTGTTCTTCCATCTCAGCCCAGTTGGAGTCCAGGCCAGTTCGAATCCGAGCAATTTTATCCAGCAGATATTGACCGAATTCCTCGGCTCGACCCTGCAAGGGTTCCTCCCTCACCTCTTGGTTTAATAGGGAGCGAGTCACCCTGAACAAGGCAGCCGGGCGATTATCTGCGGACGCGATGAGGGTGGAAAAATAGTTGGATTTTGCCACCCTTATCGCAGCGAGATAAGACCTGGTGAGGATTCTTAGTCGCAATCGGTCGGATTCGGATCAGCTGGATCTCCAACGGCTCTCTAGGCCCCGTCTCCGACGCTTCATCTCCCGGAGCTCCTCGGTGAACCATGGGGCTCGCTGGGATCTGCGCCGGGTCAGAGGCCGCAAGGGTACAACTCGGTCCAGAGCCTCCGTGGCTGCCTTTTCCCAGGCTTCCACTAAGGCATCCGCCGAGCTGTGAGCGGATTATTATGATCTAGAACCTCAGTCCTCAACTGATCCACTCCAGATAAATTAGACACTTCCCATCATAAGTACATAGCATTATTTTTTAATTACTGTATTGATTCATATCATTTCTATAAACATTATTTTTATAAATAACTCAAGGCAACAAACTTAGGTAATGTTCCTTTCTCTTCCTATATTCTCCACAACAACAGCCCTCTGAGGTAGGTAAGGCTGAGAAAGAGGTCCCCCAGCCAGTGTTCATGCCCATGGAAGGACTAGAACTTACGGTCCCAGTTTGTAGCCTGGTGTCTTAACCACATTTTGGTTGGGGAGTCATGGACCAATTATGTATGACTCAGTGTAAATCCAATTTGTGCATAAGTAAGCCATGTATTTATTCATTCCACCAAATTTCTACATTTTTTTTAATAATGAGGCAACACCCACCCTTGTAAATTGTAAATTTCATTACATCCATCTTTTTTCAGGTTTCTCTGACAGATGCACATCTGAATGCAATTTTCCCTAACAGATGTATTTTTTTGTACACAGCTATGCCTGCTATATGCTTTTTCTATACAATTCTTTCAAATACATGTATTTTCCCCCTACACAATAATTCTAGGTGGGTATTATTCTATTTGCAAGTTTCCCAAATGGATTTCTGTCATATGAATTTCATTTAAGAAATGAGGGATATTTCAAAATGGGTATAATCCAATGTGCTGCGTTATTTGGCCATTTGTGCCATGATCAAGCCATATGGCTGTTCTTCTCAAAGAGAATGATCTTCTTATATAAAAATATTACTGCCAGACTAACTGATCCAGACATTTGAGTGGGATAACTGTTCTGAATACCAATCATCATGTGCTAGAGATTATGTAGAAATCATCAACCAAAGGATTTGAAAAACACTGTATTTCTTTCCAACTCTAGGCAACCAAACAGGGATGGTTGAGTGGGTAACATTCCATCATACCTAGTAGTTTGGATGCCTTACATCAGGGGTCCCCAACCCCTGGTCCATGGACCAGTACCGGTCCATGGCATGCCAGCAACTGGTCTGCACAAACAAGCAAAGCCCCATCTGTGGGATGCAGGGAGCACACAAAACCACACACTCTCTGGTCCACGGAAGAACCTTTCTCCACAGAACCGGTCCCTGGTGCCCAAAAGGTTGGGGACCTCTGCCTTACACAATAAACCAAATGCTTCGTTATATGTATTTGTGTTTTTTTTAAATAAGGATGTTGAGTCCTTCTAAGGTGCTTAGCACAGCTTTAAAGAGGACCATTAGGAAGGCACCTCTTCCAGGCCAAACACTCCTTCTATTTGTCCCAGATTGTCTCAAATGAGACAATCAAAAACACCATAAAACAGGAAACAAAAAGACCAAAACACCTCCTAGCCAGCAATCAACACCTAGATAAGCAGAGATTAACAACAAGATTAATACTGGATCAACAACCAAGCAGTAAACAATTTCCCAACTCAGACAAACAATCAGTCAACAACAGCCTAATCAAGGAACCAACAACAACATGCCCACCAACACTGACAGGGCAAACCACAGTATATAAACAGAGGGTAAACCTCAATCCCTTCTAGCACTGATGATATTACCTAGTTAGGTAATGAAGGTCTGCAAGAAAACGACCAAGCTCAGTGAGCACCAAGGACCCCACTCCTTCCTCTTTTCTCTCCTGTTTTAACAAACTTTAATCAATGTGATTTCAAAATAAGAGAGCTTTCAATTGTCCTCCAATGCTGTCCAGGTCCTGTAACATTCATTTATCCACCTACATACTGCAATCTCAGCTGCTTCTTGCACTACTTTCTGTTGCTTTTTGACTTCTGAATATGGAAATGAAAGCGCTCTTTTGCAAAATTAATTTCTTATTCTTAACTGTTTTGCCTCTTGGCATAAGGAAAAGGAGGGAGGTACATGTGGAGAGGAATTTATTTCATGAATGAAGGCGAATATAAGTGTCCCAGGATAATGTTGCAGGATCCAATCTGGGTCGATTACCAGGGTCAGAGGCTTAGTCTTCCAAGCTTCCGGAGCCCATCCTCAGGGAATTTCTCTCTAGCCAGAAGACAGAGAAAGTCAGCCCCGGTGACTGACCCAGATTGGATCCTGCAGGGATTTATTTATTTAAAAGACATCTCATTTCTTTTGATTCACTCCCAGTGGAAAGGTTGAAGTGGCAGAAGTTGACGGGTTTGCTGATCTGAACGATCCATCATTTGTGAGTCATCCTTCCTTCCCACCACATTGTTTTATTAGCTGCTGTGGTTTAGATTCCCTTTTTTTTCCTTTTTTAAAAGTTAGTCTTTATATAAGCAAGTGATATATGATAATGTTCCGAAAGCCCCTGGGGGATTGTTCTCTACCAGTTTCCATTCAGCTGATGAAAGAGAATTAAATTCTGAACTTTCTCTCCACGCAGAAGAAAAACCCAGTGAAAAACTCGCAGGTAGAATGTAAGTTAGTGATGAAATAGTCAAAAGCTACTTTGGGGGGATGTGATAACCAGTGTGAATGTTCTGTCTTCAGTTCTTTTGCAGGTCTGAGGCCTCCCTGGCTTCCCACATTTAATTAAATCCCCCAAAATAGACCTAATTAGGGTGTTCCTTCCAGGAGCTTTTCCTGATGGGAAATCTGAGCTTCAAAGTCGTTTTCAGGTCTAGAAATATCATAGCACAACTGAGTAATGGAATTACAGATGGCATAGAAACATAAAGTTAGAAAGGGCCAGTCCGAGCATGGATTCCAAACCTCAACATAGTATCGGAATCATGATTAAAATATCTCAGCAAGTAGCTGTCTGAACACATCTAATGAAACGTCTACACCACTCTGTTAATAATTGGTCCCACTGTTTAACTGTTCTTACTCTTAGGACATTTCCTAAGTCTTAGAACAGGGGTCCCCAACCTTTATGGTTCTGCAGACAGGTGGTGGTGATAGTGGCTTCGGTAGTTTCAACAGGGTGGGAGAACAGCTTCATGCGCGCAACTTAAATCTCATGCCATGAGCAAATGAAGCTTTGCACGCTCACCCGCTGCTTTGGGGGCCTGGTTCCCGATCAGCCACAGCCAGGTTGTAGGCCATGACCCAGGGGTAGAGACTCTTGTCTTAGAACATTCAGCCCCTCATATTACACTTAAATGCAAAACATAACATACTGTTTGCCCTAGTCTTATTAAGTGTGCCCCTAAAAAAACAAGAAGACTCCTTTTTGGGTCTAACTCCACGAATGCAAGTTTTGAGAAGCAAAATTCTAAGACAGAAATTCCACCTCTTCCAGTGCAGCAATAGCAGCCTTAGGACTGTGTTGTCTATGATGAGTTAGGAAACCTTGACTGGTTAGGTGGATTGTAGATGAAACACCTTTGCCTAGTTCCTGAACCCTTGGGTCATTTTGTTGCAAATATTAATTTTGTTCGGTCTTCTCAGCCAATTTGCCTTACTAGAAGAAGTCTTTGAGAGGTAAAAGGAGCATAATGCTCTCTCAAGCCCTAATTAAGATTCCTTCCCTTGTTTCCCCAACACACACACACACACACAAACACACACACACACTACATTTCAAAGTCACTTGGCAAGTTTCTAATGAAGCTCTTTCTCTCCTTTATTTTGCTTCACTAACTGTAGACTTTTATTGGCGATCCCAGCTGACAGCAACAGTCATTCCCCCAAATTGTGCAAGAAAGCCTTTCATTCCAGAAATTCAAAATACTAGCCAGGGGAAACTAATTAGATATCCAAGTCCTCCTTCTCAATGCCTGGACATGTATAGATTCCAAAACTTTAGATTTTTTTTAAAAAAAAAATAAGAATTCTGCCCTCCCTCAGCAAGGTTTGGGTTCAGGATGCTTTAGAATTTTGCTTGCCTGCCTGCCTGCCTGTGTGCTCACCCACCTGCCTGCCCACCTACCCTCTTGCTTTCTTGCCTGCCCGCCTGCCCACTTGTCTGCTTGCTTTCTTGACTTGAAAATAAGAGCAATTGGAAATAGAGCTAGTTAACAAAAGTAGTGAATATTATTGCAATTGAATTCAGTTCGAACCAAAGAGAAACTGAACCCAGGTCATAAATAGGATGAGGTTTTCTTTGTTGCGACCCCATGGACAACGTTCCTCCAGGCCTTCCTGTCCTCTACCATCTTCTGGAGTCTATTTAAGCTCACGCCTACTGCTTCAGTGAATTCATCCAGTCACCTCATTCAGTGAATTCATCCAGTCACCTCATTCTCTGTCGTCCCTTTCTTCTCTTGCCCTCAACCTTTCCCAGCATTAGGCTCTTCTCTAGTGAGTCCTTCCTTCTCATTAGGTGGCCAAAGTATTTGAGTTTTAGCTTCAGGATCTGGCCTTCTAAAGAGCAGTCAGGGTTGATCTCCTCTAGGACCGACCGGTTTGATCGCCTTTCAGTCCAAGGGACTTGCAAGAGTCTTCTCCAGCACCATAGTTCAAAGCCCTCAATTCTTTGGCACTCAGCCTTTCTTATGGTCCAACTTTCACAGCCATACATTGCAACTGGGAAAACCATGGCCTTGACTATGATTAGAGGTTTTCTAAACTTTCCCAATTCCAAACTTATCCCAGTCGGTAGCTGTCAGCCTTACAAAGTAGATTGGACAGAAAGCACAACCAGAGCTGCTAATTATATTTTATTGTAAGGTTCATTATCAGAATCTTGCAAATCTGAAAGTGCATTTCTCTTTTTTCCCCCTCCACATAGTCACCTTTACAGCCCAAGAAACTAGGGAGGGTCCCTTCTGAGCCTCTTGCCCCATCCACAGTCCTACTGCAGGCTAAGCTGCCTTTTATCCAGCCTTGGTTGA
The DNA here is from genome assembly GCF_964194415.1 of Vipera berus. NCBI lineage: Eukaryota > Metazoa > Chordata > Lepidosauria > Squamata > Viperidae > Vipera > Vipera berus. The sequence goes on along the minus strand of NC_138212.1, from coordinate 17,828,241 downwards.
TCCACTGGCTCCATCTCGTTGCCCTGACTCCCAAGGTCATTCCCATGCACCATTGCATCAGTTGTATTGAACAACTCCATGTGTTAACGCCAAATATTTTTTCAGGATTTGTGTTGTGATACCAATATCATCCAAAATAGGAGAGGGTTACATTAGATCAGAGTGATCTCCGTAAATAGATGTGTTAAGATGGGTTGATACCCCAAACATTCTCTGAAGGAATGGCAACAGTGATAAGACAAGTTCTTCAGGCCTGAATACCAACCTTCTTCAAGCTACCACTTGGTTGACGTTTTAGTTTTGGAGTTTCCAGGGTTTTTCCCAGCATGGCCAATGGACCTCTAGTTTTTTTACCCTAATATGGTTGATACTCAGCTGGAGAAGGGTGAGCTATTCAAATTTTAAATGGAATAAAGTTCTAGCAGTATCGCTTCTTTTTTTCATCTTAATTGGCTTCAAGGTGGATGATCAAATTTGGTAGACTTAGAGTGAGGAAGACACCAAGCTTATTAAATAAAAAGGTTGGTGGGCAAAAGGGAATGAAGAAGAGAAACTCAGCCTGAACCCCACTCCCATGGCTATATAGTATGAGAGTGGAAACTCAACATCCCTGGAGACCATGTGATTCAATGAAACTAACTTAGATAATATCAATAAGATTAATCTAATAGCATTGTCTTTCTCTTTTCAGACTCTGCTAAAAGAAATCAACCAAGATGAATTGGTCTGGTTTGGAAGACCTCTTAGGGGGAGTGAACAAATACTCCACAGCATTTGGGCGTATTTGGCTCTCAGTTGTCTTCATTTTTCGGCTTCTGGTCTACTTAGTGGCAGCAGAGAAAGTCTGGGGAGATGACAGCAAGGACTTTGACTGCAACACTGAGCAGCCAGGTTGTCCCAACGTCTGCTATGACCTTTACTTTCCAATCTCTCACATCCGACTCTGGGCCTTGCAACTGATCCTTGTCACCTGTCCTTCCCTGTTGGTTGTGATGCATGTAGCCTACCGGCAAGCCAAACTGAAGAAACGTTTACAGAAAAGTGGGAATAACTTCAGACCACGTTATCCCCCTGGCAAGAAGCGTGGAGGGTTATGGTGGACCTATCTCTTCAGTCTTCTCTTCAAAGCTACGGTGGACATTGTGTTCCTGTTTATCTTTTACCACGTGTACCCAAACTACAAGCTTCCTACTCTAGTCAAATGCTCTCTCTCACCTTGCCCTAATGCAGTTGACTGCTACATAGCCAGGCCAACAGAGAAGAACATCTTCACTCTGTTCATGATCATCACTGCTTGTGTTTGTGTCCTACTTAGCCTCTTGGAAGCTTTGTATCTCATTGGGAAAAGATGTAAGGAGAGCCTTCAGGACCGAAGTGGAAGCCACCAAATAGAGACTGGCGAAGTGCACTTTCTCAAAAGAGACAACTGCTCCCTGTCCCCAAGTAAACAGGACACCACTGAAATAGACGGGCAGGTTTTTCATGGGGCAGATTATAAGCCAGTCACTTCACCTCTCATAAGCAGCTCCCAATGTGGAGAACCTTCAAAACTTGGGAAGCTGGAATAAACATACACCCATGAAAAAGAAGAGCATGGACACGATCCATATTGCTTCACTCCAATTCCAACACTTTCTGCTAAGCTGGAAACATGAGAAGTGTGAGAAATCATGGAAGTTATAGGAGATTAGGAAAAAGAACATTCGTCTAGCTTTGTTTGCTCAGGTTTCAATAGCTACCGTATTTTGCCATGTAATCCACTCCTGGTTTATGCTCCAACCAGGCAGCCATGCCCTCCTTCATGGTGGTCCATTACATTCCCATCTGCCTTTCTGATTTATTTATTTTTTACTACAACACTCATACTCATGAGTTTAGTGTTTTCTTCCCCATCCAAACTCCAAACTTCCACAACTCAAAAACATTGTAGCTCTGGAAACCTAAGAATTCCAATGTCAGCTGACTCTTCTGCATGGGGTTGGTGGTTCTTCTATCCAAACACGGCTCTTCTTTCCAGAAGAAAGGGGGGGGGGGCGGGAATCTGCAACTGCCATATTCATTTGTTGTGATTCTTTTAACTGAATGCACCTAAGCCAGGGGTAGGCAACCATGGCTTTTTTATGATTCATGGACTTCAACTCCCAGAATTCCTGAGCCGGCATGGTTCAGCTTGGAAACCTCTCCCCTTTCCCCTCAGCATGGCTGGATCAGGAATTCTGGAGTTGAAGTCCACGAGTCATAAAAGAGCCAAGGTTGCCTACCCCTGACCTAAGCTACTTGTTGTTGACAATCTGTCAACAACATACTGTTCTTTATTTACTTTCTAACACAATTTTTTTATAATTATCTCACTTATCAAGGCAGTATTTGATGAAACTGGTATTGAGATGCTTTTCCAATCAAGAGAACTTGGAATTGTAAAATAAAACTGAAGAGGTGATAGCTGTGTCCTAGCCCTGATGAAGTAGTGCAGTTCCTAGCTTGAAAAATATGAGTTTTCACTTGCAGGAGCCAGGAATGGCAAAGAAGATGATCCGTATGGTTTGGTGGTCTGCCATCATTACTGACATTCAGCTTGATGGTCTATGAGTTGTCAAGAGTGAATCTAGGCATAAAACAATGCATATTCTTAATAACTGAAAATCAAATTTTGGAGAATAAAAATCTGTCTGATATCAATGAGATCACTTAACCTGTAGCTCACTTTTCTCTTGGTTGACTGGAAGCAATTCCCCAAAATTACAAAGGTGTCTTCACCAACTATATTTGGAGATTACAGGGTTCAACTTTAAGATCATTGGCATAACAAACCATTAACTTCCATTCCTTATTTTCTTCCTGTTATGTTTTCTGGATTAGGAGATTGGTGCTGGGCAGGCAATAGATGAGAAATATCACAATGATCTATTACATCCTTGTGTAAGTTGCCAACTATCATCTTTGTTTTAAGTCCTGATTTTCTTGCTGATCGACAACTTAGTTTGGCTGAAACTCTACAAGCCATGGCAAACCCACCCCTCCTCTGCATTGGCACACTCCACTAGTTAATTACGTGCTATTGATGGGTTGATTGCTATTAATTATACAGCACATGTTTTCTGATTCATTTCTCCACTTATGATCTAATAGACTATTGAGAAACTGTTTACCGCTGACCTAAATTCTGTTTCTCAATTACTAAGGTGCCCAGAGAAACTTCTGGAATAGTTTGTTTGTTTGGGGGAAAAGGAGAAAATATACATTTTGGAAATAAAATAAATTAAGATTTTTTTTTCCTGAAGTAGAAATGGCTGTCCATCTTTTGAACCAAGAACACTTGATTTAGTTTTTACAATAAATTGCATCCCTTATCTGTAAAGTATGAAAGACACCATGTGTGGCCTACAAACTTGAGTCAACCCATTTGTTCATCTAGCTCAAGCTGGTTGGTGCTTACTGACAGCAGCTGTCTATGATCTCAGGACTGACTATCTCCAATTCTTGATCAAGATGTCACAAAGTGAACTTTTGATCTTCTGCACAGACAGCTGTCTTATACTGACTGACATCAATTGTTGTTCTACCTAGTTCTCAGGGTTTCAGACAGAAATCTTTCCTAGAAAATTCTTGGAGAATTCAGAATTCTGGATGCCTTACTTGTGAAGAACAGATCTCTGTGCATTTATCTACAGCTCTTTCTATCACCATATCGATCTACATTGCAATGTTTCACCCAATGCCTTGGTTGAAAAGTGTTATGAACCTCTGCACAAAAGCCTATAAAATTGTGCTGCACTTTGTTCTGGTTGGTTTAATCAAAATTTTAGTTAGTTGATTTTTGAGGATCAGTTGCAAATATAAAAGCTAAATTTACATACTTGAACACTTTTAATATTTAATGTAATGATGTAGGCAGTGAAAAATAAAAATGTTGAAGTTGGCTAACTACAATTAGTTGTTGTCTTATTTCAAGATACCTTACCCCTCTATCACTATACCCAGAACAGGAGTTCTTTCTTACAATTGGGATATTATGAAAATGCTTTAAGTTCTGGTTATATTGAGATAAAGAAGGACTAAGGGGAAATCACCTATATTTTTTCCATTGCTTATAAGAGTAATTACATACTTCTTTCTGAAGGACCTGCTAAGTCCAACTTAAATTCAGGAATAGACTTCTTAATAAAATAATATGCCATTGTGTACAAAATAGGCCATTCTGACATATTTCAAACAAAAAATAAGGTTATCAACATATGCACTCAGCTGCAGGATGGAGGGAAATTCATTAAACTCAGTGATAGAGATTTCCAAGCAAATATCATTTGTTTGTTAGGTTCATATCTAACCTTTCCATCAAAAAATATATATATCCCAATGAGATGCAATAAAAATAAATGGATCAAGACATTTTAAACTGTAGAATCAACTTATCAAACAAGAATTATAAATGGTTTGAAACCACCTGAATCTATGTTTGCAAGTACACTGCACATGGAAAGTCTAAAACTATTCTGCATTTTTCTTTTAAAAATGCAAAAATGAATTATAATTGTATTTCATAAGCGGGAACATCTGATAATTTTCTGTTTACCCAATGCAAATTGTGTCAATGCAGACATTTCCAACAGTGGAGGAGATATAAATAAGGATTGAATTATTCAGATCTTGGTGTTCTGTGAGTTTGGTTGTTTTCCTGTTTTCATTACTTGGCTAGGAAACATCATCACCTCTGATCAAGCTCAGAGAACACCAAAAACCCAAAATATATGCACGTTTTGTGCATTGGGATACAAAATTCGCATTTGACATATCATTTGGAAATTTAAACAAGCATCAAAATTCTTTTTCTTTCCCAACAAAAATTATAATTTTATTTCAAGACTGTATTCTTCAGCATATAAAAGCTAAAATAGGTATATTTCCATACCTCTATATAAGCATCTGAAACTGGAGGAGGGGAGAATTAGGCACAGAACAGACATACATCCCATGCATCCATGTATATTTATAAAAAGAACTAGCTAGCTAGACAAAATGATCCCTTCAAGTGAAGCATGCATGAATGAGTCTTACATACAAAAGGCATTTGAAGTAACTGTGGCTCACTTATTTTTTTTTTGTCTTCAAATCAAGAAAGATTGAATAAAGATTTGATAATTGGATAGGTGAACATATAATATTAACAAGCAACTTGGACAACTTTACTGAAGTCACTAATATTCCAACTGAAAATTAAAATTTCAGATTTACCAGAATGTATATTAAGTCAAGCAAGCAATAAATCTCTAAGTAAAGATAATGGAACTGGCCCAGAATGTTACCCTATCAAAAATCACAATTTATTTCAGCTAAGAATTTATTTCCAGCCAAATGGAATGCACAATTCTCTGCATTTTTTAGGGCACAAGGGCTTCTTTGACTGCTTCAGGAACTCGACTGGCATAGTAGTCATGATTTTTTAAAGTAGCAAGGACATCTCCTGAATTCATGTGTTTGACCTCTTTATTATAATGAAAACAGTTCCCATGAATATCAGTAAGTTTGCTTCCAACTGCATGCAAAATAGCCTCTGGTGCACATGTATCCCATTTCTTGCACCCAGGACTGGCAAATACATATGCAGAAGCTTTGCCTGCGACAAGTTGAATGATCTTATTACCAGCACCTCCAACTCTCACCACACTATCAGGCTTCATTGCGCTAATGCAGTCATTTACCATCTTGCTGCTGTGAGACCTTGTGGTGGTAATGATGTGCTGCCCAGCTGTGCGACACAAATAGGTCTGAATTTTTTATTTTATTTATTTATTTTAATCCCATTTATATCCCACCCTTCTCCGAAGACTCAGGGCGGCTTACAATCTAAGCACAAATCAATGTGCTTAGCAATAGCCTTCATTCTATGTATATGCCTGCTTATTAGGGCTTTCGCCCCCCCCAAGCGGCATTATTGCAAAGTCAGCTTATTGCCCCCCCCCCCATCTGGGTCCTCATTTTACCTACCTCGGAAGGATGGAAGGCTGAGTCAACCTTGAGCCTGGTGGGATGCGAACCTGCACTAATTGCAGGCAGCTGGTGTTTTTGGCTGGTTTATTATTATTATTATTATTATTATTATTATTATTATTATTATTATTATTATTATTATTATTATTATTATTATTATTATTATTATTATTATTATTATTATTATTATTTTGGTTAGTAGGTTTTCATTACTCCACCCACTCACTTTTTCTGAGCACTGATGCAACACCTTGTCATTACATACGTAGTTCCTATCCGTTCAAATGGGGAGAGGGAGAGAGAAAGAGAATACTAATATATTTCCCATTGGATAATCATATTAATCCCCTGGCTTTGCAATACTTAGATGTGAACAAATGGGATGTCAACAAAAGCAAAAAGAACTCAGAAAAGCTCAGAAAAGATGTATGTCATGTTTTTTTTTTAAAAAAAGAACAAACTTCAGTAAACAAGGGTTTACTGTGTGTGTGTCTCTGTGTGTGTCTGTGTGTGTGTGTTGCATGACTTGCAACCACATCAACTGAAGAACTGGGTATTGAAGTTAGGAAACCAAAATTATATTCAATCCTAAAGTGAAAAATCAGACTGGAGGCCAAGATAAAGAAATAAAGATCAGATGCAAGTAATTTAAAAACCTGAAAAGGCAAAAATGGAAGAATGCAAGGATCAAGACAAGCCTAATTAAAAATGGGCTTTGCACCAGGAAAAATAGAAAAAGCTTTGGAAATCATAAAGCAAAAAGTAACAGCAATAGCAGGGAAAATTGAATGCTATGAGGCATGAATCATCCAATTTAAGCAAGATCAGCTAGTTCAATCAGACCAGAGTCCATTCTACCAAATAGAAAAAGAAATTTTGAAAATGGAAAACCAAACAAGACAGAAACAATCCGGTTTTGGAAAGATTGATGGGAAACTCAAATAGACTATTAATAAAACTGCTGGATGGATGTAAAACTTTGAAGATGAATTTAGTAAAAAAATTGAACAGAAGAATTAATAGTAACAGCAGAAAAGGTTAAAAATTGAGTGAAAAGATTTAAAACTGGACATTTTCTGGAAATAGTCAGTTTTGGCTTCTGGAAGTAAGCCAAATTGTTTGGCTTTGGGCTCAAATATTGGATTAGTAAGAGCAGTGGTGATGCAGTGGTTAGAAGGCAGTATTGTAAACTAACTTACTGCTCACAGCCAGGAGTTCAATCCTGACTGGCTCAAGGTTGACTCAGCCTTTCATCCTTCTGAGGCCACTAAAATGAGCGCTCAGATTGTTGGAGGCAATATGCTAACATTCCTTAATCCCTTAGAGAATGTGTAAACTACTATAAAGTGGTATATAAGTCTAAGTGCTATTGCTATTACCTTACATCCAATTATTGCTAAACAGCTTAATGAATTATTGCATAAAGGAGTCATCAGTGACTGTTTAATAACTGGAAAAACTTATCTGATTCAAAAAGACTCAGTGAAACGGACACCGGGAAACTGTAGGCCAATAACATGCTCACCTAAGATGTTTAAGTTACTCACAGACATAATAGCAGACAACATCCAAGATTATTTAAAAGGAAATAACATCCTCCCAATAGAACAAGAAGGAAAGGAAAATCAGAGGAACAAAAGATAAGCTTCTGATTGCTAAAATTGTTTTGGAGAATTGAAAAAGACCAAAAAAAACCTGCCATATGGTCTCAATTGATTATAAAAAGGTTGTTGAATAAAAAATCTTCATCGGGGTCCAGTCCAAGCCGTGAATAAACAAAATGGAGATGGCTTTAGAAAGATGGTTGTAGTTTATTGAAGAGAAGAGCCAGACAGAAATGAGGCTCTAGGAAAGCTGACCACATGTAGCTGGGAGTGGTGGGTTTTTAATACCTTCTTGGGCTTTTGAGGTTGTTTCCCGTGTCGTGAACTTTGACCTGAGATTCTGAGCATGTCCTTTTGGTATTCTGATGGTGGTGGGTTAATCCTATTATGTCCCAAAGGTTATGTCTTTTAGACTTTGGGTGGGGTATGTAGATTTTAGGGGTCTTTGTCTTTCTAATCTCATCAGCTTCTAGCTTCCTGGCTCCAACCTTTCTGAATAGCAGTGTTTTTTTTGTAAAAGAAAAAGGTGCCGGAACTCACACATGTCATACAACCCGCCTTGCCTACCCTACAAGGTTCCATCCAAAAAAGGTGCCGGAACTCCGTTCTGAGGTGCTATGAGAAAAAAAGTCCTGCTGAATAGGATTATCAGATCTGCATTTCTACAGACCTGGTTTGTACTTGGGGCAGAGAGACCTGCGGGGGGGGGGGCGGTTTCTGCCTAAGATTTTCTATTATTCCTTTGGGAAAATATATTCTGCCTTTTAAATATTCCCCAAAATATTTCTTTCTCTGGTGGGGAGAAATATAGTTGGATTATCCAATATTTGAAAACAACGGGTTTCAGTAAAACCTTAGAATGTTCCTAGGGAAAAAAATAATAAGGTAATGAAATGCAAAATTGGGGTTAAAAATGAAAAATATGAGCTTGTCATCATTTGGAGAGGCATCTTCCAGGGTGACTCTTCAAACCGCCCCCCTTATTAGTTGTCATTGTTTTGAAGAAAATAAATCATTGCTACTAACAGCAAAATTATGCTAATAAAATCATGCCTTTGTTTTGTATAGATGAACTGAAGCTTTACAAAAAAAATCAGAAGCCAAAATCCAGTCATTGACCAACTTTAAGACTTTTTAGTATAGGTATAGCAATGGAATTCGGCCTAGAAAAATGTGCTATGAAGCAATAAAGCAAGGTAAAATCATGAACAATAATTGAATTGAACTGAAATGCTAACTGGCCAAATCCCCAGGAGCCATCAGAATAAAGCCTACAAGAATCTGGACATTTTGCAGTTGGAGAACATCAAGTATGGACAAATTAAAAATGTGATTAGTAAAAAATATACCCAAAAAGTGAGAAAAGTGTTAAAGATAAAATAGAACAGTGGAAATACCATCAATATGTGGTCTATATCTGTGATACAGTACACTACTGGAATTATTATCTGGACAATTTAGACAGGAAACCAAGGAAAGTGATGACTATTCACTATGTATTACATCCTTGTAGTGATATTAATGGATTAAACCTGCCCCATAGAAATAAAGGTAGAGCGATGGCATCTTCCCCCAGCACGTTTAGCCAAAATGTATAAGACAGTATCTCCCAAATGTTGGAAATGCTCCGAAGAACTAGGTACATACTTCCATACGTGGTGGTCCTGTAGCAAGTCACAAGGATTTTGGCAAATGATTTGGGCATGGCTAAAAGAAATATTAAGACAAGAAGTTGAGTTCAGTCCAGAATTTTTCCTATTGGGCATAACAAAAGAGAAATACCCTAAAGACGAGTTGTATTTGATGATTCACATTATTACAGCAGCAAGAATGTCATTTGCCCAGAATTGGAAAAGGAGTGAAATCCCAGTAGAAAACAAGGTAATAAGGAAAATTTGGGAATGCGCAGAAATGGATAAATTAACTTTGGAAATTAAAAATAAAGACCAATCAGGTTACTACAAAATTTGGAATAAATTTTATCTTTGGCGGGAACAAAAGGAAGGTCTCTGTTAGAACTTATAGATTGGTTGATTGTTCTAAGTATTGTATTGTATTATATTTAATTGATTTGTATCTTAAGTGTATTTTATGTGTACATATATATATATGAATATTGTAGACAAGAAGGTATGTCAGTCCGTTTGTACCATGTCCAATGTTTTAAATAATAAATTTAATAAAGTTAATTAAAAAAAAGAAAGAAAGGTAGAGGTTTACTTCCAGCCAAACAACTGTTGAAGATGAAAAGCATGCATTGGCTGTTTATGTAAAAGACAGTCAAGGACAAGCATTGGTGCAAGTTAAAAATTTGAACTTACTGAATATACAGGAAACAAACATGAATATTGAAATAATGTAATTGGTTGCTTAAGACCAGGCTGTTCAAACTGATGCAATCAAGGCCTAAAGTGAAAAATCATCAAATGATTCAAAGTGCAGATTGTGCAAAGAAGCAGAAGAAAGAGTAGCTCATATACTTGTTCAAGAAGATCACACAAACTGATTGTAAACAATCATATCACAGTCTCCAAAATAATTCATCTATGAAAATTATCGTGTAATGAAAAATTGGCAGGAACATAAGAGTTGAAAAAAAATAGTTGAAAATGAGCAGGTTAAAATATTGTGAGATTTCCAAATACAAACGTCTACACATTTCCAAATACAAACATCTACACAAGAATAGAGATAGGAGCAGGGATTTATTAATGCCTTAATCCAACATTTCAAGCTCCTGTTATTATACCAACAGTACAGCAAATCTACAATTTACAGCCACAGTTGGGACCAGAACTGCCATTGCAAAGTGATACAATCACTTAGTGACTTGTATCTTTCACACAAAGTGTTAATATCACTTTATAATACCTTGGTAAGACCACACTTGAAATATTACATCCAGTTTTGGTCACCAAGATGTAAAAAAAGATGTTGAGATCCTAGAAAGAGTGCAGAGAAGAGCAACAAAGATGATTAGGGGACTGAAGACTAAAACATATGAAGAACACTTGCAAGAACTGGTTATGTCTAACTTAATGAAAAGAAAGACTAGGGATGACATGATAGCAGTGTTCCAATAACTCAGGGGTTGCAAAAAAGAAGAGAGGAATCAAGCTTTTCTCCAAAGTGCCTGAAGGCAGGACAAGAAGCAATGGATGGAAACTAATCAAGGAGAGAAGCAACCTAGAACTAAGGAGGAATTTCCTGACAGTTAGAACAATTAACCAGTGGAACAACCTGCCTCCAGAAGATGTGAGTGCTCCAACACTGCAGATTTTTAAAAAGAGATTGGACAACTATTTGTCTGAAATGGCACAGGGTTTCCTGCTTGAGCAGAGGGTTGGACTAGAAGACCTCCAAGTTCCCTTCCAACTCTGTTATTGTGTTATTCAGTTAAGCCTAAGAGGGACTTATAGTCGTCAAACAAAACATAGTCAGTGCACTGCATACACAGTACAAGTCTTTTCATAATATGCAGGTGGTGGAAGTGCCCATGTTTGGCCATGGAATTTAACAACTCAAATCTGGCCCTAGAAGTGGTCCTTCTTGAGCACTGGGTCAAACTCATTGACATGTATTCAGTACTTGCATGGGCAGCAGTCCACTAAATTAAATCAAATAAACCTGAACATCTCAGGAGAAGATAGCGGTGAGCCATGTTCATACTGCTGCCAGGATAATTCCATAAAAGGGACGCAGTGGCTCAGTGGGTTAGGACGCTGAGCTTGTCAATCAGAAGGTCGGCAGTTTGGCGGGTCGAATCCCGAGTGCCGCGTAACAGATTGAGCACCTGTTACTCGTCCCAGCTTCTGCCAACCTAGCAGTTCGAAAGCATGTAAAAATGCAAGTAGAAAAATAGGGACCACTACGGTGGGAAGGTAACAGCATTCCGTGCACCTTTGGCGTCTAGTCATGCCGGCCACATGACCACGGAGATGTCCTCGGACAAGCGCTGGCTCTTCGGCTTTGAAACGGAGATGAGCACCGGCCCCTAGAGTCGGAAACGACTAGCACGCATGTGCTGGGGAACCTTTACCTTTACCATGATTGGAATTCCATTCAAAGGTATCTTTACCTTTTAGAGACAATAGCATTTTTAAAACATGATCTATATTTAAAAGGAGAAAAGGGAAGAGAGAGAAATGTTGTAAGACCAAGTGAAAAATACAGCAAGTGCCTAAACCTGAGACTCCCTTTGACCTTCCAGTTCAGGCTTAGGGTTCTTCTGCTCCCCTCCCCATCCTGTTGGCCTTGACGGCTACATGCATGTAGGAGTTCTTGGTTGGAATAGCTGCCCTTTCCTCTCATCTTCTTTGGTTTTTTGTTGCACAAAGGGATTAAGGAGGATCTCTCCCAAAGGAAAAAGGGTGTATGTCATCCTCCCAGAAAATCATAGCCTTTCCATGACCTGCCACAGCAAGGTTGACAGGTATGAAAATAATTGCAACTTCCCCAGGGTTCAAGATGGCCTCCAGCTCCTTAGGATTGGATTAAATAGTCCTGACCAATCCTGTCTGTACACAAGTAGAGGGAAAACAGATGGTTTTCTCATTTGTTTGCCTGAGAATCTTCCGAGATTAAGTAGGTGGCTGTCAAGCCAGATCCATCTGGGTGTGTCATTGCATTGCACCCAAAGACAACACTTCTGGTGATTCATTGTCTTCATTGCCAAGAAAGCGACACCCAAGTTGGGTTGCATACAACAAATATCAGATCTTACTGAGGTCTTGAGGACCAGCTGAACCAAATGCCCTTTCATTCCAAGTTGGGAGAAGGATAAGCGGTAATTGGGCTCTTAGCATGAGATTATGTGGGTCAAGACCTGTAAAGGAACAGATCTTGGAGAAGATCTGTAGAGACAGTTAGCAAAACATGAGTTCAGTCTAGAAACAAGATACAGTAGTGTGAGGTACAAAGTTGCCTCACCTTGATTCTCTTTTATGTAAGATGGAATACATGGGGAACATTGTGAGGCTTTCAAGATTCATATCAGCCCTTCCAAGTAGGTAAAGTCAGGAAAAAGACATCATAAGAAATGCTAGAACTCTTTTTTACTAATATAGGCCAGTGTTTCTCAACCATTTCCGCTTTAAGATATGTAGATTCCACCTCCCAGAATTCCTCAGTCAGCATAGCTGGTTGGGGTATTCTAGGAGTTGAAGTCCACACATCTTAAAGTTGCCAAGGTTGAGAAATCCTGATCTAGGCTAAAATAAAAGAATCTTTAAAAATGATGACTGCTTCACTTTGTATAAAGTTTAAATTACAAAGTGGTATCTAAATACTCCATTTCAGATATTTGAGCCTAGGTGGAAAAAAGAATTGAAGAAATTCCCAGAAAAGATAAGAATTGCTTAACAGATTAATTTCTTACAATAAAATATACTGATGTTAACATTGAGAGAAATGGAAATATTGTAAATAAATCAGGAATGTGGCTGGCATAGGAATTAGGAAAAGAAAAAGAAAAGAAATTGAAATAATAATAATAATAATAATAATAATAATAATAATAATAATAATAATAATAATAAGAAGAAGAAGAAGAAGAAGAAGAAGAAGAAGAAGAAGAAGAAGAAGAAGAAGAAGAAGAAGAAGAAGAAGAAGAAGAAGAAGAAGAAGAAGAAGAAGAAGAAGAAGAAGAAGAAGAAGAAGAAGAAGAAGAAGAAGTTGGAAGGGACCTTGGAGGTCATCTAGTCCAACCCCCTGCTCAGGCAGAAAACCCTATACCATTTCAGACAAATGGCTGTCCAGTCTCTTCTTAAAAACTTCCAGTGTTGGAGCATTCACCACTTCTGGAGGCAGGTTGTTCCACTGATTAATTGTTCTAACTGTCAGGAAATTTCTCCTTAGTTCTAGGTTGCTTCTCTCCTTGACTAGTTTCCATCCATTGCTTCTTGTCCTGCTCTCAGGTGCTCTGGAGAACAGCCTGGCTCCCTCTTCTTTGTGGCAGCCCCTGAGATATTGGAACACTGCTATCATGTCACCCCTCACCCTTCTCTTCATTAAACTACACATACCCAATTCCAGCAACCATTCCCTATATGTTTTAGCCTCCAGTCCCCCAATCATCTTTGTTGCTCTTCTCTGTACTCTTTCTAGAGTCTCAACATCTTTTTTACATCATGGTGACCAAAACTGGATGCAGTATTCCAGGTGTGGCCTTACCAAGGCATTGTAAAGTGGTATTAGTACTTTACGTGATCTTGATTCTATCCCTCTGTTAATGCAGCCTAGCACTGTGTTGGCTTTTTTGGTAGTTGCAGCACACTGCTGGCTCATATTTAAGTGATTGTCCACTAGGAATCCGAGATCCCTCTCACAGTTACTACTATCGAGCAAGGTACCACCTATACTATACCTGTGCATTTGATTTTTCCTGCCTAAATGCAGAACCTTACTTTTTTCACAATTGAATTTCATTTTGTTAGATAGTGCCCAGTGTTCGAGTCTGTCCAGATCCTCCTGTATCTTAAGCCTATCTTCTGGAGTATTGGCTATTCCTGCCAGCTTGGTGTCATCTGCAAATTTGGTGAGTTCCCCATCTATCCCCTCATCCAAATCGTTGATGAAGATGTTGAAGAGCACTGGGCCCAGAACAGAGCCCTGGGGCACCCCTCTACACACTTCCTTCTCTGTAGATGCAGTTCCATTGAGGTCCATTGAGTACGGCCTGTCAGCCAGCTACGAATCCATCTGGTGGTGATGCTATCTAACCCACATTTTTCTATCTTATCAAGGGAGGCACTGTATTAAGGAATAGTGTGAGTATGCAAAAAAAACATTTCATCCATACTATTCTAACTTACACAAAGGAAGTGACATTTCTTTAGAGAAAATAGTTAAATATCTAAAGAAACAAAATTTACCAAGATTATAGAGGAACAGAGAAAAATATGAATAGACTATAACAATAAGTGAAGTCTCTGATCCTATTAAAAAGATTAAATCAGAAAAGGACCTTGAACCAGATAGGCTATCAGCTTTTTATTATAAATGTTTGGAAGATGAACTTTTACAAGCTCTACAAAATATGATGAACTCTATCTTACAAGAAGGAAAAAGGCCAGAGAGGTGGAAAGAGGCGAATATACCATTAATATCTAAGAACATCTAGACTGGACTTTAACAACAATTGAATAATGACTACAAATAACAATCCTAGCTGATAGACTGAGGACAATTTTGCAAAAATTTATTCAGGAGGACCAGTTTTTACCCTAAAACACAGTTAAAGGATAATGTTAGAAATGAGTTGGATTTTTTTTTCAGTGATTGATGTCATGTATTTTTTTATATGGGTTGGATATTTTTTAATATTTGGTACAACATAAGGAAAGGGACGCGGTGGCTCAGTGGGTTAGGATGCTGAGCTTGTTGATCAGAAGGTTGGCAGTTTGGCAGGTCGAATCCCGAGTGCCGCGTAGCAGAGTGAGTACCTGTTACTTGTCACAGCTTCTGTCAACCTAGCAGTTCGAAAGCACGTAAAAATGCAAGTAGAAAAATAGGGACCACTCTGGTGGGAAGGTAACAGCATTCCGTGCGCCTTTGGCATCTAGTCATGCCAGCCACATAACCATGGAGACGTCCTCGGACAAGCGCTGGCTCTTCGGCTTTGAACCAGAGATGAGCACCAGCCCCTAGAGTTGGAAACGACTAGCGCACACGTGCGGGGGAACCTTGACCTTGACCTTTTACAACATAAGGAAAAACAAGTCACATAGATTCTCTTAGATACAGAGAATTTGACAATTGGAACCAGGTTTTCATTTTTTGAGATTGATTGACCCATCACAAAAAACACAAATAATTAACAGAATAACAGAGTTAGAAGAGACTTTGGAGGTCTTCTAGTCTAACTCCTGTTTAGGCAGGAAACCCTATACCATTTCAGACATCTTCTTAAAAATCTCCAGTGTTGGAGCACCCACAAGTTTTGAAGGCACATCATTCGAGTGATTAATTGTTCTCACTGTCAGGAAATTCCTCCTTAGTTCTAGGTAGCTTTTACCCTTGATTACTTTCCATCCATTGTTTCTTGTCCTGGCTTAGGCTGTGTTGGAGAATAGCTTGACTCCCTCTTCTTTGTGGCAACCCGACACATTGGAACACTGCTATCATGTGACCCCTTGTCCTTCTTTTCATTAAACTAAGCATACCTAATTCCTGCAACCACTCTTCCTATGTTTTACCCTCCAGCCCACTAATCATCTTTGTTGCTCTTCTCTTTCCAAAGGCTCAACATCTTTTTTATATTGTGGCCACCAAAATTGGATGCAATATTCCAAATGTGGTCTTTCCAAAGCCAAGCGATACTTACATTTCACGTGATTTTGATTCTATCCCTTTGTTGATTGTTAATGAGGATTTTAAAAACCATGTGATATACATAAAGGTGCAGGACAGGGATGCCCGCTGTATTGTTAATTTTGATACTTGAAATGCTGGAGATATAAGACAAGATGAGATGGGGTGGAAGTAACAATTAAAAGAGAGATTTATATGCTAAGAGCTTTTGCAGACGATTTGGCATTGTTTTTGGAAGATCATTTAAAGGAAAAGTGAAGCGTTAATAGGCATATTAAAAGAATTTGGTGCATCAGGAAGCCTCAAGATTACAAAACAGGAGATGGAGATGTTAACAACAATATGAAAATACAAGATTAAACAGAACTGATATATCAAATAGGTTTTAAGATTGAGAAGAATCTAAAATATTTGGATATCACTATGACAAATATGAATTGTATGATTTCAAAATAACTATGGCAGGACATGGAATGAAGTTTAAAAAGTAGGTTAAAATGGGAGAAGTTACAACTGTCATTGCTGGGCAGAATTTTTGTGATTAACATGGATGTCTTGCCTAGAATGTTGTTTTCATTTCAGACAATACCTGTTTTGACAACTGATGTATCACTTAAACAGTGGTAAACAGATATATCTTAATTTGTATACCGGGGAAAAGTGAGTTCAATACAAGGTGTTACAAGATGCAAAGGAGAGAAGGGGACTGTTACTTTGAGAAACTCTAAATGGTGTGAATATGTACTTCACTATTAAGGGCCATGTGTATTTAAACATAGTCTTCTTCATTTAAGTACAGGTGGCCCAGGTCGTCTAATCTGTGCATCATGTTTTGATGTGCTAATTGTAACAAATGCATTCAGGTTGCATGGTAAACTTGGTGTTTATTTGGGTTAGATTTTGTTGTAGCTTAGCTTTGTTGTGAATGTAGGCCATTTAATTTTTTTGTAGGTAATGTATTTTGTTAATCCAAAAAGTATACTAATAGCCAGTTTATATGAAATCTTCATCACTAGACTTCTGGCACTTACCTCCAATGAAAAGCGGTTACATAGATAATCCAGTGGAAAAATCAGCATAGCCTAAGGTAGATACCTTGGTTCACTGCTATGAAATTGCTGGAGAAATGGCACCACTGTTTTGTGAGATTTGAAAGAGGGGTCAAAGAGGCCATCTACCTTAAGAGTGAACAGCCCTCTCTGAACAGGGGGAAGGGATACGACACCTCCTATCCCCTGTTTTACAACCCAAGTTGTTGTTTTGTTTTGTTTTTAAGCCAGGGTAAGACAATAAAATTATGGTTCTGTTAGTGGTTCTTGCTAAGCTCCCTGGCAGTAGAAGCACTAATACACCAATGGGCCATATCAAGAACATTTTGCTTGGGGCTACCTCAGATTGGAAGCCATTCTTAGAAATATCTTCCATGTGTTGGGGGCTGGAATTAAGCTTTATTCAAAGTGGACTACTCTCCATCTTCAGGGAAAGTGATTACAAGTTTGAAAGCAATATGAGACTTAAAGTGAGAATTAATTCTCACACAATCAGTGAGAAACCAGATAAGAGCAAGCTTCATCATCTTGAAAACAAAGATCAGGTGGAAACAAGCAAAATCTCTGTTAAGCAGGGCAGTATGAACAACTAAACTTTGTCTTTGCAAATAAGGTTAGCCTATTATTTACTGTAGGGACGCGGTGGCTCAGTGGGTTAGGATGCTGAGCTTGTCGACCAGATGGTCGGCAGTTTGGCGGGTCGAATCCCGAGTGCCGCGTAACAGCATTAGCGCCTGTTACTCGTCCCAGCTTCTGCCAACCTAGTAGTTTGAAAGCACGTAAAAATGCAAGTAGAAAAATAGGGACCACTACGGTGGGAAGGTAACAGCGTTCCGTGCGCCTTTGGCGTCTAGTCACGCCGGCCACATGACCACGGAGACGTCCTCGGACAAGCGCTGGCTCTTTGGCTTTGAAATGGAGATGAGCACCGGCCCCTAGAGTTGGAAACGACTAGCACGCATGTGCGGGATAACCATTACCTTTACTATTATTTACTGTAATTGCTGGATTCTCAATCTACAATGATTTCTTAGTCCTTGGAGTTTCTTTTGAAATTATGCCTGTGGTTCATGTCCAGCCTCCATCTGAAGCCTGAAAAATAAATCACCTTTCAGATACCCCATGAGCAAGAGGAATCCATTCTACCAAATTTCCAATGAGCCTCAATAGCTGTATTGACCCTTTGAGACATTCAGAAAAAAGGTGTTAGAGGAACAAGGATCCTCTTATTCTGACAGCATCAACAGCTGTTCGATTGAAATAGGTTTCAGCCAAAGATGGTCCATCTCAGCATGGGCAAAGCTAGATAACTTGGGAACTAACTCCAGGAAGCTGTCCATCTTGATTGCTTACTTCATTTCTTGTCCTTCAACTTTTCTTTCATCAGTATCCAGATCTGATGGATCTGGACAAAGATCCTTTGTCTCTGTTGATCTTGCAACCTGTTAGGCATATGGTGTTAGCCTACAATGTTGGGTTGAAAATATATTAACCATAATGCTATGGCTTTAAGTTGTTAATTGGCCAATGGGTGTGTAAGTGTTCTCATGGCCATAAGAGGAAGCTAGGAACGTAGCTTCTCTCTCTCTCTGAATTCACTGCTTTCTACTATTACTGTTTTTGCTCTGCTGTTGGTTTACTACTGTTGTAAACCTGAACTGTGTATTGACCTCTGGACCGGTAAGAAGACTTTGTAGCTTGGACTGTTGCTATTGTTTATGACCTGGACTGTTTATTTTTTGACTGTGCATTTTTGTTTTTACACCACCTCAAAGTAAAATACTTTTTGCTTTTAGAACTCAGTGTATTTCTGTGTGTGATTTTTACTGCTCTCAGTGCCCTTCCTTGTCTGTGCAACTCTTTGGTAGCACAAGGAGACCTCTGCACAATAAATTCCATAACACAACCAAATTTCCTTCTAAAGTTCTGAGGCCAACTCCGGGTACCAGAACATATATATGATATTAGAGTTCTCTTAAGAATGATAACAGTCAGCATAAAAGTACTGTCAGTCACTCTCCTTGAACAAGAAGTGGCATTCTATGTTGACATAGCAAGCAAGCTTTTTCCTCAAAAAAGCCATCCTGGATAAATAGATTCAGTATATTCATATCTATTAAGCATCTCAACTCCTCTATGAGATAATCCAAATCCATTTGTTGCAGAATACCCTAGCACCACACACACACACACACACACACACACACACACACACACACACACACACACAAAAACACACTGTTAAGCAAACAATGTATCTCTTTATTTGTCTATTTTGTTTTTAAATAGCTTATCTGGAGGGAACATTCCATTCATCTTTTTTTCATATCTTTCTTTTTCCAGTTTTTACTGTGCAACCTTCACTCTGAAAAGATGGACTGTTACTTTAAGAAACTGTAAATGGTGAGAATATGTACTTCACTATTAAGGGCCATGTGTATTTAAACCTAGTTTTCTTCATTTAAGTACAGGTGGCCCAGGTCATCATGTTTTGTGCATCATGTTTTGATGTGCTAATTGTAACAAATGCATTCATGTTGCATGGTAAACTTGGTGTTTATTTGGGTTAGATTTTGTTGTAGCTTAGCTTTGTTGTGAATGTAGGCCAATTAATTGTTTTATGGTAATCTATCTTGTTAATCCAAAAAGTATATTAATAACCAGTTTATATGAAATCTTCATCACTAGACTTTTGGCACTTACCTCCAATGAAAAGCAGTTACACAGATAACATGATCCAGTGGAAAAATCAGCATAACCTAAGGTAGATACCTTGGTTCACTGCTATGAAATTTCTGGAGAAATGGCACCACTGTTTTGTGAGATTTGAAAGAGGGGTCAAAGAGGCCATCTACCTTAAGAGTGAACAGCCCTCTCTGAACAGAGGGGAAGGGATACGACACCTCCTATCCCCTGTTTTACAACACAGTCCTCTCAGCAGTTCCAAGTAGGCTCCACACCCATTTGCACTACTCAGGTGACCCCTGAGGGCACAGATAAACCTCCAAGTGCGGTCACTGACCCTCAGAAAGAATGCAAAAGGCCAGCTGTCTGCAGGGAGTATAAATCCTTCCAGTTCTGGTTCCATAACATGATGATTTTATTATGGTTTCATCTTAATTTGTAATATATTATCTCCTATATTTTATTGTCCACATACCTTATATATTTATATATTTTTGCTGATGTTTTATTCAAACTAAATTTGTATATCAGTGATAAAGGTAAAGGTAAAGGTAAAGGTTCCCCCGCACATGCGTGCTAGTCGTTTCCGACTCTAGGGGCCGGTGCTCATCTCCGTTTCAAAGCCAAAGAGCCAGCGCTTGTCCGAGGATGTCTCCGTGGTCATGTGGCCGGCATGACTAGACGCCAAAGGCACACGGAACGCTGTTACCTTCCCACTGCAGTGGTCCCTATTTTTCTACTTGCATTTTTACATGCTTTCGAACTGCTAGGTTGGCAGAAGCTGGGACGAGTAACAGGCGCTCACTCTGCTACGCGGCACTCGGGATTCGACCCGCCAAACTGCCGACCTTCCGATTGACAAGCTCAGCGTCCTAACCCACTGAGCCACCGCATCCCTTATATCAGTGATGCCATATGCTAAATAAATAAACAAACACATAAATAAATAAATAAATAAATAAATAAATAAATAAATAAATCTTTTTAAGAGGAAAATTTTGCTTTTTTTAAAAAAATAGAGGCTACTCTTAAAACTGCACCTTTATGTATTTATCTATTAAATTTATATACTGCCCACCTCACTGTTATAATGACTCTTTAGTGGCTGTAGTTACAGGAGGACCTAAAAATGAAGGATTAGAGCAGCAAGCAGCTTGAAGACTTCAAGTTGCTTGGCTCTACTATGTTGGAACTCAGATGGCTTCTAGGCTGGTGGCCACTTGTGCTCCGCTTGAGTCTTGCTTTTCAATTTGCAAATTGGACACGATGGAGTGAGGTAAGTTTGGGCTTGTGCAAATCACAGTGTCCCCGTCTCTTAATAATGAAATGCCTGTTCAGTGCTTCAGTGTACTTAAGTCGTGTTAAGACATGCTGAATTACTGAAACATGCTTGGGTTGTATAAAGAGCTAATTGGCTGCTCCTGGGTTTCCCAGCACCTCGACAAACCTGTTCTGTGGATTAAAGGTAAAGTTCCCACCTTCAAGAGACGGCAAGGCCGAAAATTGGAAGAGGCTCATTAGAGGTTTTTCTTGCTCCATCCCCCATATGAAACTTGCCGGTTCTATTTTCTCAACATGGGCTGCATGCGTTCAGCATTTCACCTGCAGAAGGGAAGGCTCAAAGAACATGCATATGTCAACCGATCTGCAAGTATCAAAGACCTGCTTACTTCATCCAAGGATTAATGCAGGCAATGTTTGCAGAAGCCTTGCACAATGGTTGCATAAAAGAACGCAAAGCTAGAGGCTTTTAAGCTCTGTATTTTAGGAGCATCCTTCTACCCACAGAAAAGCTGTCCAAAATCTGACATCAGGAAGCTTCAGTCCTCCTGCTACAGTTATTTCTCCAAATTAGGCATATATGGAGGTTGACCCTTTCCAGCATCACGTCAATGCATTCTAAATCTCATCTACATGGTGTGGTTAAAAAACGTTTGGTCCTGACTAATACAATCCCACCAATCTTATCTTCAACGTGAAAGCATGAGTGGGATGTTACAAGACAGCTCATAAACCTAGCAACAAGCTGTCCTTGTGCAGGGGGGGTGGGGGTGGGCACTGTCCAAAACATTGCTGCAGTTTCAGTTCAATCCTGAGACAAAAGTTTCAGGAACATTTTCTGGAAATGCTAAACCTGCTGAATCTGTTCAGAGAGTCATGTTTCCCAGGATGCAATGCAAGCTTAGTTCCTGGAACTCATATTACAACATATTCTTGAAATTCCCCATTGAAATTTGGGAGTTTAACCAAGATCCTATTTTCTCCTCAGGACTCAATCAACCATTTTATGTTCTCCTCCCTTCCCTTTCATGTTTCCTTTTTTTATCCTTCCCTTCCCCTGCCCTGCCCTCCCTTTCCTTCCCAAATTCAATGCTAGAAGCAACAGAAAGGAAATTGTCAGCAAGTCCTCTTACTAAACAAGGTATTTTAAATGCCCCACAGGGATTTCTTCTCAATTCGGCTTCAGATCTAGCTACAGTGGAGCTACAGATGTGTCACGGGATGGTTAAAATCAATACATTAAAAGTGCTTGTTAGCAAGGCTTATTTTCTGTATTGCTGTTAAAGACCTTTTCTAAAGAAAGAAATAAAGAACTGGGAGACGACCTGAATCATAGTAGTCTCCTCTTTACTCTCTGGAGAGGCTATTTCACCAGGTCTAGCATTCCTATTTGGGGATGGGGGTGAGAAATTTCAGTTAAAGACAAGGCTAAGGGGAGAGGTGACGGCAATCTTGCAATACTTGAAAGGCTGTGAATTTATTGTCTGTTGTGTTCAAGATTAGGACAAGAATCAAAGTGTGGAAACCTTACAGAGTGAGATCCAAACTCAAAAAAGGGGGGAATTTCTTGACTACTGGCACCATTAAGTAGTGGATGAGTCTGCCTCGTCACTAAAGGTTTTCAAGCAAAGGTTAGATAGCCATTTCTCTAGAAAGAATCTGAGGGGTTTTTTTGCCTTATAAATAGAGTTTTACTAGAAGATCTTGGAGGTCTTCACACCCCATGATCTGGTGAACTCTTCAGTTTTCAGCTACTCAATAAGAGCCTACACCCCAAAAACGAGAGGTATTGCTGAGGCTCCAAGCCAACCCATGTGATAAAGAGAAACCATTGTGAAGGGATATTATTATTATTATTATTATTATTATTATTATTATTATTATTATTATTATTATTATTATTATTATTATTATTATTTTATTGTTGTTGTTGTTGTTGTTGTTATCTAGAAATTAGAATTGTGAGCACCAGCCCTCCAGGTCACAAGGGTTCAGAGAATCCCATAAGTTGAAATAGTTTCCACATCTTATCCTGGTGAAGTGGTTTTTCAAAACAAACACCATGCTCAGATTTCTCTGCATGGTTTGTGAGTTGTGACTCATTGTTCCTGAACCGCTGACAACTTTCCCCATTTGGCTCAGTTCTGAATCAGTAGATGGGTTTCCACAAGGGGAAAATGTTCAGATTCAACTCCTTTTCTTCTGCATTTAACCTATCGCTTTTTTCTGTCCTCTACCTCTGGCAGAAAACTAGGTAGGAACCGTCTTCAGTCTGAATTCATCTTCCCATGTTTGCTTGGGAAGAAACAGAATCAGGAGAATTCCATGTGGATCATTCTCAGATTCTTTTCATTTCTTGCCTCCTTGTTCTTTAGTTCTAGGATAAAAAAAAATTCCTTTCTCTTTATCTATTTGTACACTTCATCTGTGTGCTTTACAGACGTGGTAAATTGGTTCTGCAGCTTGTCAGCATTCCTGTTGGCTTTGATGCAAATCGGAAAGCATTAAAATGCATGTCCGAAAGAAGGAGAGGAACTAGTCACTGCCACTCTCTAGAATAGATCACCTGTCCTTCAAAAATGCGGCCCTGTATTTTTTTACAAATGGAAAATGTAGAGAATGATAACGGAGAACGTCTGCAAATGCATTTGCAAAAGGAAAAGTAATATTTACTATATGAATGAAGACCGGCTGGGCACCATGTCAGATTTTATTTGAACAACTGCCAGATCCCAAATCCTTCTGGGATGCTGTCATTTGCCCTGGGCCTCATTTTCAACATAACGTTTTGTTATGTTATCCCTGATGTTAAGCAACTTTCAGATGCCATTTTGGACTTCTCTCCAATACCCTGAAGGTACTACACCATAACAGGACAACCTATGGCTTGTGGCCGATAACCAACCCAAAAGCTCATTTTTGTGGTATCTAAGACTCTGCATCCTCCAATTGTGGTTGTGAGTTTGTTGAATACCAGTAGTGTGATCTTCTTCTAATTTACTGGATTTTCTGTAAGCCCAAGAAAGAGCTTAAAGCAATTTAAAAACAAACAAAAATCAAGCCAAAGTCTCAACTCCATAAATTTGACCATCCATTTGAATCACTTCCCTAAAAAAATACATTAAAGGCAATATCTAGTCCCCTCTCTATTAACTTTTACAAAAATGCTTAAAACAGTCCTCTTGCATCGGGTTTTCGGAGAGTAGGACACCAAATATGGGGATTTGCTACAAATTTTAAGCAATTGAAATCAGTGTTTTTCAAACTAGGCAACTTTAAGATGTGTAAATTTCAACTCCCAGAATAATGTGAGTTGCAATTATCTCTCTGTTGAGAGAGATCAACAGAAGCCTGGGCAAGAACGTTCAAATTTCACACAATTTCAGGCTCATCGCATGAGTTTTCAACCATGACTTTTAACATTCATTTTTTAATTTAATCTAAGAGAGGCTAAAGACCCCAACGGAGGATGTCTTGGATATTGTATTGTTAACACTTGCCCCACACAATGTTATTTAATGTTGAGCAAATTACAGATTTCATGACTGAAGAGACAAGAAATGGTTTCAGAAATGTTTATTCATTTCCTCATAAATCTAAAAATCTCAAGACCGTTTTACTAAAGAGGGAAATGTATCTCCCCATTTTCAGATTAGTTCTATAGGCTCCAGGATGTAACTTAACAATAATACCATTTTTTGAAAGAAGCACATACATAATACTATCGTTGTTGAGACATTACCCTTGGAAATGATAAACTCGAGCCTGACACTCTGTATTGTCTGATCCAGCAATGATCTTGTCACTAAAGTTCAATAAAAACTCCTCCTCCTCCTCCTCCTCCTCCTCCTCCTCCTCCTTCTGGAAGTATTGTTTTTTCTAACAGAAAAAAAAACAGATTAAGAGATACTAATGATGCTAATTCCTGGTTCTAAAATGCCAAGATTCTGTTTTCCCAGATCAAGGGTGGAGAACCTGTGATTTGGGGGGTGGGGGGGACGACAAAGAGTACTTTGTTTCTTCTCCAGACTCACAGACACTGCTCTGTTCTACCCAGTATGATACTAATAAAGATAATCTTTACACAGTGGTATCTTCTGTTTGTTTTCCCTGCTGAGTGCTGAACAAATCTAAGTCATACATGTCTCTTTATCACTTCTGACTCAGGTCTTGCCCACTGATGGAACATGGAGCTCCAATAAGCTGCATCCAGAAAAATGTTTCTTCTTCTTCTTCTTCTTCTTCTTCTTCTTCTTCTTCTTCTTCTTCTTCTTCTTCTTCTTCTTCTTCTTCTTCTTCTTCTTCTTCTTCTTCTTCTTCTTCTTCTTCTTCTTCTTCATCATCATCATCATCATCATCATCATCATCATTATTATTATTATTATTATTATTATTATTATTATTATTATTATTATTATTATTATTATTATTATTATTATTAGATAAAAGCTCTTCTTGTCAGGATTCCCATCATGGGAAGAGATTCTCAGAACTCAAGTGCAGAGCATGTAATCATCTAAGTGCCACTAATGACAGCATGAGAATCAGAAGGTATGAACCCTTTTGGGGTGGGGGGGGGAGACCCAGTAAAAGAGAGCAGCATGTTTGAAACTAGGAGTTTTATTTCAATCTCACCCTACATTCAACTGTTACTTGTAGATCTATGTTAATACAGGTAGTCCTCAATGTATGATCACAAGTGGGACCAGAGCATCCATCGCTTAAGCGAGGCGGTCATTAAGTGAGTCATTCCTGATTTTACTATCTTTTTTTTTCCTGCAGCCTTTCAGCAAATCCCGACAGTTTTTAGGTGGATCATGTATCATTAAGGGAATCCAGCAAACTGAGTTTTGCTTCTGAGCAGCCGGCTGAGTAAGTGTCAAATGGCAATCCTGCAACCATTGTAAGCACCAACTGTAAGTATCAGTTGCCAGGTACCCAAATTTTGATCATGTGACTAAGGCTGCGACGATTGTAAGAGCAAGGACCAGTTGTAAGTCACTTTTTTCAGTATCATTAACCTTCAAGCAATCACTAAACAAATGATTGTTATTACTTGTAATAGGATTAAATACAATGGTCCAGTTCCTCTCTGGCACTCAGCACTCTAAGAATATCCCAACAGTTGTAAGTGCAAGGATCAATTGTAAATCACGTTTTTTAGTGCCTTTGTATCTTGGAACAGTCGCTAAACAAAATGTCGTGAACTGAAGTTTACCTTTAACAGCTTAATTATGATAAAGATTTTATTCCAAGTTGAGTTGCTGAAGTCTCTTCAGTCAAGTTACAGCTGCCTAAAACTCACTGCCTGGAGACCATATCAAGTAGGCAAACATGAAGAAAGGAAACAATTCATTTGCACCTAAGAAACTGTTCCAGTAACTAACTCCACTTTCACCATAAGTGAAACACTGGAAAGAACTTGTCTGATTTTAGGCCGCAAGCCAATGAGCGTGGATGGCACGTTCCATTTGGCGTCACCTTCTTTGACTGGTGGAAATCCACCCATATGATCTTGGATGCATGGGAATCAGTTCAAACCATTTCACCTGTGACCAGGATGTCCCATTTCTTAAAAACATACGGCTCTCTCGGATAATGCTAGCATGATCAGGCAATCAATTTTAATATTTAATAAAGTTTGTGGTTTTGGTACTTAAGAAATAATGGCATTCACTGACTGTTAGGTTTGCTCTACACTGCTCAGAGTCACTTGGGCAGCTATATAAATTGGACAAATGAATAAATAAATTCTATTTGAGGCATCATCCTTCCATGTGAAGGCAAATATACATGTCCCAGGATAATGTTGCGGTTATACCACACGGAGAATAGCCCAAAGCACACACTCTGCTAAATAGAAGTTCCGTGAAGATGGGCTTCAGCACAAGTTGGAAGAGTAAAACTCCGGTCCCAGTGACTGACCCAGATTGGATCCTGCATCCCTCCATATGTTTAAGGTAAATGTAAAGTTTCCCCCGCATGCGTGCTAGTCGTTTCAAAGCCGAATAGCCAGCATTTGTCCGAGGACGTCTCTGTGGTCATGTGGCCGGCATGACTAGACGCCAAAGGCGCACAGAACGCTGTTACCTTCCCACTATAGTGGTCCCTATTTTTCTACTTTCATTTTTACGAGCTTTCGAACTGCTAGGTTGGCAGAAGCTGGGACGAGTAACAGGCACTCACTCTGTTACGCGGCACTTGGGATTCTGCCAACCTTCTGATCGACAAGCTCAGCGTCCTAACCCACTGAGCCACCACGTGCCTTTCCATATGTTTATCTACTATCAAATTTCAACTCTTCCTCAGAAATCTGCTACGTTCAGAGCAAGATTTAATTCCCAGTTTTTTCATAACTCCTTTCCCCTGAAGTTCTTCTAAGGAATTGTTTGCCCTGCAAAATCACATCTTGTTCAATACTTCTACAAGTTCTCACCAATTGATTTCCATTTCTTCAGAATTAATTTGCTCAGGCATTTAAATGATTATGTTTCTCTCAACCCTCCCTGAGTTTAGCCATGAAAAATCTTGTTGATTCTCAAAGCCTTCCTTTCCTTGCCAAAAAAGCTTATGTGTTTTTTTTGGGGGGAGGGCAGAGGAGAGGTAGATGCCAAGATGAAAATAATTGTCCTCCAAATTAACCAGTAGGTGATTAGTTGCCCAGTCTACAAACCATCAAGCATTTTCTATGTACAGAACTGGACAGTGTTTGACCAGATGAACGCCAGAACAGTCACAAAACTAATGGACAATCCAATGCTTAATTGGAGTGTATGATATGCTGCAACAGTGTGTGTTTGGATAACAGAATGAGTCAGACACTCCAGTTTGCACATAAGGAAAAAAAAAAGTTTGGATTGCCCTTTCTGAATAATAAAGACAAGGATGGAAATGAACCAAAGCTTTAAGCCTTCACAAGGAATGGCTTTTTCCAGAATTTATATTATAAAATTCATGTCATGTTTGATAAGAACAAATAGAGAGGTGGAGTTCCCCCTCTTAAAAAAACTTGATTCTTCCACCTCTTCTCCTTCCTCTTTCTTCTCTTCTCTTCTATTAATTTTATTTTATTAATTTTATCAAAGTATAAAATACAAGGAAAAAAGCATAGAAAACTAAAAGAAGAGGGAGGGGGAAAGGGGGGGATAGTGTAAAGGAGAAAAGAAAAAAAGGCACGGGCTTCCGACTCTCTTCAGCACAGTAAAAGGTAACAACATTGCAACCACAACTTTTTGCTTTTACACAATAGATATACTGTACAAGCCATTTCTGTAACAATAAGCTTATCTAGTTCACAAAAACAGAATCAAAGTTTCATATTTTTTTTTCTCATTGCAAGGACAAAATCCGGAAGCAATTTCAAAATAGAGACAAGATTAAATATATTCTCTTCTTTGGGTAAATGAATCAGTTTGACCATCTCTGCTACTCTTTGCTATGGGGAATAATATATCTCTTCTCTTCTCTTCTCTTCTCTCTTCTCTTCTCTTCTCTTCTCTTCTCTTCTCTTCTCTTCTCTTCTCTTCTCTTCTCTTCTCTTCCTTTCCTTTCCTTTCCTTTCCCTTCCTTTCTTTTCCTCTTCCTTCCCTTCCCCTTCCCTTCTCCCATTACCCCCCCACAAAAAAGAGTCAGAAGACTGAATGTACCCTAATGCCGGCCACAGAAACCCAAACAGAAAAACAGAGGAATTTCTTCTGATAGATAGAAGGAAAATGTCTGAAGAATATACTGAAGAGGGAAACAAACAGTGCTTTTAAGGACACAGAGATGCTTGTCATTAGGAAAAAAATAAGAAAGAAAGAAAAGAAGGAAGAAGGAAAGAAACAGCTTGAGCTGGCCATGTGAGGCTTTGGCAGAGTTTCCAAGGCGGCTTTGTCTCCTAAATATGTAACAAGACAAACAAACACACTGGAATGCTTCAGCTGAACTGCATCTGTATGAACATGCGCTGGACTGCAGACTCTGGAAATAAGATGAAAATGCAGTGCCAATCCTGGGGGCGTTATGTAAGACGATGTTTGGAAAAACAGAATCCACTCAAGGAGAATCCACATTCCAGTTGATTAAGCAAGAGACTGGAAGCAGAAGATGCTGCTGTTCCAATCATTGGCGTGCAAACACATCTGGGACATGGTGTTCAGCTCACCAGTGACATGGAAAAGCTGGATACAATGCAAAAAAAGAAAATAAAATTAAACCAATGCTAAAAACATTGAGAAGTGGGAATACTGATGTGTCATTTTTGGGGGGGTGTTCTGAAATTTGGGGGTGATTCTTATCCCATTTGATGGAAACACGGCTTTCAATCTCTTTTCCTGCAAAAAAAAATATAAGCTTGAAAGACTTTTGGGTAGAATGCAAAGTTAATTTGCTTGCTTCTCTTAAGCAGTAAGAATGCAGGTCGTCTCGACTTACAGCCGTGGGCTTAGTGACTGTTTGAAGTTACAACGGCACTGAAAAAAGTGACTTATGACCATCTGTCACACTTTCTCTTTGTATTTTTATTTTATAACGAAATTTAATAAAATCTAAGAAAGAAAAAAAAACATTAAACACACAGAAAACACTATGTGCCAGTGGCTTTATCTGTTCTATCTCTGCATAAATCGTGCAGGCCATCCACAACATTATGCAAAATTTATCCTTATTAAAGAAATAATTCATAATTATTGTATTTTCATAATTTTTTGATGTTTTGTATTTTAACTTTTCTTGAATAAACTAAATAAAAGAACTAATAAAAAAGAAATAATTCAATGATGCCCAGTCTGCATAATGTATGGAAGAGAATGCCTTCCTCCCTCCCTCCCTCCCTCCCTCCCTCCCTTCCTTCCTTCCATCGCTTCCTTCCTTCCTTCCTTCCCTCCTTTCCTTCCTGCCTTCCTTCCCTCCCTCCCTCCCCTCCCTCCCTCCCTCCCTTACTTCCTTCCCTCCTTTCCTTCCTTCCTTCCTTCCTCCCTCCTCCTTTCCTTCCTGCCTTCCTTCCCTCCCTC
Source organism: Vipera berus (assembly GCF_964194415.1). Taxonomy (NCBI): domain Eukaryota; kingdom Metazoa; phylum Chordata; class Lepidosauria; order Squamata; family Viperidae; genus Vipera; species Vipera berus. The sequence continues at coordinate 17,798,331 of NC_138212.1, read as the reverse complement.
CCTCCCTCCCTCCCCTCCCTCCCTCCCTTCCTCCCTTACTTCCTTCCCTCCTTTCTTTCCTTCCTTCCTTCCTCCCTCCTCCTTTCCTTCCTTCCTTCCTTCCTTCCTTCCTTCCTTCCTTCCTTCCTTCCATCCATCCATCCATCCATATGGTATTTAGACAGCCCTGCTTCCAGGATACATAACAGACTTTTTTTTTCTCTGATCATTCATTTGACATAACTAGAGTTTGCCTAATGCGGTGTAGGCAGCTCCATCTTCAAAAGGATAACTTAGCCTTGGGTTAATTAATGTGCTGTTGGAGACGCTTTCCATATATGTGAATTTTCTGTGCCCCAAACTCTTTACTGGCTCTATATATGGTCAAGCAATGCAGGCAAGGGGTAACGTGGTCAGTTGGAAGATGTTTAGAGGGCTCCCTTCGCCCAGAGAACTCCAAGTGTGCTTGCCGACACACAAAAGCTGATAAAATCACACTGTAGGAGGACTGCAGAGGTGCCAAATAGGAATTTATTTCTAGGGTCAAAAGACTGTGACTTTCTTGGATCCACGGCTAGGTTAAACGGGGGTTGCACCTCTCATTTCCCACGTGGATAGGAAATTGGACAGCAGCCATCGCAGGAAAAGGGAGCAAATTTCCATCTTGCTGGATCTACTTTTTCAAAGAGGGCAAATTTTTATTCATTTTTTAAAAATTGATTTATTAAAATATCCATATAGGCTTGCTGGATCTATTTTTCCTTCGAATCCTAGGGTCTACCAACTGGAATTTGGTAGAAATTGTGCTTGATGGGAGAGTCAAGTTTCAAATGGCACTTTAGGAACTGGGTCAATAATTTTGGTTGCTTTGTCATCCATCACCAAGGGCTGCTTTTAATAGAGGTAGTCCTCAACTTACGACCACAACTGAACCCAACATTTCTGTTGCTAAGTGAAACACTTGTTAAGTGAATTTTGCCCCATTGCCCCTTTCTCGCCATAGTTGCTAAGTGAATCGCTGCAGTTGTTCAGTTAGCATCATGGTTGTTAAGTGAATCCGGCTTCCCCATTAACTTTTCCTTATAAGAAGGTCACAAAAGGGGATCACATGATCCCAGGACACCTGCAGCAGTCATAAATATAAATCAGTTGTAAAGCATCTGAATTTTGATCGTGTGACCCCGGGGATGCTGCAATGGTTCTAAGAGTGAAAAATGCCCATAAGTCATTTTTTTCACTGCCGTTGTAACTTTGAATGGTCACTAAATGAAACAGTTGTAAGTTGAGGACTATCTGTATACATAATCTGGATTTCTTGTCCTTGATTTTAGAGGGGAGGTTCAATATTAGAATTTTTTATAAGATGTTGCTGAATGATTTTGCTTGAATTATTTCGCTTGAATCCTTTAGCGAGCTGTACCTCTTTTTGATGGGGTACTCCATTTAAAGGAAAGAAAGATGGAGAGAATCTTTCATGAGTAAATAAAGCCATCTTTTAAAAACAACTTTTCTTTTACAGCTGTATGTGTTGATCAGATGCAGAACAAGCATGAAAGCAGTCTATGTTTTTGGCATTCCTAAAAGTCATTTTGGCTAAAATATCCTTTCTTCTAATTCCAAACTAGAGATGAAGGAAAATTTAAAACTCAAAGCATTATTTTAATAACATTTCAATCTCCCTCCAAGGATCTGAGCACTGTGCAGAAAGTTACCTCCCACAATAAATTCATGGCTGTGTCCACACATATTTAACTGGGATCCCAAATTTACAAGTTGCTTTTTCACAGTATATTGAACTGCAAGCGAACCAAAGGCTGGGGCTTCCTGAGGTCAAAAATAATCAGGAACATACGAAGAGGGTGGTCACAACTTGGCAATAGGAGCCCCGCCCCTTCCAACACGCATTTTGGTCATGTGATCAAAACTACCATCTTAATTTTTCAAACCCGCCCCCATGGACATAACTACCAATAATCCACCCAAGCTGTATGCTTATTTATTTTATTTATTATTTTATTTATTAGATTTATATACCGCCCTTCTCCCGAGGGACTCAGGGCGGTGTACAGGGCAATTAAAATATAACATACAAAAGTTAAAAATAGATTAAATTAAATTTAGCCCCAAACAAATAAATTAAATTATGAAATTTAAAACCCCAATCCCTCAGTCCAGGCCGGCAAGCTCGAATAACCAGGTTTTCAGGTCACGGCGAAAAGAGCGAAGGTCAGGAGCTATCCGGAGCTCCACAGGCAGCTGATTCCAAGTTTGGGAAAATGTGTGCATGCAGTTGCTAGGAGTTTGTAAATGACCTGGTTAAAAACGTTTTATGAATTTAGCTGCTGGGATAGATTGACTATATCCTGCACTCTGTCTTCAAAGGAAATTGTGGATAATCTAAAAGCTGCAGAGGGCACCTGAATCTCTTTCCTATGGAGCTTAACATGAGACAATTACCTGATGTTTTGTATCAAAAATGGAGCCAATGCTAGCATTTAAAAGTACAGCTTTCCCTATTTTTAAGAAGGCTAAAAAAATACAACAATAACCACATGCATTTACATGATGTTAGCAGCATTAAATCCACTTTTACTCACTGTTGTTCCAATCTGCCATAATCCTTCTAATAACCAAGGAAGTTTTCTCCTCCCAATCAGTCCAGTTTTGGAATTTTGGAATTCCTGAGCATGTGCAGAGAGACTTTTTTCACTGTTGAGAACCACAGCTGGATACGAAAGCTCAATCTGGAATCCCTCCTAAGGAGAGGACCTCACCTCCTTTGCTAAATATAAGCAATGCTGGGAGTTCTAGTCCCAGTGCAACTGGAAGGTGCCAGGATAGGAAACCTGATGTACAACTTAAGGTGCAATTATGACATCCATGAGAACTTCAGTGCAGGATGGATGCCCAGCATTAGAAGGAAGAAATAGAGATGAAATAAAAAGTAGGAAAATGGCAGCCATGTCACTTGTTGTTGTTGTTGTTGTTAGTTGCGAACTCGTGTCCGACCCATCGCAACCCTATGGACAATGTTCCTCCAGGCCTTCCTGTCCTCTACCATCTCCCGGAGTCCATTTAAGCTCAAGCCTACTGCTTCAGTGACTCCATCCAGCCACCTCATTCTCTGTCATCCCCTTCTTCTATTGCCCTCAATCTTTCCCAGCATTAGGCTCCTCTCCAGTGAGTCCTTCCTTCTCATTAGGTGGCCAAAGGATTTGAGTTTCAGCTTCAGGATCTGGCCTTCTAAAGAGCAGTCAGGGTTGATCTCCACTAGGACTGACCGGTTTGAAGGCCTTTCAGTCCAAGGGACTCACAGGAGTCTTCTCCAGCACCATAGTTCAAAGGCCTCAATTCTTTGGCGCTCAGCCTTTCTTATGGTCTAGCTTTCACAGCCATACTTTGCAACTGGGAAGACCATGGCCTTGGCTATACGCACTTTTGTTGGCAGGGTGATGTCTCTGCTTTTTAGTATGCTGTCTAGATTTGTCATAGCCTTCCTCCCCAGGAGCAAGCGTCTTTTAATTTCTTGGCTGCAGTCCCCATCTGCGGTGATCTTGGAGCCCAGGAAAATAACATCTGTCACTACCTCCATTTCTTCCCCACCTGTTTGCCTGGAATTGAGAGGGCCGGATGCCATGATCTTCATTTTGGAGAAAATTGGGTGGAAAAAACTTTGTGATCCATTGATTGATGGATGGAGAAACTCACCCTTTCTGCCTATCCAGTAGCTTTACCAGCTACTTAGTGAGCAGAACCAAGAACTAAACTTTCTGATTGCATGGATTGGTCAGTATAGAAGAGAAAGGAAGGCAGTCAATGGAAGAAAGCCAATGCAACACCAAATCCCTGCCTTGAGTGTTCATGTGGTTGAAACCAGAGCTGGCCATGCCCTGGAAGGCTATAATCAACTCTGGAGCAGCTGGCAAGGTCAATAAGCAAAAGCCCTGGAGATGAAGGCCCATTGATGTTTGGAGGAAAAAAAGAATGAGAAGGAGCATGTCGGGAAAAGAATATTATTCCCAGCCCACGGCCTGCAGCAGAACAAACAGGCTGAACTGTCTGCAGTGGAAGAAGAGAGACCCACTCTTTAATTAAGGAAAGAATTCCAACATCTAGTCAAAACGACTTTCCACTAATTCTGAACCAGCCCACGGGCAGCCCAAATATTGATTTACCAAGCCGCGAGCTGGAAAGTATAAACACCATTCATCAGAAAGATGGAAAACTGCAATGTTTCCAAGTGGCTGGTTTGAAAGGCAAGCCCAAACGATGAAAATTCTTCAACATCAGCAATAAAAAAAACAACAACAAACCTGCATTTTCAAAATCTGAATGAAAAACTCAAAAGACTGGAGGCCTCTGTAATAAGACCAGTTCAATGGAAAGAAAACTACCAGGATTGTCGATGCAAGAAAAGAATGGAGATATAAGAAATGACTGGGTTAAGTTTTTGGGGAGCTGAGCGTTTACCTGTATAGCCCAATGTTTATCCTCGAGTTTCCACAGGCGAGTTGTCTCATTTGACAAAACCAAGAAGAAGAATTTCTCTTCTCCGCAATAATCATCCAGTAGAATATAAAAAGTCTTCATTCAAAGCAAACATTTGTGTCACTTCTGGACTTCTGCCACTTGGTTTGAACTTCAAGATCAATATAGCTGGTCCTTGACTTACAATAATTCATTTAGTAACTGTTCGAAGTTACAAAGGCACTGAAAAAGATGGCTGATGACCATTTTTCACACTTGCGACTGGGGAAGCCAGATTCATTTACTGTAATGGCCGTGTTACTAACTTAACATCTGTAGGGATTCACTTAACAACTGTGGCAAGAAGGATCATAAAAGGAGGCAAAACTCACTTTACAAGTCTCTCACTTAGCAACAGAAAGGTTGGGCTCAGATGTGGTCGTAAGTGCATACAGCGTAACACTCTATACAGTTTTTAAAACATGTCCCACTTCTTCTCCAACGAAAATATTTGTAAATGACCTGGTTAAACATAATTTTGTGAATTTAGGCCCTGAGGTAGATTAATTCCTGCGCTCTGCCTTAAAAAGATATTGTGGATAATCCAAGGCTGCAGAGGACTCTTCTACTCTTCTCTCCCCGTGCCTCAAATCTCTAAAACGAAAGGCCACAAATGGGTAGTTTTCCTTGTGAAGAAAAAAGGTAAATATTTCTGGCTTTTCATTTTATGAAGGCCCAATGATCATTTTGGTTGCCCCCTTTTAAAATGGATTTTACAGTTGTTTGGTATGTTCCCTGTAGACCTCCTCGTTGGCGAGTCTCTCTCCTTTGAGCCTTCTCCCTTCTTACCCACAAGCCCGACGCGTCCATCCGGAGAGCCTGCAACTGCAACAAAAAAAATTAGACGATGCATGGAAATGTACCGTAATATAAAAACGATATGGTAATTCTCACTATATAATCACCACCATGCAAGATGCACTGGCATAATAATAATAATAATAATAATAATAATAATAATAATAATAATAATAATAATAATAATAATAATAATAATAATAATAATAATAATAATAAGTTGGAAGGGACCGTGGAGGTCATCTAGTCCAACCCCCTGCTCAGGCAGGAAACCCTATACCATTTCAGACAAATGGCTGTCCAGTCTCTTCTTAAAAACTTCCTATGTTGGAGCATTCACCACTTCTGGAGGCAGGTTGTTCCACTGGTTAATTGTTCTAACTGTCAGGAAGTTTCTCCTTAGTTCTAGGTTGCTTCTCTCCTTGATGAGTTTCCATCCGTTGCTTCTTGTCCTGCTTTCAGGTGCTTTGGAGAATAGCTTGACTCCCTCTTCTTTGTGGCAACCCCTGAGATATTGGAATAACTGCTATCATGTCCCCCCAGTCCTTCTCTTCATTAAACTAGACATACCCAATTCCAGCAACCCTTCCTTGTATGTTTTAGCCTCCAGTCCCCCATTCATCTTTGTTGCTCTTCTCTGCACTCTTTCTAGAGTCTCGACATCTTTTTTACATCGTGGTGACTGAAACTGGATGCCGTATTCCAGGTGTGGCCTTACCAAAGCGTTGTAAAGTGGTATTAGTACTTCACATGATCTTGATTCTATCCCTCTGCTAATGCAGCCTAGCACTGTGTTGGCTTTTTGCATGAGAAGGGAAGCGTCTTCAAAGAAAAAAACAGAAAGTCCAGTCGCCTCCTGAAAAAGCACCTTTGGGACAACCATGACCTGGATGACCGAGAGTCTCCACAGACATTTGGCTTGTTCAGAAGGGCAGAATTTATTATTGAATTCACAGCATAACCAAGTCAGGTAAAGTCCCCAGTTGCTGTATTGATACGCTACAGTTAGTCCTCGACTTACAAGCGCAACTGAGCCCAGCATTTCTGTCGTTAAGTGAGACACTGGTTAAATGAGTTTTGCCCCATTTTACGACCTTCCTTGCCAGAACTGTTAAGCGAATCTCGACAGTCATTAAAGTAGTAACACGACTGTTAAGTGAATCTGTCTTCCTCATTGCTTGTCAGAAAGTCACAAAAGGCGATCCCAGGATCCCGGGATGTGACCGTCGTAAATATGAGTCTGTTGCCAAGCGTCTGAATTTTGATGACGTGGCCCTGGGGATGCTGCAATGGTCGTAAGTGTGAAAAACGGTCATAAGTCACTTTTTTCAGCGACTTTGAATGGTTACTAAATGGACTGTTGTAAGTCGAGCACAGGTTAGGTTTATTAAATGACAATCTCAACTAAGTCATGAATGTCTGCCTGTGCATTTCTATGGATCTTAAAATGTGTGAAACCAGCCTGTTGGGGTTTGTGGTTTGGAGGTTTGGTTAATTTCAGAAAATTGGTTAATTCAGTAACCAGGTTGGACACGGAAGCCTGCTATTAAAAACTGCTGCTGAAGTTTTGAAATAAAACAGACATTCTTGCTGAAGCAAATTGCCATGTGAAGGTGAATCCAAGCCAGCTGCCGCACAGATGTCTATTTTTAACATCATAAAAAACAAAATAACCCCCTGAAGGACTTTAGAGCATGATCAGGAGGCAGCTATAGCTTGAATAAAAAGGTGGTTCATAACTTGTCATCCTTGCTAAAGCTTAATCTGCCTCACATGTGCAGAATTTTTAAGAGAGAAGGTTGCAATAAATAAATAAATAAATAAACACCCTTTGTTTTTAGGGTGAAGTTAAGGTGAGATGTTTGTTTTTCATATTGAAAATTGTGCATTTATGCCAGTAAAGATAAGGTAGAATGAATTCAAGAAGGCAAATTGCATTGTCAGCCATCTGGAATGTGAGAATGCAAATGTTGAATTCCTCAAGGGCCAAGTAAGGTCAAGCAAGGGAGGAACCTCAATATCTCACCGCCCTGAGTCCTTCGGGAGAAGGGCGGTATACAAATAAAATTAACAATAACAATTAACAATAATAATTATACTCTACATAGCAATCAAATAGTGTGATCTCTGACTTCATGCTAGCCAGCTCTATCAATAACAATAATGATTAAAGATGTCTTCAGTTATATTCATCCATTTCTTTCTTCCTTCCTTTCCTGTTGGCCTTGCCCGGTAAGCCAGATAGGAATCTCAACTTGAAGAGCTAATTCTACTTTATTGACAGAAGCTTGCAAGTCTGAAAGTGCAAATTTCCCTCCTCCCGCTCATCTCCTTTAGAACTGAGAAACTGAAGAGACGGTCTCTTCTGAGTTTCTTACCCTACCTACTATCCAGCTGTGGGCTATGCTGTCTTTTATCCTTTGGCCAAATCTCTTTATCCAGCCTCCAAGGTCTTTCTCACATGCTTTTCCTTCCCTTCCCTTTCCTTTCCTTTCCTTTCCTTCCCTTCCCTTTTTCACTATTGCTTTGCCATGTCTGTTTCTTCCTTTCCTTCCCTTCCCTTCCCTTTCCCTTCTTTCCCTTCCCTTCCCTTCCCTTCCCTTCCCTTCCCTTTCCTTCCCTTTCCTTTCCTTTCCTTTCCTTTTCCCTTCCCTTCCCTTCTTTCCTTTCCTTTCCTTCCCTTTCTTTCCCTTCCCTTCCCTTTCCTTTTCCCTTCCCTTCCCTTTCCCTTCCCTTCCCTTCTTTCCTTTCCTTTCCTTTCCTTTCCTTTCCTTCCCTTTCCTTCCCTTTTCCCTTCCCTTCCCTTTCCTTCTTCCCTTCCCTTTCCTTTTCCCTTCCCTTCCCTTCCCTTCCCTTTTCCCTTCCCTTCCCTTCCCTTTCCTTCTTTCCTTTCCTTTCCTTTCCTTTCTTTCCCTTCCCTTCCCTTTCCTTCCCTTTTCCCTTCCCTTCCCTTTCCTTCTTCCATTCCCTTCCCTTTCCTTTGCCCTTCCCTTCCCTTCCCTTCCCTTCCCTTCCCTTCCCTTTCCTTTCCTTCCCTTCCCTTTTCCCTTCCCTTTCCCTTTTCTTTCCTTTCTTTCCCTTCCCTTCCCTTCTTTCCTTTCCTTTCCTTTCCTTTCATTCTCTTCCCTTTCCTTCCCTTCCCTTCCCTTTCCTTTTCCCTTTCCTTTCCCTTTCCTTTCCTTTCCTTTCCTTTCCTTTCCTTTCCTTCCCTTTTCCCTTCCCTTTCCCTTCCCTTCCCTTTCCTTTTCCCTTCCCTTCCCTTCCCTTCCCTTCTTCCCTTCCCTTTCCTTTCATTCTCTTCCCTTCCCTTCCCTCCCCTTCCCTCCCCTCCCCTTTCCTATTCAGCTTCATTTCATTTCCACTTCATTTCATTTCATAGATCCTGATAGCTACCATATAAGGTTTGTTCCTTATGTCATTGAAGAGTAGGTTTAAAAAGAAAGCCACCACTGATTCCTATGGCACTGGAGATTCCCCCAGAGAGATTTTCATTGCCCCCTGAATTAGAGCATTAAAGAGAACTAACCAAAGTGCATCAAATAAAAGATCGTATACATCCTGCACACAAGCAAGCTAAATGTGAAAATCAGTGTATGCTTCTAAAAAATGGGAGACAGAAAAACATAGTTATTTGAGAAGAAAGAAAGAAATGTACATGAAAAAGATGTAGATCAAGGACATGCTATATAAACGTATTTATATAAAATGTCGATAGGGATCCTGAGGGTTATATACAGTATTAGTTGAATATAAAAGCTTATTATGTTACAAAACATCATGAACAAAAAAAGAACCATACAAAACTTAGGCAAAATACTTCCTACTACAGCAGCGAAGCTTCGTTTTAGTGGTTCATGTAGTAGGCCATCTCAGCAAATGTTTTGATCCAACCAATTGTCCAAGCTTAATCAACAATCCAGATTGAATCTCTGAATCAGAAGCTTCCCACTTAATTCAATGATATGAATCAATTCAGCTATTCAAACTGGAACCAATTCTCCCCACCCTGATGTTTGGAAATCTCAGCAGCCCAGAACATTGTTTTCCATAATGAATACTTGATCGATCTAGCATAGATTTTGGTAAACATAATGCCTTTGGTTCATAAAGGCGAGGCATTCTTTTCTGGTATAATAATGAACTTAACCTAGAATTCACTCAGCCATCCATGGCTAGCAAAATTTTGTCTGAAACATTGCTAAGGTATTTGGGCCACCCATCCTTGTCCAATAGAAGAAATTCTGGATCTTCAGAGTAGATATTAGTGAACTTTATTTCCAGATGGTAATAGAGAAGGACGCCTAATGCAAAGGAAAGCATTCACACCCTCCTATAACTTGCCTCTTCTTGCGTCATGCAGCTTTATGATCAAGGGCCTCCTACAACTAACTTCTTAGCTAACTAATTTGACTACTGAATTTCCTTTGACAGGTTGAGGACATGACTCCAGCTTCATCTCTCTCTTTAATCAAGGTCAGCAAAGCACATACAGTCTTGCAAAGCGGCAGAAGAATTTGCGTATATCTGTAAAAGATTTTCTATGGCCAAATGCTAACATGACACTCCTTTTCATAGCGTATCTGTGCTTCTGTCAAACTTCTGAAGACGAATGCAAGGTGAAAACCAATCGGAAGAATGTAGCTGAAGAAGACATACATTTTAGGCCAGTGTTTCTCAACCATGCCCATGTTAAGATAGCTGGCTGGGGAATTCTGGGAGTTGAAGTCCACCCATCTTAACGTGGTCAAGGTTGAGAAAGGCTGCATTAGGCCAATCCCAGAATATTGCCCCACCATTTGGAATCCATATATCGGACATTAATACAATCCGATGAGTTCAGAAGTATAGGTAGTTCTCAACTTTCAATACTACATTTAGTGACTGTTCAAAGTTACAACAGCTCTGAAAAAAGTGACTTACAACCAGTTTTCACACTTATGACCATTGCAGCATCCCTATGGTCATATGATCAGAATTCAGATGCTTGGCAGCTGGCTCATATTTATGACTGCTGCTGTGTCCCAAGGTCATGTGATCCCCTTTTGCGACCTTCTGTCAAGCAAAGTCAATGGGGAATCCAGATTCACTTAACAAGTGTGTTACCAACTTAACAAATGCAACAATGTACTTAACAACTGGGGCAAGAAAGGTCGTAAAAGGGGGCAAGCTCATTTAACAAATGTTTCACTGAGCAACATAAATTTGGGGCTCAATCATGGTCATAACTGGAGGAGTACCTGTACTTTACAAGAAATGTTTTGCACTCTCCTGTCCATAGGAGAATATCCTACACCAGGGGTGTCAAACTCAATTTCATGGAGGGCCGCATCAGCATTGTGGTTGCCCTCAGGGGGCCTGGTGGGTGTGGCCAGGGTGGGCATGGCCTACTGGGTGGGCGTGGCTAGAGTGTGTATGGCCTACTGGGTGGGCGTGGCCAGCTCTACATCGTTCGCATCAAGGGTGCCTATGGGGGCCTGGGCAGGAGTGGGACAGATCTGAGGGTCTCTGGCAGAAGGAGGGTCTCTGGGCCAGGGCCATGGCAGTGGGGGCTGTTCCCTCACTGTTTCCAGGATGGCTTTGCGGGCCGCATGAAACCACTTCGTGGGCCTGATCTGTCCCCTGGGCCTTGTGTTTGACATGTCTGCCCTACACTACTAGGCTTGAAATTCTTGGTTTGGATAGCCTAAAACTGCAAGACTTTTCGCAGTTATGTAAATATTACATAGTAAGGTTTTGTCTGTAAATGACTTTTTTGGGTTTTTAACTAATGTAATGTAATGCGTATGAATGATCGCTTTAAACTTCATGTAAACCATTTTAAATGTGATTATAAAAAAATAATCAATTTTTGTAATAGAGTTGTCAAAGTTTGGAATATTCTATCCAATTCAGTAGTCTCCGTTACTAGCCTTCGTAGTTTTAACTCCAACTTGTGGACCTCACCCCGTATTTACGAGGACCTTAAGGGGTTGTGCATAAGCGCACTAACGTGCCTATCATCGCCACCACATTTTAATTTCTTTCATTTTGCTTGTTTGAATTTTCAATTTTTGTTTGAGGAATAAACACTGAATGAATGAACGAATGAATGAATGAATCCACTCTGAAGAATATGGTCCCTAACTGATTGCTTCAAGGCTAATCATGGATTGTAGAATCATAACATTGTTGAATAAATAATATGGCATCAATCTGCACTGTGACACTTCATCTCTCACCTTGCTGATGTTGACATCCACCCATTTCAGATGCTGTCACTGGCTGTCAAGCTGGACTGGGGGGAGAGTTGAGTTTGTCAACCGCCTGCAACTGGATAGTTTGCCAATATTTAATAAATAATCTCTTAATAAGACAATACCTATCAAGACCTCAGTCATTCCTACCTTTTAAAAAATCCTGTTTTAGCAACAACGTCAGGAATGGTTAGCTAGAACAGGGTTCTCCAACCCCCAATCCATGGACCAGTACAGGGCCGCAGCATGTCAGCAACTGGTCCACACAAACAAGCAAAGCCCCATCCATGGGATGCAAGCAGCACACAAAATCATGCACTCTCCAGTCCATGAAAAAACCTTTCTCCATGGAACCGGGCCCTGGTGCCCAAAAGATTGGGGGCCTCTGAGCTAGATTATGGCTAAAATGCATCTGATGAAGATTTTTTTTTCCACTCATGTGGGTAAATAGAAAATTCAGGTGCGTGCTAGTCGTTTCCAAATCTAGGGGCCAGTGCTCATCCCCGTTTCAAAGCCGAAGAGCCAGCTCTTGTCCGAGGATGTCTCCGTGGTCATATGGCCGGTATGACTAGACGCCAAAGGCGCATGGAACACTGTTACCTTCCCACCATAGTGGTCCCTATTTTTCTACTTGCATTTTTACGTGCTTTCAAACTGCTAGGTTGGCAGAAGCTGGGACAAGTAACAGGTGCTAACTCTGTTACGCGGCACTCGGGATTCGACCAGCCAAACTGCCGACCTTCTGATCGACAAGCTCAGCATCCTAACCCACTGAGCCACTGCGTCCCTTATGCCATATATATAGATCTGGACAATTGTGAAATCTGGTACCATCTGTTTCCACCTTGAATCAAAATCCATCTCACTGATGTTTGTTCTCTACAGAGGCCCAGTGAATTTGCAAAGTATCATAAGTAATACTGACTATCGTTGCTGAATTCCAGGGCCATCTTAGTACAGCATTTAGCAGCAAAACACTCATATTTATAGCATTCTCTGTTCATAAGTATATGAAACTCACCTACATGCTCTGTAACCTGGGAAACTATTTCTACTTCAGGAAATGAATAGCTCAAAGGCTCATTAAGACTCAAATATGTCAGAGAATAGCTCAAGCAAAGAAAATTAGTGAACCCAGACATCAATATGCTTACATACTTTTTAAACATTTAGATTCAAAATATCTGTTTATCTCTCACAAGGGCAAAGAGCTTCCATCCTTCAACTTACAAAAGCAACCACAGAAAGGGTTGATTCATAATGTGGGCAGGTATGTTATTTCAAACAACTGAAATTGAAAAGATGGAGAAAAGAGAAAATAACATTTAACAAATGTAGAGTGGGAGGATGTCTAAGGAAATAAAACAGGGTTGACCAGGCAAAGTTCAGTTGCTGATGGAAACAGGGAACCACAGCAAGAAATATCGAACATTTAAAGATTCAAGGGAAAAAAAGGTAGAAAAAAATGATAATGCACAGACTCAAAATGGATGGAAATACAATGCTGAGAATTCTGAGCTAATATTCTGGAGGTGAATGGATGTTCTGTAGAGAGATGCTAAAAATTCTTTTGAACTGACTTGAGTCAAAAGAAGAAAAGGAGAATTTGCTCTGTGGAAAGCCAAGTTACTGGTAGGAGAGAATATTTGTTAATCTTTGTTAGGCTGCTGAGCAGTATTAATGCCAGGTGGAAAGAATGAAAAATAGCCTTGGATACCACAAAGTGTTTTTTTTTTCCTTTTGAAAGACAGCTAAACTGCTTTTTATTTGAAGAAGAAGAGGAAGATGTTTTGCTTCTTATCCAAAAAGCTTCATCAGTTATAATTCATAAATTATAATTTGAGACAACTATAACCTGGATGACTGAGAATCTCCATAGACTGGTGTTTCTCAAGCTTGGCAGCTTGAAGACACAGACATATAGCCTTGGATAATTTCTTGTCATTTCAAGAAACTCTCAGGTTGACTTTATGCTAAATCAAAGATCTAGGTACAATGCAAAGAAGGCAGGAGAAAGAAGACAAAAATTGATATCTGGATTCCAGGACACTTGCAGATATTTCTCGACTTATGATTGGGACCAGAAATCCAGTTATAAATACTTAAGGTCAGAAGTCAAGGTGCTCATGTGACCAGAAGAGATTTTACAATCTTTTTTTGCAGAGCTCATTAAGTAAACGTGGTGGTTATCAGTGCAAATCCATTCATTTGACCAGGCTTCCCCCCCCACCCCCAAAAAACCAGAAAAACATATTGCAAATTGTGGTCTGCAATCAGTTGTAAAGGTGAGCTGTTGCCAAGCGCCCAACATGTAGTCATGTTTGCAATAGTGGCAAATATCTGTAGCTGGGGTGTGGAATGGGGATGAAGATTCATTCTCCAAGCTCATGAGTTGGTTTTTGAACATTTCAATACCAGGCTAGGTAACAACTTCAGCAGAGTTTAGGGGAGATGTCTGTGTCAATGCTTTTCTGTTCCTAAGGGCTTCAGATGTGGGTATGTCAAGTGTTGGTCTTGTGATGCGTCATCAGAGAGAGGCGTGTGGTGGGTCTTGTGATGGGGAGTTGACTTCAGGTCAGGGTTGTTGGAGGGTGTGAATTATCAGTGGGTCAGGCAAGCACTGCTCCCCCCCCCAGCAGTTCACCTCCCAATGGTCTTGACCTGATGTAACCTCCCCATTGAAACTCAACATTAAGAAAACCAAGGTCATGTCATCTGGCCCTCTCAATTCCTGGCAAATAGATGGGGAACAAATGGAGGTAGTGACATATTTTATTTTTAAGATTACCGCAGACAGGGACTGCAGCCAAGAAATTAAAAGATGCTTGCTCGTGGGGAGGAAAGCCATGGCAAATCTAGACAGCACACTAAAAAGCAGAGACATCACCCTGCCAACAAAAGTGTATATAGTCAAGGCCATGGTTTTCCCAGTTGCAATGAATGGCTGTGAAAGGCTGAGTGCCAAAGAATTGAGGCCTTTGAACTATGTTGCTGGAGAAGACTCCTGCGAGTCCCTTGGACTGAAAGGCCTTCAAACCGGTCAGTCCTAGAGGAGATCAACCCTGACTGTTCTTTAGAAGGCCAGATCCTGAAGTTGAAACTCAAATACTTTGGCCACCTAATGAGAAGGAAGGACTCACTGGAGAGGAGCCTAACGCTGGGAAAGATTGAGGGCAAGAGAAGAAGGGGACGAGAGAGAATGAGGTGGCTGGATGGAGTCACTGAAGCAGTAGGTGTGAGCTTAAAGGGACTCCAGAAGATGGTAGAGGACAGGAAGGCCTGGAGGAATGTTGTCCATGGGGTCGTGATGGGTTGGACACAACTTCGCAACTAACAACAATAACAACAAACCTCCCCATCACAAGACCCATTGGCAACCTCTCACCAATGACTCACCCCTGACCCACCAATAATTCACACCCTCTAATGACCCTGACCTGAAGTAACCTCCCCATCACAAGACCCAACACATCAGTCTCTCTGATGACTCATCACAAGACCCTCTCTTGACACACCCACACCTGAAGCCCTTATAAACAGAAGGGCACTGACACTGACTTCCCCTAAACGCCGCTGAAGATGTAACCTAGTCTGGTAATGAAACATTCGGAAACCAACCCTCAAGCTCGGAGAATGAACCTTTGCCCTCATTTAGTCGTATAACCATGGGAAGGGGTAGGCAGCATGTATAATGCTCAGGGGATGTTTTATGAGCTGTAAAGCCCCCATTCCATGACTTTTGTCAACACGAATGGTTATTAAGCAACTGGTCTTAAGTTGAGGTCTACCTGTATAAGGTTTTGACCAATTGTTCCGATGATACAGGGGTTCAGGGTTCAGCACAGGGTGGAAAAGCAAAGGATGGAGATGCAAAGAACTTTTAGATCTACTTTTAGTTCTACTTATTAAGAAATGACTAGCAGCAAAAGTCATACTAAAGTTAAGCTATTCTCTGATTAAATTTAATAAATTAAACAAATAGTGCAAGCTTCTGCCCTGTTCCATCAAGATCCTTTTTCTTGCTTTTCAAAGTCTTGCTCTTGTGGGTTTGCAAACAGGGCAGAAGCTTGCACACAGATAGGCACTGGCACATTTCTAAGAAACTCCATTTTAATTTCACAAATCAAGGGAATAAGTCAACAACAACAATGCCATCATCGTCCCCAAAGGCTCTCCAAAACAAAAGCTCACCTGCTTTTTTTTCTCCCTTACTTTTATTTTTTTATTAATTTTTTGCAAACCTAAATAAATGTTCTCACCCAAGACATCTGGGTGACATCCAAGAAAAATAGCAGATAAATACTCGCCAGGAGCAGTGAAGAACCCACATAACAAGTAATGTTATGAAACTGGAGTACAGCATGTTGCATGCTCTGCTTCACACCACCTTTGAAACAGTTGGATGTGTCTGCCAAGATGAGAGGAACGAATCTGACGTCAAAGAAATACTGTACTATCATGTTTTCTTTTGCAGAGTAAATCTTTGTTTTGCTTTGTTTTGTGTTAGGGAGTAAATGTCAACCCTTCCAAGTCATCTCCAATTTCTCTTTGATCTTCCTTTGCAATGATTCAGAATTTCTTTGCCATCTCCTTGGCTTTTTAGCTGGCTGTCCATCATTTGTGATTTGCACATGGGAGTACAAAGCCCACACTGTAGCTTTGGGCTGGAACTTTTCTTTTTAGAAGATTTGGAATCTTAGAAGATTTTTGCACAACCTACACCCCCAAAGTGTATCTTGGGCAATGCATTATTAGTAAAATATTCTGTTTGTCAATAATCTCTAGTCTGTTCTTACATCTGCTCTGTAGTAACTCAACATGGACTTACAAGTAGAGGCAGTAACATCAAAAGAACAGAGAAAAACAATGACTCAAGTGAAAGGTGTTTTTTTGGGGAGGGCACCCAGCTCCTGATAACCTTGGAAAGATTTCTGGAAGAAGATAAAACAAGGAAAACAAAGATACACATAGCTTCGTTTAGGATTTCTGGACCTGTTGTGTCCCTATGTATGGAGTTTGTGTCACTATCTAGGGAGGGATCGTAGATCTTTGGTTTTTTGCACAGATATCTAGAAAGCCAGCAGGAAGATCCATTAAGATCTCACTCCTTAATAGAGAAGAGAAGAATAATGAGTGGAACAGAGGAGAGAGAAGAGCAAAGAGTAATGGGTGGAAGCTTGTTAAACAGATATTCAGCCTAGAGATTCAGCAACTAGAGTTGTGGATGCTCGATCACTGGAGGTTTTCAAGAAAAAATTGGACAACCATTTGATTGGGATGGAATAAGGCAGGGGTCTTCAAACTTGGCCCTTGTATGATTTGTGGACTTCAACTCCCAGAATTCCTCAGCCAGCATGCCTAGCTGAGTAATTCTGGGAGTTGAAGTCCACAAGTCATAAAAGGGCCAAGTGTGAAGACCCTTGGAATAAGGTCTCCTGCCTTGAGCAGGGGGTTGGACTAGAAGACTCCAACGTTCCTTCCTATGATTCTATGTTCTAAGAGCCCAAGAGACCACAGCATGCACCAGCTGTAAATTGTAGCAAAACTAGCAATGTATAATTGGCAACTAAATGCTGCAGGATCCACACAAAAGGATCAACAGCAATACCAATAGCACTTAGACTTATACACCACTTCATAGTGTTTTACAGCCCTCTCTAACAGAGTCAGCATATTGTCCCCAATAATCTGGGTCCTCATTTTACCAACCCATGGAAGGATGGAAGGCTGAATCAACCTTGAGCATGTCAGGATCGAACTGCTGGTAGTTGGCAGAATTAGCCTACAATATGGCATTCTAATGACTGCACCATCATGGTAGGCAAAGCAGGTAGGCCCTTAGTACATTATGTGGGTGGATTGACTTATTTATTTGTGTGCTTGTTATTATTGGATTTCTATACAACCTCTCTGATTGTAAGCAAACCCACTTAATGTTCCAGAAAGCCCTTAAGACAGACATGTCAAACACAAGGCCCGGGGGCTGGATGTGGCCCACAAAGTGGTTTCATGCAGCCCCCGAAGCCATCCTGGAAACAGTGAGGGAACGGCCCCCACTGCCTTGGCCCTGGCCCAGAGACCCTCCTTCTGCCAGAGACCCTCAGATCCGTCCCACTCCTGCCCAGGCCCCCATAGGCACCCTTGATGCGAATGATGTAGAGCTGGCCACGCCCACCCAGTAAGCCATACGCACTCTAGCCATGCCCACCCAGTAGGCCACGCCCACCCTGGCCACGCCCACCCGGCCCCTTGAGGGCAACCACAATGCTGATGCGGCCCTCAATGAAATTGAGTTTGACACCCCTGCCTTAAGATCTTTTATTAATTATCTTCAGACATTAGGGTTGAGATGTTCTGGGAGCACACATATACCCATTTAGCGAATTTGTGATATGGTTCCTTAGTTGCCTTTGTGGTTGGATTAACTCTATGTTGAGATGGATAGGCATACAACTTTCTGTATAAAATAAATACAGGTAGTCCTTGACTTACAACAGTTCATTTTGTGACCGCTCAAGGTTACAGTGGCACTGAAAAAAGTGACATGACTTTTTCCACACTTATGACCATTGTCACATGATCAAAATTCAGATGCTTGGCAACTGATACACATTTGTGATGGTTGCAGGGCCATGTGGTCCTCTTTTGCAACCTTCTGAAGTCAATGGGGAAGTCAGATTCACTTAACAACCATTGTTGTTGTTGTTGTTGTTAGCTGTGAAGTCATGTCCGACCCATCGCGACCCTATGGACAACGTTCCTCCAGGCCTTCCTGTCCTCTACCATTTTCTGGAGTCCATTTAAGCTCACGCCTACTGCTTCAGTGACTCCATCCAGCCACCTCATTCTCTGTCGTCCCCTTCTTTTCTTGCCCTCAACCTTTCCCAGCATTAGGCTCTTCTCCAGTGAGTCCTTCCTTCTCATTAGGTGGCCAAAGTATTTGAGTTTTAGCTTTAGGATCTGGCCTTCTAAAGAGCAGTCAGGGTTGATCTCCTCTAGGACTGACCGGTTTGAAGGCCTTTCAGTCCAAGGGACTCGCAGGAGTCTTCTCCAGCACCATAGTTCAAAGGCCTCAATTCTTTGGTGCTCAGCCTTTTTTATGGTCCAACTTTCACTGCCATACATTGCAACTGGGAAGTAACAACCATGCTGCTAGTTTAACAACAGTGGCAAGATAGATTGTAAAATGAGGCAAAGCTCATTTAACCACTGTCTTGCTTAGCAACAAAAAATTTGAGCTCAATTGTGGTCGTACATTGAGGACTACCTGTACAAGATAATAGTTGAGGTTTTGCAATCCATCCCAACCCAGAATAAATCATTTTAAATATTGCTGACTTGCTTTCTCGTGAAAGGGTAATACAGTGGAATGTTAGGTCTGAATTAAAACCATCTTTAGCTACAGTCACACGCAAGATTTTACCTCATTAGTAAAGGTAATTTACTAATTTAACTTAGTTTACTCATTTAATTCATTTTCTGGATTTGTAAGAAAGAGGTGGGGGGAATCACAATGTAACCAAAAGAGCTGGGCTACCCAACAACAATAAAAGGGGGAAAAAAACTGCTTAAGCTGCTTGTGTTAGACAAATCAAGTTACTACTGGTATGCCTTTGATTTGGTTAGATGTGCTGGATGAGCCCAGGCATGCCCTACAGAGCGTGGCCTATTTGGTTGGCCAATAAGATTGTTCCAATATTATCAAATATTTGCTCTTATTAATCCCCTCTTCAAACTTACTCCTCTGCTTTATTCACCTCCCTTGACCTTTGCATTCTCCCTCTCTGCTCATATTAGAATGCAACTTTTCATTCATTGATTTGCTTCCTTGCAAGTTATATAGCCTCCTTCTGTCTCCTCCCCACCCCAAGAGTTCAAGATGGCACATACTGTACCTTCTTTTCCCATTCTTTCACAACAACAAGCCTTGGGTTGAGGAAAAGAGACGGGCTCAAAGTCCTGTAAAGAACTTACAGTGTTTGAAGGAAGACTAGATCCTGGTTTGTGTCAAAGGTGCATTTTCAAGAAGCAACTGGACTTTCTTGTTTTCCTTTGAAGAAGCTTCTTCAGCTCTAGAGCTGTTGTGAAAGATTGGGAGGAGAAGGTACAGTCCATGCCATCTTGAACTGAAGAAGCTTCTTGGGTGAGAAGCGAAACGTCTTCAAAGAAAAACAAGGAAGTCCAGTTGCCTCTTGGAAAAGCACCTTTGGGACAACCATGACCTGAAGGACAGAGAATCTCTATAGACATTTAGACCTTGGGTTATATACTGATGATCCAGCTCTTCACCACTGGACCAGAGGGACTGTTGGGCTTAGAAGGAAGGACTGGCCTAAAGTCACCCCAAGACCATCTATGGTTGAGGTGAGCTAGAACCTGGGTCTTCCCACTTCTACTCTAACACCTTGACCACTGCACCAGATTGGTAGCCGTTTCCTCTGGGGACACCCCTACACTACAGGGAATCCTCAACTTAGGACCTCCATTGAGTGCAAAATGTTTGTTGCTAAGTGAGACACTTGTTAAGTGAATTTTGCCACTGTGCTTGCCACCGTTGTTCAGTGAATGACTGCAATTAGTAGCACGGTTGTTAAGTGAATCTGGCTCCCCCACTGACTTTCCTTATCAGAAGGTTGCAAAAGGTGGTCACATAGCCCTGGGACACTGCAACCGTCATAAATACGAGCCAGTTGCCAAGCGTCTGAATTTTGATCATGTGACCAGAGGGATGGTGCAATGGCTGTAAGTGTGAAAAACGGTCACAAGTCACTTTTTCCAGCAGCTTATTAACTTTGAATGGTCACTAAATGAATGGTTGTAAGTTGAGCCCTTTTTTCCACATGGCACCACAACTGCCCTAGACCCATTGTTTTTGCTCCCAGTCTGTGTCATGAACTAAAAGATTCGCTCGGCATAGACCAAAATTTGAACAGGAAGACAAAATGGACTGAGGGAGCATTGATTTGGGGCAAGGAGAAGTAGTTCTTGCTGTGTTCTCTTAGGGCAATCAAGACCTAAAACAGATGCAATCAGTTTGGCTGTAAAACCAGCCAAAACAAAAAATCTGACTTAGCCCCCCCCCCTTTGCCACACAGAGAGAATTCCTTTCTCCTTGCACAACTGAAGAAAATTGAGACCACACCCTATTGCTCACACAAAATAAGGCATCTCATTACAGTGCCATGAGCCGGAGTCCTCTGGTGCTTTTTTTCATGCAGGACAAGGAGAAAGTTTCATGGCTTAAACTCTTAAGATTTCAGGAGACCTGCCACAAAGAAAAAGAAATCTCTGCTTTTCTTGCTGGGGAGGCTGGCCCGCCTGAGGAAAGGCCAAAGGAGATTTGAAGAAGTTGGTGAGTAGAACTTCCCTTCTTACCGGTGGACGGACGTGAGTTTCGGAAGATGGAGAGAGAGGCTCTTTCGGCAGAGCTTCTTTTTTAAGAAAATATCTGAAAGCGTTCGTTGTTTGCAACCAGGAGAGATGCCAATACTTTAACCCTGAAACAGAGATTGCTGGGAACTTTTCCATAGTACAAAATGTATTAAACATGATGTGTAGGTATAACTTCAGCGGATAACAAGATCATATTGCTTGTTCAAGCAGCTACTCAGAAGTCTGAGTAGGCATTTTCAGCACCCAGAGGTAAAGAGGAGCCATGCCAGCTTCTTAATTCTACTTAGGACCCCAGGACGAAATAGCTTGATGGGTTCAATTGCTGAACAACAAATCAAAACAACTTGCTTAGCCAAGTTTGCTTCGATAAGAAGCATCAGGAAAAAGAAGGTGTTTTAATGTCGGTAACCAGGAAGTGCCTCTCTCCTCGTTTTGCAGATCTCCTTATAAGCCTCATCGGTGCTCAGACACTGAGCTGAGTAGGAGCTTTACAGAACAGGAGGCAATTCAAGTTAAGTGCTGGAAAGAACTGCAGCTAAGCACAAGGTTGGTTCTTTCCACCAAGAGACAGAAAGAAAGAAAAAAATGAAATGTCTCGATGTACACAAATCAGGCTTTAATTGTGCAGGCGTCAGATTGGTGACTTGGCCATCAGCCTTTTGGTGCTGAATGGCAATTATCAGGTTCTCCATACAGCAAATTGCCTTTTAAAAAAAAAAAGAATTGTAGTACTAGCTGTAGTAAATTTAATACCGTCCAGAGTAAAAAGGACATGTGTGACCTGATAGAAGAATAGGAAGCAGGTAAAAAGCAGGTAGAAAAATCAACCTTAATTGTGCAGTCATCTGAATGGTAACCTTCCATCAATCCCATGGAGCTGAATGGCAATTTGTCAAGCTCTCCATTCAGCAAATTGCCTTCATTGTAAAATCAGTTGTCATAGCGGTAGTAAATTTAATACTGGCACGGGGGTGTGTGTGAAAAAACCCCAAACAGGTATATAATCTGATGGAGATGGAAAGCAGGTAGGCAGGCACAGAGAAGAAGGAGTTAACTTTTTTTTCTCCTTTTGCAGCCAAGGTATATACTCTTGTAAATACCTTTGCTTTTGAAATGCACTGGCTTGTAAAGGAAGATAGCAACTAGACAAAGAGAGGAGGAAAAAAATAAATAAACAAAAGCAGCTCCTGGAGTAGAAAACACAAAAAAAGTCTTCTCTCAAAGCTGCTGCAGTTTGATGAAGACAGGGCAGCTGCTTATAAAGGAGCTTTAATAAACTTTGCACAGGGAGAAAAAAAAAACGAGATCCTTCCTGCCAGACCTGACTTTCTGCAGGGAGCACCAGGGGGTGGATGGTGGTAAGGAGGAATGAGTGAGGACAGTCAGATGGGGTGGTTGTTTGTGTTGGTCCTAGTCAAGGGTGGGGAATTCAAAATGGGGTCATTCGAAATGGGGGTCCCGAGAGCTTATTATTGTTCCGAGGAAAGTGCTTTCCCAAGTGTCGGAATTAATCCAGAGAGAGAGAGAGAGAGAGAGAGAGAGAGAGAGAAATTCATTGCTCACTCAGTCCATAGGTGCAAGATTCAGAAGGATTTCTCTCTTTTTTTTTTAATGCTTCCCTAAATTTTTCATTTATATTTAAAATCGCCCCTGTTGAAGAGCCCAAAACATTATTTATTTATTGTTTCGGCTAAAGATCGTTAACCAAAGTAGCCATAAAGAGGGAAATTCCAGACTGCTGAACTCCATGTGTGCGAGTTTTTCATTTGCAAGGAGACAGACTGACAATTAAAAGATTATTTTAGCCTCAATTCACGATGCCCCAGTGATATTTGCAGTCTTAGCAACGGCTTTCTGAAAATTTGAACGGAAGTCTCTGAAACGGTGACGGTGGCAGAGTTGAACCTATCCCCTTTCAGGTGCAAGGCATGCACAGCACCGCTGAGCTAAGGCCCTTCAATTACTTTTTTTGCCGACGTCAACAAACCTGGTGGCTTGCAGCCGCATGTTGCATAGCTGGAAATGCTTCCAACAGCCATCCAGACGGCATCATTACTGCAAGGAGTCCTCAAGTTACAACCACAATTGGGACGAGAATTTCCATTGCTAAGCAAGGTGATGATTAAGTGAGTCGCATCCAAGTTTGCAAAAAAAAATGCCACGGTTATTAAGTGAATCACTGTGGTTGTTAAGTGAATTGCATGATTCTTAAGCAAATCCGGGCTCCCCCCCATTGACTTCACTTATTGGAAGCAGCTGAGAAGGTTGCAAATGGTGAACACACGACCGAAGGATGCCGCAACCCCCATAAATACACACCAGCTGCCAAGTCCCCTAATTTTGGTCACATGACCATGGGGAATCTGCAATGGTTGTAAGTGCAAGGACCGGTTGTAAGTTACTTTTTTCAGTGCCATTGTAACTTCAAAAGGTTGCTAAATGAATGATTGTGAATTGAGAACTACAGTACCTACAGTATGTTGGTCACGAGGATATGGGTGTTTTCTTCAGAACCTGACAATTGTTTCGGCCTGCACTGTTGCCTTCTTCAGCTGTTGAGAATTTTGTAGGGAAAAATCATCATCCGACTTCTCTTTATGGCCATAATTCATTTTGTTCAAGAAACTCTCAGTGTAGCCAAAAAAATAATCATCAGATTTAATATTATTGTATATACAATATTATTGTAAGTCTCAACTGCTGGTGATTTAGATCATAGAACATGGAATATAGAATGATAGGGTTGGAAGGGACCTTGGAGATCTTCTAGCCAACCTCCTTCTCGAGCAGGAGACCCTATACTACTCTGGACAAATGGCTGTCCAGCCTCTTCTTGAAAACCTCCAGTGATGAAGCACCCAAAATTTTTGGAGATAAGCCATTCCACTGTTCTCACTGTCAGGAAATTTCTCTCTAGTTCTAGGTTGGATCTCTCTTTAATGACCTTTCATGATCTTACTTCTTCTCTTACCCTCTGGTGCTTTGGAGAATAGGTCAAGCCCCTCTTCTTGGTGACAACCCCTCAAGTACTGGAAGGCTGTTATCATGTCACCCCTAATTCTTTTCTTCATTAAACTAAAGGTAAAGTTTCCCCTGCACATGCATGCTAGTCGTTTCCGACTCTAGGGGCCGGTGCTCATCTCCGTTTCAAAGCTGAAGAGCCAGCGCTTGTCCGAGGATATCTCCGTGGTCATGTGGCCGGCATGACTAGACGCCAAAGGTGCCCGGAACGCTGTTACCTTCCCACCGTAGTGGTCCCTATTTTTCTACTTGCATTTTTACGTGCTTTCGAACTGCTAGGTTGGCAGAAGCTGGGACGAGTAACAGGCGCTCAATCTGTTACGCGGTACTCGGGATTCGACCCGCCAAACTGCTGACCTTCTGATCGACTAGCTCAGCATCCTAACCCACTGAGCCACCGCATCCCTTCCTTCATTAAACTAGAGACACCTAATTCCCTCAATTGTTCATTCTCCAGATGTCTAATCATCTTTGTTGATCCTCTTTCTAGGGTCTTTACATCCTTTTTGCAACATGGTGACCAGAACTGGATGCAGTATTCCAAGTGTGGTTTCACCAGTGCAGTATAAATTGGCACTATTGCTTCATGGGGTCTTGAAGTTATCCCTCTGTTGCTGCAACCTAGGAATGCATTAGCTTTTTGGGCAGCTGCAGCACACTGCTGGCTCATGCTTAAGCACTCTACAGTTGCTCCTCTTGAGCCAGGTACCACCTATTCTATACGTGTACACTTGGTGTTTCCCCCGTCTTGATGTCACCTGCATCATTTACATGGATCCATGCATGTAGGTTTATTTTTTTCAACTTCCTAGTTTGGCCTACAAATCTGTACATCCCAAATGGTTCCCTGTCTGAGACCTAATTAGGATCCCCATTGACTAGCTTTCCAAGAACAGTCACCATCTGATATGCTTTTCACTGAGGTTTGTGGAACCCATGCAACATTCTGATTCAAACAACATACTAAGCATTATAAAGACATACAAACCATGGTAGTTAACTTCACACAACAAGCTAAAACTCCAACAAGTTAATCACAAAATGGTTCAGTAAAAGAATTGAATCTAACCAGAGTCTATCATTGGAACACAATTTGCAACCATGTTTCTCTGTTCACTAGATCTCAGTTTGGACTAACCAATCCAGCAATGGGATAAAGAAACGTGACAGGCAGGTTTCAAATAGATTGGATGCTGAGCTTGTCAATCAGAAGATCGGCAGTTTGGCGGGTCGAATCCCGAGTGCCACGTAGCAGAGTGAGCGCCTGTTACTCGTCCCAGCTTCTGCCAACCTAGCAGTTTGAAAGCACGTAAAAATGCAAGTAGAAAAATACTTTGGCGTCTAGTCATGCTGGCCACATGACCACGGAGACGTCCTCAGACAAACGCTGGCTCTTCAGCTTTGAAATAGAGATGAGCACCGGCCCCTAGAGTTGGAAACGACTAGCACGCATGTGCAGGGGAACCTTCACCTTTACTAGGTTTATGCATCACATCAAGCCATATCACCCTAACCACGGCTTAAAGACTAAAGCACAATTATCTAGATTCACAAAACACACTAGGCCAAAGCCAAGTAATACACCTAATTGTTGCTCAGAACAATGCCTAACGCCAGCACAGTTTAGCAGGTAGTTGCTAAGTACTCCAGCAGTAAAGAGGTTAATATCTTCCTTTTAATCTCATGCATTAGACTGAGATCACCTGCAATATACACATTCCCCTCCCCCACCCTGGGAACTCCCATTTCAGAACCTCTTGGAATGCAGACGTCAAAGTCCTGTTACAAACAGGAGAGAGTAAAAGACATGTATCTCTTGAAACAAGGAACTGTTTGCAGGTTCTAGAGTTTGGTGAAGTAATAAAATGAGGAGGGAGAACCACAGACATTGTCAGCGAGTTGCTTGGTAACCAGTGTTGCATTTTGGCTCAGGATATGAACCAGATCACCACCTAATTTCTGAATTTTGATCATGTCTTTAAATAAAGGCATAGTGGCAACCCTTGGCAAGGGCTGGGCTCCCAAACCAGGAACACTTTATTGCGGCACATCTTGTACCTTGCTGTTAAAAGCAGAGCCACTTTTAACCTTCGGCGATTCTAAATATGGCTGCTTCAGCCATACAGCAGGCAGAAGAACCATCTGTTGTATCCTTTTTTATTAGTTTATAATATAAAATACAAAAATACAAATCAAATAATAGGAAAAATAGGGGAGGGAAAAGGGAAGAGGAACGTGTAGAAAAAAAAGAGAAAAAGAAAGAAAAGGCATTGACTTTTGACTCCCTTCGGTGCCATAGAATAAGACAATAATATCAAACCTCGACTTTTTACTTTTACATAATAGTATAAACTAGCCATTTCTATAACAACAGATCTATCTAATCAGTAAAACCCAAAATCAAAGTTTCATTTTTCCCCCCACCTCAAGCACAGAAGTCTAGAAGCAGTTTCCAAGCAGAAACAAAAGTAGAATAGAATAAAGCTGGAAGGGACCTTGGAGGTCTTCTAGTCCAGCCCCCCGCTCAAGCAGGAGAACCTATACCATCTCAGACAGGTGACTGTCTAGTCTCTTCTTAAAAATCCCCTGCGATGGAGCGCCCACACTTTCTGGAGGCAAGCCGTTCCACTGGCTAATTGTTCTAACTGTCAGGAAGTTTCTCCTTAATTCCAGGTTGCTTCTCTCTTTGATCAGTTTCCAACCATTGTTTCTCGTCCTGCCCTCTGGTGTTTTGGTGAATAACATGACCCACTCTGTCTTGTGGCAGCCCCTCAGATACTGGAATAATAAGTAACACAATAAGTAAATGTGTGGGGTTTTTTTTCTTTTATCAAAGCAGTAAATTTAGCCATCTCTGCTAATTCCATCAGCTTTTGCAACCCTTCATCCATTGTGGGGATTGAAGTCAGGCAGAAGAACAATGGCCAGGAGTATTTTTACTCCAGGGGTCACTCTTGCGCCTCCATCTGCGGTTGGATTCCTCGCGGTTATCTTTACTTGTATATTTTTGCAGTCAGTGCTACTGCTAAAGGCTTAGGTCCAGCTGTTTGCTGCCTGGTTGGCATTCCTAGCTGACAAATGTATCTGTGTTGGTGCTTCTCAGCCATTTGAGTCCAAACAAAATTTGAGCCAAAAAAAAATGAGTCATAAAGGAAGAGAAGGCCAGCGTGACCCTCCTTATAACTGTTTACCATTGGGTGGAGAACCACAGGTTTCTTTCCCCCACGCTAACATTTTCGGTCAAATACACAATAGTTATTTAGTACCTGACCCCACCTTCCATAATTAATGGCTCATGAGATTCTGTGCAGGATAGCTGCCAAAGCCAAATGAAACCATCAAGAAGGAAAAAATGGAGACAAACATATTTGCATGACCATATTTTAAAACCATCTACCCAGGGTGTAAATATGTTCCCTATTGCGAATGTAAAAATGTTGTGTTCTGAAGTAAGTCAGTCAGTCAGTCATCATCTTTATTTATTGATTAGCCCTTGGGTCATATCAAATTGCAAAGTTCCAAAAACAAAATATCACTAAAACTTGACAAAAAGAATTCAAATGAAACTGGATAAAATACAATTTAAAATGAAACTGAAACAAAATACAATCGAAATAAAATCAGGATAGAATACAATGATTTAAGATACAGGTTAAATATGCTTAAAATTATATTGCAATGTCACCCATGCGTCTACCCCAGTCTTAAAACTACATTTAAAATCACATTTTAAAATCAAGTGATCTTTCCTACAATCTACCACACTCTGCTGCACCAATTTTGTTCTTATTTCCATCAACTTTACAGCATATTTGGCAATCCATTTCACCAACTGCAAATTAGAGCCTAACAAACAATGATGCAAGAAGCGCTCTTTAGACATAGGGGTACTAGTATAAAAGATCCTGCCCAACTGATGTTCCCTCAAATCTGAATACAGGGAGCAATCAAAAATTACATGGGACATTGTTTCAACTTCCCCGGTCCCACATAAACAGACTCTTTCACTTACAGGAATCCCCCTATATCTGCCCCAAAGCATGTTTGTTTGAAGTTTCTTTCCCCCACGCTAACATTTTCAGTCAAATACACAATAGTTATTTAGTACCTGACCCCACCTTCCATAATTAATGGCTCATGAGATTCTGTGCAGGATAGCTGCCAAAGCCAAATGAAACCATCAAGAAGAAAAAAATGGAGACAAACATATTTGCATGACCATATTTTTAAACCATCTACCCAGGGTGTAAATATGTTCCCTATTGAGAATGTAAAATGTGGTGTTCTGAAGTAAGTCCCCCACCACCACAAAGATATACGACTGAAATATAATACATTAAAGGCGAGCTCATGAATCTATTATCCTGTGCTTGAGAGCCCGTAGATTCACTTAAATATAGTCAGCATTCTGAAAAATAATCTCCAATGAAATGGCTGTGTTTTACTCCAGCTATTCAGATTGGGAGGTATGATTGCATATTACACTTATAATATAAATTCCGGTTACAGAAACTGAGATGCAAAATATGACTAGCTGACTTTAGATATCAGATTGGTAGGGATCATGTTACAGTGCCTAGCTATCTGTTAATAGCTTCAAGAAAATTGCTGTACTTTTGACTGTTGGAATAAGAGGGTGTAGACAGGGACCCCCAAGTTCTTCGGCCTGTTGACTGTTTTATGAAGCTTTCAGATTGTTCATTGATGCCCAAACATTTAATCTTAACCCTTTGGGAGGGTCAATACTGAAGACTTTGGAGAACCCCGGATATCATGAAAGAACAAGAGATTCTTTGAACATATAGACAGACACACCCCTCACAGTGCAGTTGCAGGTACTTAAAATAGGCAAGAACTAACGGCTTTGTAGAGGAGCTTTTAATAAATACAAATTCCCTATTTATTTAGGTTGCAATCCCCTTTCCTCCTGAAGCTCAAGGCAGCATACGTAGCACTTTCTCCTATTTTTCATGGGTTTACTTGTTTTTATGGGGTTTCCCCCCCCTACTTTTGTATACTGCTCAGAATCCATTGTTGGGCATCTAATGGATATCAATCAATCCATCAATCAACCAATCAATCCAGGTTTGAGCTAGTCTGGACTGCAAGAAAAGGAAAGAGAGACCCAAACTCTCTTTGAGGGATGACAGCCAAGTCTCTCTACATCTATTTAGTGCCTCCACAATTACCTTTACTACCTCTAGCCCCCCAGAGGTTTCTGAGCTTGGGGAGGAGGCTAGGACCTAGGTCTCTCCATTCCTAGTTCAACCTGTTCACTGTTGCCCTAAGATTAAAGACAGGGTTGGCCTAGAGCAGGAGTAGGCAACCTTGGCTCTTTTATGGCTGGATGAGAAATTCTGGAAGTTGAAGTCCACGAGTCATAAAAGAGCCACGGTTGCCTACCCTTGGCAACCGGGTTCAGTGGCTTAGGAAGGATTAGAATTTGGATCTCTCTGTTACCATCCCAACGCCTTGACCACTGCACAGCAATAATTTTTGAGCTAAGACAGAGAGGATATCAGGGGCTGTGAAAATAAGTTTGGGAGACAGGAGGAAGAGACGCAACCAGGGCAACCACCAGGCAAGCGGTATCTCAGTCCATGGAAGGAACAGGAGTGAAGAAAGCCTCTCGGAAGTGATCCTCCCTTACTTCTCTGGCAAGGAATGGGGATGGGGAAGACATCTCAGAAAGGATCTCAGAGTCGCCTTATCAGTGAGATGTGGAAAACGCATTTAATTAATTCATTGGTTGATCAATTAACTAACCAGTCTCCTTCCTAGTTCTCATGAAAGGAACGGGGATGGAGAAGGCGTCTCAGAAAAGACTCCAGAGTTGCCTTATCAGTGAGATGGAGACATATTAATTTAATTTAATTAATTGGTTAAGGCATTAATTGGTTAAGGCATTGGTGGAGCAGTGGGCTAATGCCTCCTTAAGTAACACCAGCTGCCTGCAATTAGTGCAGGTTCGCATCCCACCAGGCTCAAGGTTGACTCAGCCTTCCATCCTTCCGAGGTAGGTAAAATGAGGACCCAGATTGTTGGGGGCAATTAAGCTGACTTTGTAATAATGCCGCTTGGGGTGTGTGTGTGTGAAAGCCCTAACAAGCAGGCATATACATAGAATGAAGGCTACTGCTAAGCTTGTAAGCCGCCCTGAGTCTTCGGAGAAGGGCGGGATATAAATGGGATTAAAATAAAAAATAAAAATCTCAGAAGGGATCCCATTTGCCTTATTTGTGAGATGGGTGGCATATTAATTTAATAAATAAGTAAATAAGTAAATAAGTAAATAAATAAATAAATAAATAAATAAATAAATAAATAAATAAATAAATAAATAAATAAATAAATAAATGAATGAATGAATGAACGAATAAACGAACGAACGAATGAATAAATGAATAAATAATCCTCCCTAGCTCTCTGGAAAGGAATGGGCACGGAGAAGGCATCTCAGAATGGATTCCAGAGTTGCCTTATCAGTGAGGTGGAGACATATTAATTTAGTTAATTGTTTAATTGATTAATACGCTTCCTAGTTCTCTGGAAAGGAATGGATCCCAGAGTCAGTGAGAAGGGTGGCCTGTTAATTTGATAAACAAAGAAATAACCTCTCTTGTTCTCTGGAAGACAAAGGCAAGGGAGGGGAGTCGTGTTTTCAGACTTGCAAGAGTCTCTTACTGCAACCTTCCCATAAAGTGTGCTTATTATTCATGGTTCTGGTATCCTATCTGGACTACTTCAAAGGACTGACAGAACCCAGAATGTAGGTGCTTCATCACTTGGAGGTTTTTAAGAAGAGACTGGACAGCCACCTGTCTGGAATGGTACAGGGTCTCTTGCTTGGGCAGGGGGTTGGACTAGAAGACCTCCGAGGTCCCTTCCAGTTCTATTCTGATAGATTGAGAGACGCTAGCCCAAAATTTCCCAATATACTTCCTCAACTAAGAGGGGTTGTCCCAGCCTTTAATCTAGCATTTTAACCACACCACATAACCCTTTATATAGCAGGGATGGTAACCATGTGCCCCCCCCACCTTGGCTAATTTTTTGCAGCCCCCACTGTTTGACCTTTTATGGGTGGAAATCAGACTCATTCGTTTCACCAGTTTCAAGTGGACAACAGGGAAAATTCCATCGCTTTTGCCTCTAACTGATCAGGGTGGCCGTCTAAAATAATAATAATAAACCTTTTATTGTCAAAGTACAACATGTGTACATTGAGATTAGCTGAGCCTCCCCCCACCCCGTGCTCTCTCCCCCCAACACACAGTGACAACAAACCCTCCATCCCACCACACTTTGTGAACCAACTACACCACACACCGGCCTCCCAAGTCAATTCTGCATAAGATTATGTCCCATTTAAAAGCCTAACAGCCCACGGATAAAAGCTATTTTTCAGCCTGTTGGTACGGCTGGCTATATTCCTATATCTCCTACCAGATGGTAGGAGAGTAAAGAGATACCATCCAGGGTGTGAGTCATCCCCGAGAATCTTCCTCACTCTTCCAAGGCAACGAGCCCTGGCGAGGTCATCCAGTGGTGTCAGGGGACAGCCCACAATGTCTTGTGCTGTGCTCACTACCCTCTGTAATACTTTCCTATCCACGGCTGTCAGACCAGCATACCAAACCACAATACTGTACGAGAGGACGCTCTCTATAGTAGACCGGTAAAAGAGTAAACCCGGTAAAGCCTGCAATAGTGATAAATCATCCCAGCATTGGTGGCTGGTGCTATTAAAACACAAGCAAGACTGGCCTCCTAATTTTTTTAAAAGTAAAGCAAAGAACTCTTGCCAAATATCCCCCTCCAAAACAGACACACACACAAACACACACACACACACACACACACAGAGCCTGCTGTTGCCTCCCAGAACACATGATGTGCCTTTTGACTTCCCCACACATAAAACATAGTATTGTGCCATAAGTGAAGCAGCCATGAAGTAGAAAAGAAATCATGGATCAGATTTACGAACTGTTGCATTGAAAAACTGAAGTTTGGCCAAGTCTATGACAAGCCAGTTCAGTTCAAGCAGAAAGAGCTATTAAGTGCAACTGGCAAATCGGGGACTTTAAGACCACCATCAAGAATACCAGCTAAAGTTGCCTGTCAAAGCCTTAAAAGAACAGTAAGGCCCTGTCAATGTGACAAGAAAAAAAAATAAGGAAACGTAGGCATGATAGAATATTTTCAATATTGGATAAATTAAGAGGCCAGTTCTTTTTTCTGGCCGGCTAACCTTCAAGGCTGCCAATGTTTTTACTTTCCTGCCTTGCTTTTCATATACAGTGGCTGAGTTTCAGACAAGAACAGCTGATTAACTTCTGCTATTCCCATTCTTTGCAAGGACGTCTGTAAGGTGTGATGAAAAAAATCAGGAAGGAAGGAAGGGAGGGAGGGAGGGAAGGAAGGAAGGAAGGAAGGAAGGAAGGAGGGAGGGAGGGAGGGAAGGAAGGAAGGAAGGAAGGAAGGAAGGAAGGAAGGAAGGAAGGAAGGAAGGAAGGAAGGAAGGAAGGAAGGAAGGAAGGAAGGGCAGCTGGATGGATGAATGGATGGAAGGAAGGAAGGAAGGAAGGAAGGAAGGAAGGAAGGAAGGAAGGAAGGAAGGAAGGAAGGAAGGAAGGATGGATGGATTACTTTTTGCTGCCATTTTGACTTTTGTTTAACCATACCTTTACTTTCCTGCCTATCAAGAAGATGGCAATAGCAAAACTTAAAGAACCATTTGCAAAGTTTTTAACAATAGGCACAGACAGATTTAACCTTGTCTGTTTTTTGGCTATGTGTGCTTTCATTTAAATATTAAAAAATGTAACAATATGGATACTCTAAAGATGTTCAGACTTTTTTTTTTAAAAAAAAATGCACCTACCTGCAAGGACTTGATTTTATTCCTTTTGCCTTGAATGGACAACAGCCTAAGAAACACAGCAAATAAAATTTGTTCAGAGATCATGGCAATGTTTTTGAAGGAGACACATTTTTTTTCCTAGAATGAGCCAACAAAAATTATTAATGACCTTATTTAACACAGAAATGCAAAACCTATAGTAGCAAAGTCTTGGAGTTCAGTCACTCCAAGAATGCAGATTCCTGATTTGTAATCCAATTTGTTTTTGTCTGGCCTAGAAATTTCTAAGAATGCAATTTCTGGCACTCGGTTTCAATGCCAAGCAGGATCTAAATTTGAAAAAAAACACAACTTTGCAATCCTTTACTTTGACTGCCCTTTGAACTAAGTAACATGGAACTTAATTTATCATATAAATAATACTATATGGTTCTTGGATTATGCAGAATCCAATTATCACATGGGGGAAAGAAATCCATGCAGATAGAAAACTAATCTGGAGAAGTTCGTATGCTAGATTTCTCTGTGCAGGGATTGGTTGTACGGAAAACAAGTCCTTGTTCATTTATGGGAATTGACAGTGGAATGAGGAGAACCACTAGTTGAAAGTTAATTACTCCCAGAAGGAGACACATGGGGGGGGGGAGGCAAGATTGACTTGTTTTTCCTGTTTTTTTGAAGAGCATATATAAACCTCCCCCAGGTTAGTTTATTACTTGCAAAAGGAGGCCTGCTTAACTTCAACCAGCAAGAGAATAAGCAGTTTCAGGGCTAAGGAAGGGAAAACAGAATATATCAAAGAGAAGGTGAGGGAAGAATACCATTTTTGAAAGAGCCACTATATGAAAGCAGAAAAATTAAAATCTTTATCTTTATCTTTATCTTTATTAGACTTATATACCGCCCTTCTCCCGTAGGACTCAGGGCGGTTCACAAGGTTTTTTAAAATAACAATACAACAATTACAAAAATTAAGAACAGTTAAAATAATTACATTTAGACCTTGAATAAATATAAAACCCCAATTAAAATCCAATTTAAAACCCCAATTAATACTCTCAGTCCAGGCCAGAAAGCTCAAAGAGCCAAGTCTTCAGGTCCCGGCGGAATGAGCGAAGGTCAGGGGCAGTCCTAAGCTTCACGGGCAGCTGGTTCCAGAGGGCAGGCGCACCCACAGAGAAGGCCCTCCGCCTGGGTATTATCCGCCGGCAATCTTTTACCGGCGGTACCCTGAGAAGACCCCCCCCTGTGGGAGCGCACAGGACGAAGGGAGCTTGATGCCACCAAGTCCAAAGAGATTCTTTTCTTTCTTTCTTTCTTTCTTTCTTTCTTTCTTTCTTTCTTTCTTTCTTTCTTTCTTTCTTTCTTTCTTTCTTTCTTTCTTTCTTTCTTCTCTTTCTTTCTTTCTTTCTTTCTTTCTTTCTTTCTTTCTTTCTTTCTTTCTTTCTTTCTCTTTTTGGGTTTTATTTATTTATTGTTGAAGACTCACCAATAAGTTTTCAAGCTATCTCCTACTCAAATATGGTTTTCTTTGACTTTCTTTGAATCAGCCAGTCACTTTCCTAACCCTAAAAAAAAAAAGGAGGCCTTTAAAAGATGGGAAAGGTGTGGTCCTTTCATTTTTGCTGCCTGGTTATTGTACAGACGGATGTGTGACAAATCTGTAATCACAATGGAGAAGAAAGACAGACACCTGCAGATGTAGTTTTCTTTGTGTACTTGAGATCCAGGGCTGACCGTTTTAATGTCTTGCCCTCCATAGTTCACGTAGTCCTACTGTCTAGAGATTTGGGACACTGAACTTCAGTGCATCTGACAGCAGAAAAGGTAAAGGTAAATCCTTTTATTTATTACATGTATTTATTGTAAATTCTAAAGAATACAGAGAAGGCCAACAAAGATGATCAGGGGACTGGAGGCTAAAACATATAAAGAACGGTTGCTGGAATTGGGAATGTCTAGTTTAACGAAGAGAAGGAAGAGGGGGGACATGATAGCAGTGTTCCAATATCTCAGGGGCTACCCCAAAGAAGAGGGAGTCAAGCTATTTTCCAAAGCACCTGAAGGCAGGACAAGAAGCAACGGATGGAAACTAGTCAAGGAGAGAAGCAACATAAAACTAAGGAGAAACTTCCTGACAGTGAGAACAATTAACCAGTGGAACAACCTGCCTCCAGAAGTGGTGAATGCTCCAACACTGGAGGTTTTTAAGAAGAGACTGGCCAGCCATTTGTCTGAAATGGTATAGAGTTTCCCGCCTGAGCAGGGGGTTGGACTAGATGACCTCCAAGGTCCCTTCCAATGCTGTTTTCTATTCTATTCTATTCTATTCTATTCTATTCTATTCTATTCTATTCTATTCTATTCTATTCTATTCTATTCTATTCTATTCTATTCTATTCTATTCTATTCTATTCTATTCTATTCTATTCTATTCCACTCCACTCCATTCCATTCTATTCCACTGCACTGCACTGCACTGCATTCTATTCTATTCTATTCTATTCTATTCTATTCTATTCTATTCTATTCTATTCTATTCTATTCTATTCTATTCTATTCTATTCTTTTCTGTTCCATTCCTTCTGTTCCTTCCAACTTTTATTATTATTATTATTATTATTATTATTATTATTATTATTATTATTATTATTATTATTATTATTATTATTACATAGCTATGGGGGAAAAAGTAACTTACAATGGGTCCTTACGTTCATGATTGCTGCAGCATTCCCCATGGTCAGGTGATCAAACTTTGGACACTTGGCAACTGGCTTGTATTCATGACAGTTGCAGCCGATCAGAGTCATGTGATCGCCATTTGCAACCTTTTTACAAGCAAAGCAAATCTCTGCAGCTGTTAAGTGAAACACACAGTTGTTAAGCAAATTCCAGCTTCTTTCATTTATTTCATTTATTTTGCTTGTCAGAAGCCAGGGGTGATCTGAAGGCCCCGGGACAACACACCTGTCGTAAGCACATGGCAATTGTCAAGCACCCAATTTTTTATCATGTGATTGGGAGGATGCTGTGATGGTCATAAGTGTGAGGGCCGGTTATAACTCACTTTTTCCAGGGCTACTGTAACTTTGAATGGTCACTAAACAAATGGTTGTAAGTTAAAAATCACTTCTATTAATCCACCAGGTGCTTTATTAGTTTTTGTTTAGGCAGAATATATGAACTCATCCAGTGGCAGAGTTCACACCACCTGCGGCACTAACTAACAAGGGATTGGATGATTCAAATGTCCACATGGGAACAGGAAGTTCTGACCTTGCTGGAATTTTCTCGTGTGAATTAAGCCATCATAACCAGCCATAATTTGGTTTGTTTTAGTGGTGAATTACATGGCTTGTTTTGTTAACCTGCTAACCAGATTGTATCGTACAGCCTTAGCCTTATTATTGTTATTATTCCTTAACTTTCTAACCCACCTTTTATAAGCATAGTGGCCCTAAAACAAGCCATTCAGATTTATTCCACAAACGATTATTTTAAAATTGACCTAACATCACGTATGAACCCCATTAGTGTCTTTGATTCTCAGGAAAATCCTGAGTGGCTAGACAAAATCCAGAGAATTCATTTCTGATTTAAATCTCAGGAAGCATTGTTGTAGTTTTTGCACAGTCCTGTGTTGTTTTAGGAAGGTTTTTTTTTAAATGTCAGTTGGAAAAACAAATGGTAGGAAACCTACAGTCAAAATACAAGCAGTTCCACCTGTTTGATGGGTCCTTTGCAGATGCACAAAAAAATTGTAAAAGAGCTAATTGCTCACAAGCGCCACAATTAAAGGAGAGAAAGGGCAATTGGACAGCTCCCAAAACACAAGCAGGATTTCCTCGCTAAGAATAGTTGCTATTCCTGCAAAACTTGACTGAACTGAACTTTGGAACAACCAATGTATAGGTAGTCCTCAATTTATGACCATAACTGAGCCCCAAATTTCCATCGTTAGGCAAGACAATTGCTAAGTGAGTTTTATTTATTTATTTTATTTTATTTTAATTCCATTTCTATTCCGCCCTTCTCCGAAGACTCAGGGCGGCTTACAAGCTTAGCAGTAGCCTTCATTCTATGTATATGCCTGCTTATTAGGGCTTTCACCCCCCCCAGCGGCATTATTACAAAGTCAGCTTAATTGCCCCCAACAATCTGGGTCCTCATTTTACCTACCTCGGAAGGATGGAAGGCTGAGTCAACCTTGAGCCATTTTGTGACCTTTCTTGCCAAATGGTTAAGTGATTTACTGCAGTTGATAACTTAGCAACATGGTTGTTAAATGGATCTGGCTTTCCCATTGATTTTGCTTGTCAGAAGGATGCAAAAGGGGATCACATGACCCCGGGACAGTGTCATAAATACATCTCAGTGGCCAAGCACCCAAACTTTGATCACGTGACCAATGGGAGGCTGCAATGGACGTAAATGTGAAAAATGTTCACGTCACTTTTTTCAGTGCTATTGTAACTTCAAAGAGTCACTAAACTGCTTGTAAGTCATGGAGTACCTGTATGTGGCTGGACAAAACTTCAGTGTTTGTATCTCAAATCCCTATTCAACCTACAACTTCAGGAGACCATGGAAAAATTAGGCAGTTGGAGTTAGACTGAGATGTAGAAGAGAGCTGCAGTTAAGTTCACAAATCATGCCACCTCCTAGTCTGAGTTCACACATTTTTTTTTAACCATGCACAACATTCTTAGCACCCGACGTGCACCCGCCCACTGCATTTTGCAAATTGTGCTTTATGTCTTAGGACAGGCAGTTGCAAACCTGCGGCCCGCAGTCCGCATGTGGTCCTGGACAGCTAGCAACGTGGCCTCACAAGATATAATAAAAGGTTTAAAAAAGAAAGTTTGTTATTTATATACATTAATTATATTATGTATTTTATATGTGACCCATACAGAGCATATGCCCTGCAAGTCCTGTACCGACCTGGAATCTTCTGTGTGTGTGACTATGTTATGTAATTGGCAGGAGAAACTCTTTTGACTGTTATGTAATTGAAACTCTTCTTTCATTGGTGACGTGATCAAAATAGTGAATCTTTAGGCTTTGATGAAGGCATCTTTGTTAGAAGATGTAGAGTCTCTTGTTAATACTTGCTGATGCCTTCCAAAATCGAAAACATTGGAGATCCCTTGCTGCTTGATTTGCTATATAATGTGGGAGGATCTAATGCCAATATGAGCCGTGGTGGCACAGTGGTTTAGAATGCAGCACTGCAGGCTACTTCTGCTGATTGCCAGCTGCCAGCAGTTCAGCAGTTCAATTCTCACTGGCTCAAGGTTGACTCAGCCTTCCATCTTTCTAGGTCGGTAGAATAAGGAGCCAGATTGTTGAGGGCAATATGCTGACTCTGTAAACCACTGTGAAGCAGTATATAAGTCTACATGCTATTGCCATATCACTCAATGCAGCCCAGGCAAGCCAAACGGTTGGACACCCATGACTCAGTGTATTTATTACATATATCCAGAAAATTGCAGTTTGTTCAGCTAACTATGCTTGAACAAACCATGACCCAGTTGCTTAGCTCAGTTTATGAAGCAATCTATAAAAAAGTCTTATGTTACTGTCGTTCATGAACAGCCTAGGAGCAGCCCATATTGGACACCCAATAAAATAATTGTGATACTATTGTTCTCACTTAACAAAACCAATTGAGTCAAGTGGCACTGGGCGTGAGGGCAAATTTATTGAATAAGCATTCCCTTACCTGAAATGGGTTTCATTGTTTTTCTGTCCATGACTTCTTCAGAAGCCAAGATTTGACTAACAAATTGATGAAGGGCAGAGTGCCAGTTGGGCAAAGTTTGAATTGCCAGTAACAGACAACAATAATGAGGAGAAAAATCTCTTGGCAAGAAAGAGATCAGAGAAACTCAAAATTTTTCAATATTTTTGCCCCCAAAATATTCACTATTTATTTATTTATTTATTTATTTATTTTATTTTAATTCCATTTATATCCCGCCCTTCTCCGAAGACTCAGGGCGGCTTACAAGCTTAGCAGTAGCCTTCATTCTATGTATATGCCTGCTTATTAGGGCTTTCACACACACCCCAAGCGGCATTATTACAAAGTCAGCTTAATTGCCCCCAACAATCTGGGTCCTCATTTTACCTACCTCGGAAGGATGGAAGGCATATACATAGAATGAAGCAGTAGCCTTCATTCTATGTATATGCCTGCTTATTAGGGCTTTCACACACTAACATTCCAGACAAAAATAGAATAGAATTGAATAGTTTTATTTGGTCAAGTTTGATTAGACATACAAGGAATTTGTCTCAAGTGCATAATCTCTCAGTATACATGCAAAACAACAGAGTAATAATAATCTTAATACCAAAATAATAATAATCATAACCCTGATACCAATAAGAGAAGGTAGTGGAACAGATGAGAAGGATAAAGGTAATACATAAAAAAGTAATTAAATCCCGAGCAAGACAAGCTTGGAGACTAGGTACAGGTCCTGAAACACAGAAAAATCCAAGACATAATTTAAAAGCAAAGTGGTTGCTATGTGAGAAATGGCCCTTGGCAGGGGAACATAGGAGAGGCATTAGTACACCATGAAGTACGAAGAAGGAGGTGCAGCTAGTAGAGGAAATGTCATTCAAGATGGGGCTGGAAACAGTAGGCGGGCATGTGTCACCCAGCTCTGACTTATAGATGGGAGAAGCTGGCTGCTGGGATGACCTGGAGGAAGCAGGCTGCCCATTGACGGGTGTAACTCAGAGAGTGGGATGAAGTCAGTAATGGCCAGAAGAACAGAGCCAAGAGGAAAGAGTGGGTGGCAAAAGAGGGGAGGCGAAAAGGCAAGAAAGAGGAAGTGAGGCAGAAGCAAACTTGGGCTTAAGCCTAGGATGGTTAAAAAGAACAATCTTTTATTTATTTATTTTTATTCATTTATTAACCAAATTGATTGGTTGCCCATCTTACCGCAAGGTAAGTCTGGGTGACTTATGATATTAAAAGATAAAACGGTAAATATAAAATACTACAAAAATATAAAAATACAAAACAGAGTAGCTAAAAGATGGGGAGGGATGGAGGGAGCAGGACGAGCAGGGAGGAAGTGGGATTTGATATGAACCTATCAGCCATTTCAAACATAAAACTCCTGTGGGGCCCCAAACCAACTGGCAGAGCCAGGCCTTTAGGCTCTTATCAGGAGGGTTGGAGAGGACATACAGAAAATGTCTGTGAAAATGCCAGTGTCACAACGGGGGGCAAGATGTTCCAGAGAGCAGACACAAGGGAAGGAAAGGCCCTTCTCCTGGACCCCACCAGCCAGAATACCCTGGCCAATGGGGCCCACAGCATGCCTCCTTGGCCAGCACAGATGGGGCAGGCCAATCCCAAGAGATGGTCCCTTAAGAAACCTGAACCCATGCCATGAAGGTCTTTAAAGGTGATTACCAACGCCCTTGAATTTCACCCACAACCAGCAGTCGGTGCAGCCCCCAGAGCAGTGCTGTTGCATGGGCCACCTTCTTCCAGATTCCAAGTCTTTTAAAAGCCAGGACCTCGTTAAACTAGAAGACTTAACATTGTCTGGGATTGGGTCTTCAAGATACTTGTGCCAAACTGCAGTAAATGCGGGGGAATCTTGATATGTTATAGGGATAGATGCATGTCCGCAAAAATGCCGCATCCTTCTTGGAGTTGGCCAACCAATAGCTTGATTACATCAAGACAGCATTTTGTCCATATTTTTCAGCAATGAAGATCTGAGAGAGGAGGGAAAGGGAAAAGGAATTAGGAAGAGATGAAAGGAGTAGAAAAATGCTACAAACTGGAGATGACCAGTCTGTCCGGCCTTGTGTGGGGGATAGAGAGGCCCACACAACTGTGAGGCTGGATGCCCCCCCCCGTCTATATTAACAACTGCTAAAAAAACCACCCATCTTGGAATTTGTCACCTTTTGACATTTTATAATGTTATTTTTATATGGCACGGGTGCCAGAGGCGGCACTCAGAGCCCTCCCTGTGGGCACCCGCGCCATGCCTCGGAGGTGGCAACTGTCCCTCTTCAACCAGCTGCCCCCCACAGGTGTCCCTCCCCACAAGCGACATTGAGGTGACCACACCCACCCAATCTTCCATGACCACCACAGCCACACCCACCCAGTAGGCCACACCCACCTGGCACCCAGCAATGAATAAGTGGGCTTTGGGTTGCAGTTTGGGCACTCGGTCTCTAAAAGGTTCACCATCACTGTCCTATATTTTTTTTAATTTTATTTTAATTCCATTTATATCCCGCCCTTCTCCGAAGACTCAGGGCGGCTTAGAAGTAGCCTTCATTCTATGTATATGCCTGCTTATTAGGGCTTTCACACACACCCCATGCGGCATTATTACAAAGTCAGCTTAATTGCCCCCAACAATCTGGGTCCTCATTTTACCTACCTCGGAAGGATGGAAGGCTGAGTCAACCTTGAGCCTGGTGGGATTCGAACCTGCACTGATTGCAGGCAGCTGGTGTTACTTAAGGAGGCATTAGCCCACTGCTCCACCAAGGCTCTATATGAACTTTAGGTAGGACTCATAAGAGGACAGTCATAGTTTATGGGGGCAAAAAAAAAAGAATGAGAGTCTGATTACACCTTTATCCACTTAATGAAGTTTATTAAAAGGAATACACTTTTGTGAGCTTCAGCTGACTTCATCACATATATCTGCATTATGGGTTAAAAAAACACCTTTTAGATAAAAAATAGCCAACCAGGACTTCAACTACCCCTGATGTCTTGTGATTCTTAAACCAAGGAAAACTGTCTCCTCCGAAGAATGTTGAGCCACCCAATTCTGAGGGTTGTATTTTTCACCACTAGCCTTCTCCAAACTAATGCCTTCTAGTTTTACTGGACTGTACCAGGCTATGCAAATTTGGGGAGACTGAAACCAATGAGTAGTAGGTAAGATGGATGGATGGATGGATGGATGGATGGATGGATGGATGGATGGATGGTGTCAAGTTGTCAATTCTTCACAACCACATAGAGAGATTCTTTTTTTCATAATGATCTGTCCCTAATCCAGTCTTCCAGGACTTCTTTGCCTTGTCTATGTCTATGCTTCCTTTGGTAAAAAAAATACATAGAAGGTATACCATTGTTTTCTCCTGGACAATATGAATGGATGGCTTTTCCATGGTCCCTAAAGTTATTGCCCACCTCCAGCATCTTCCTATGTTTTTGCTGCCCAATATAGATAACTGCTTGCTGGGCAGATGGGATGGCTTTCACACCTTGGATGACCTTGCTGGGAATGTATGCTCCTGACATACACTTACCACATTCTTTGCTTATCCCTCCCAGGAACACCCCTACCACCATCGCCCTACCACAATGGGCAGCAGAGCAGGACTGGGGAGGAGTAGGTGAGGCCAGAGCAAAACTCACACTTGACTTCATTGACACTTCATTAAAATGCAGTTTCTTCACAAACATATCGTACATTTTCCTCTTTGCCCAGTGGGCAACATCTTTTAAAAAGATTAAGAACCACATGCTTGTCTCATTCTGAATGATCACATATCATGGCTGGGGAAGTCTGATAGTAGTTCTCAACTATGCTTTCCTTCATTGTAGATATTTTAGGCCTACCTTGTGATTTTTAGGACAAAAATTAGAACCATATTTTCTGACTGTATTTTGTCTGAACTGATTATTAGTAAGCTGTCTTTGAATGAGTTAAGAGGACATTATTTTTTTAGAGATAGGTGGGTGGCAGTCAGGAAAGGAATCACATCCTTTCATTCTTTACCCAAGCATCCAAAGAGCAGTGTATTCAATTAGACTAGAGTTTCTCAACCTTGGCAACTTTAAGACACTTGGACTTCAACTTCCAAAATTCCCCAGCCAGCAAGGTTAGACTCTTAGTAAGCAGTTTGTCCATGCTGTGCTTTTGGGTCTGAGATTCTATGTCCCTTCATATCCATGAGTACCAGATGCTGAACAGGAAACAGGGTGTATCAAGTCAAAACCTTTCCCAACTATGAAATTGGGAACTGCTTAGCCCCAATAAATTATTTCAAAGATATGCCGGGAAACCACTAAGCTGTGAGTCAACTAAACATAATAGCTGAATAATAAGTTACCACCAGGCCAGGTGAATAAATATTGTGACACCGGTATTTTCAGCCAGAGCAAACTATCCGCCTGAAATAAAAAACGAGAAGAAAAGTGGCCGAGATAATTTCAAAGAATGTGATTTATTTGTAGGCTGGTTGATTTGGAATGAACACACACACACACACACACACACACACACACACACACACACTTCTTAAGTAATTATGGGGATTAACAAACAAGACATAAAAACTATATTTTTTTAAAAAAAAAGACAAATATAAAACAAAGCAGAGTGCAATTAAAAAGATTAAGAGGGTTGCTCTATCTTGTCAAAAGCGATTGACAATAATATCATGATGTAGTATAACAATGGGACTGTAATAGTAGAAGGGGATAGCATCCCATCCAATTTCAAACCACTTAAGGATCATAACTGTCCATAAGTCAGCAAAGGCACCCCACCCTCCAGGAATTGATAAATAGCCCAGAGGTTTGGGACAGTTTCCCTCTATTTCATATTTTCTGATTGTATTTTGTTTGAATTGATTTTATAGTAAGTTATCTTTGAATGAGTTAAGAGGATATTATTATTTTTTAAAAAAGAGGGGGGTGGCAATCAGAAAAGTAATCAAATCCTTTCATTCTAAGCAGCTAAAGATGTGAACGGTAAAAGAAGAAAGGAAACACAAGACTGGGGGCATCTAGCAAGAAGAAAAAATCCAGATGTTTAGAGAAAGCAACGGGTTCTGTGAGGTTCTCTAAGGAAAGCTAGGATCACACACCATTCAGGTTAAGCTGAAAGGAGAGGGGGTAGTTTTATGAAAAACTTTGGGTACCATTATGGGAAAACCAATCATTATTTTAACATCTAGTGTAAATTATGTCTGCATAGGAAGCCATCATTTAGATCAGGGATGTCAAACTGCTGGCCCGTGGGCCAGATGCATCATAGCAAAACTGCGCCCACCCCATTGCTGGCAATGGCAAAAAAGTCACGATACACCGTGACACGTCACATGACGTTGTGAGTTTGACACCCCTCCCTGATTTAGATGATGTGTTTTGGTATTGTATATGATATGAACACTGTTAGTATGTTTTGCAAACCTGGATTTGGAGTTTAGGATATTGTGTGAACCCAGCCTATGGGCCATGCACAGATTCTTATCAACTCCTTCCTGACTTATCCATGCAGAAATGACTTCCACAGTCCATTCCTACATAATTCTGATAGAAAGTTTACAAAACTACTCATTGGTAGAAATCTGGAAAGCAGTGTTTTGAAAGGGAATATGACAGAATAACAAAGATGGAAGGGATCTTGAAGGTCTTCTACTTCAACTCCCTGCTCAGGCAGGAGACCCTATACCATTTCAGACAAATGGTGTCCAATCTCTTCTTAAAATCCTCCAGTGTTGGAGCACCCACAACTTCTGGAGGCAAGTCGTTCCACTGACTAATTGTTCTCACTGTCAGGAAAGTGAAGTGAGTTTCTGCATGTTGGCGCAATCTTAGTATGAGAGAGCAACTTGCATCCCCCTCTGGTGCCCTCCATCCTTGGCGCGCCAAACA
Organism: Vipera berus; assembly: GCF_964194415.1. Lineage (NCBI taxonomy): Eukaryota > Metazoa > Chordata > Lepidosauria > Squamata > Viperidae > Vipera > Vipera berus. The sequence goes on along the minus strand of NC_138212.1, from coordinate 17,753,834 downwards.
GTGTGAACGTAGCATTCAACCACATTTTGGCAGGAAGAAAAACAAAGCATTTATTTATGCCTGTACATAAACTTTTAAGTATCAATTGCCTTTTCTTCCCGCTCTGCTCCACCCAGTTTTTTTGAGCCCCACCTACTTTCTGTGGTCATACCTACCTACCTCCGTCAAGATATTATGTTGGACTGGAAGCATATATAAGCATTAAAAAGTTACCTAACACTTGAACGCTAGGAAACTTGCAGGACAAGAAGCAACGGATGGAAACTGGTCAAGGAGAGAAGCAACCTAGAACTAAGGAGAAACTTCCTGACAGTGAGAACAATTAACCAGTGGAACAACCTGCCTCCAGAAGTGGTGAATGCTCCAACACTGGAAGTTTTTAAGAAGAGACTGGCCAGCCATTTGTCTGAAATGGTATAGGGTTTCCTGCCTGAGCAGGGGGTTGGACTAGATGACCTCCAAGGTCCCTTCCAACTTCTTCTTCTTCTTCTTCTTCTTCTTCTTCTTCTTCTTCTTCTTCTTCTTCTTCTTCTTCTTCTTCTTCTTCTTCTTCTTCTTCTTTTTCTTTTTCTTCTTCTTCTTTCTTCTTCTTCTTCTTCTTCTTCTTCTTCTTATTATTATTATTATTATTATTATTATTATTATTATTATTATTATTATTACTATACATTTCTGTTGACTTTCCAGGTGCTCGTGAGCTGGGTCTCCAACTTCTACCGCCATGGACTGGAAGACATTACAGGGCCTGTTGAGCGGAGTGAACAAATACTCCACTGCTTTTGGCCGTATCTGGCTCTCTGTGGTCTTTGTTTTCCGTGTGCTTGTTTATGTGGTAGCTGCTGAGCGGGTGTGGGGAGATGAGCAGAAGGATTTTGACTGCAATCACCGGCAACCTGGTTGCACCAATGTTTGCTACGATCATTTTTTCCCCATCTCCCACATCCGTCTCTGGGCCCTGCAGCTGATTTTCGTCACCTGTCCATCTCTGCTCGTCATCATGCATGTGGCCTACCGTGAGGACCGAGAAAGGAAGAACCGGGAAAAAAATGGGGAAAACTGTCCCAAACTGTATAGCAACACTGGAAAGAAACACGGTGGTCTGTGGTGGACTTACCTCCTGACCCTCTTCTTCAAGCTGGGTATTGAGATCCTCTTCCTCTATCTCCTCCACAGAATATGGGACAGTTTTGACCTACCACGTCTGGTCAAGTGTGATCTGTCACCTTGCCCCAATACGATTGATTGCTACATTGCTCGGCCTACTGAGAAGAAGATTTTCACATACTTCATGGTAGGGGCATCAGCTCTTTGCATTGTCCTCACCATGTGTGAGATCTTCTACCTCATCTTCAAGAGAATGGTCCGCTCAATGCACAAATGGAAGAAGAACAAAAAATCCTTGACCTACAGCAAGGCCTCCACTTGTCACTGCCATATGAGGATGGAACACGCACAGGATGGCAAATTAAAGAATTCCCCCTTAGAAGGCCTGAGATCTTCTGCGCCTAACCTGACTTTAATCTGAGAGGGAGAAGAAGCAAATCCAAAATGACCCCATGCCAGGACACATGAAATGGGGGAGGGGGAAAGGACTTGAAGTGGAAGCCTTCCATTGAATCACTAACCAAATTTTCCACAAGCGAAGGACCGCCATGACTGAAGGGGAGCTGATAAGAGCACTGCCATGTTTTATTCAGGTCTTAAGGCAAGACCATCTGTTTACATGTTATAACTAAGCTAAGCATGCACACTTAATATGCTTTGGCAGTCTATGTTGGTTTGTTCTCCAAACCCTTTTCGAAAAGTTGCAACCTTCTACATGCTCAGGTCTATGCTTTCTGTTTTTCTAAACTATCCCAGAAGCTAAGCAAACATCTGTGTACAATATGTTGTGGTCTTTAAAACCTAGGATAGCCAAAATCTATGACTCTGGATTTCTTCCACTGATTTATTTAGTTGTTTATAGAATTGTTTATAGAGTTGTAAGAATTGTCTGAGAAGGAGGGGAGTAAATTAATTAGGGAAATTTCGTAAACCTGGATAATTTAAGTAGATGTCCTCCCTTCTCTTGCAGGCCACAATTCTTTGAAATGACAAATGTCCATGAAAGCTACAAAGCAGGCAAAACAAATCACACTGGAAAATTGTTTTAGTCAAATTTCCTCTCTTGAATTTCACCTGGAGGAAATCCACTGTGGTGTTCATATTTGAGGAATTCCAAGAGAAGGAAATTTTTGCAGGACAGTCTGCTTACACCATTCCTACCCCATTTATACTTGAGCTTAATTCTTGATGACAGTATCCCCTTTTGCAGTAGAAAGTATTTTCACAAAGTATTGTTTACCTGCTAATTTTCTAGTGCCCCTTCCCCCTAAAACAAAAGATATTGAGTTGGGTTAACAAGGAATGAGACAGTATTTTCTTCCCTAAAGCTTTTTAGACAAGGCATAGCCTTCTACTCTCTGAAAATGAGAGATGTATTCTGACATGGAAAGCTAAATTTGATATAAATAGAATTTCGAAAGCATGAACATGCAAGTAGATTAATAGGTACCACTTTGGTGGGAAGGCAACAGCGTTCTGTGTCTCTTTGGTGTTCTGTGTGCCTTTGGTATATAGCTATGCTGGCCACATGACAAGGGAAAATGTCTTCAGCCAAGAAAGGGAGATGAGCACCACACCCTAGAGTTGGACACAACTGGACAGGAAAACCTTTAGAAGGGAGGAGGAGGACATAAAAAAGGAGGAAAAAGTATCCTTGGTTCTCTTCTTCCTGAATTTTCCCCTACATTTTTTTTCCATTATTTTGATGAAAGTTTGATGTGGGAGGTCTTCTAACCTTCTAACTTTCCCCAATTCTCCACCCTTAGTCTCTCATCCTGTCTGTAACAGAGAAGTTTCCACTGAAATCAAGTTTAATGTAACATTTGAAATTATTCTGGAAAGTTTACTCCAGAGAAAAGGGGACATGTCTTAAGAAGAGAAATGGAAGGAAGCAATTAGTCAGAATCAATGTTTACAGCTCAGTTTAGCCAAAAGGAACAAATCAAGCAACAGAAGAGGTTTTACGGTTAGCAAAAACATTTAAGCTATTTTGAGACAGCTGTGGATCTTATGGCTATCGAATCTTATGACTATAGAAACTTTTATAACTAGATTTCGAGTCTCCTTGGTTGAGTTCCATGTAGACCCTCTTCCATGCAGAGCAAGAATTAAAATTGTATTTGAGGTTTTTGTTTGGCTGCTGGTTCTGTTACTCTGGGAAATAAAATCCACCATGGATAAATATTAGGCAGGACTCATGACTCATTCTGGATCAGCTTAGCAACAGGAGAGCAGGCAAAAAAAAATCCTTTCTTTAATTATTCAATTTTTATTACAGAAGTTTTTTTACCAAGTAAAAATACTTCAAATTTAAAGAAAAAAAGAAAGAAAAGAAAAAGAAAAGCATTAAGTAAATAAAGAAAGGGAAAATAGAAAAAGAAAGGGAAAAGAAAAAAGAAAGAGGGAGGGAGGGAGGGAGAGAGGGAGGGAGGGAGGGAGGGAGGGAGGGAGGGAGAAAGGAGTTTCTTCTTTACAGCAGTTTAAAATGCATTTATATTTTATTTTATCTTCTCTCTCTCTAAGGTTAAATCATGGCTTCCTTCTTTCCATAGTCTACCCTTTCTAATAATCAAAACCATAAATCACAAGTTCTTTTTTTCCATTTTCAGCACAGAAAAAATATCCATAAAAATCCATCGTTAACAAATGTGGCTATTGTCTTTTCCCTAATCAAATATGTCAATATTGCCATCTCTGCAAATCTGGTCATCTTCACCAACCATTTCTCCATTATAAGAGAACTGGCAAGAGTTCCAATTATTTCTGGCCCTGGCCTGACACTTCCAGTTTATCCAAGCAGAAATAGCAAAGAAGCTGCTGGAAAGATAGATAAATAAATCTATGGCATGGCAGCTTTGTCCACTTTATCTCTGTAGCTTTAAGTTTCTTTCATTTCATTTCTGCCAATGATGATGATGAAGATGATGAAGATGATGATGATTCTCAGGGCTTTTTTTGTCATAGAACGCACTGGAACGGAGTTCTGGCACCTTTTTCCCCCAATGGATTTGTGCATGGTAACATTAATAGTATTAACTTACCTTGAACAAAATCCTAGTCTTTTAGATACACTAAAAATCGAAGGTTTTTTTTTTTCAACTACAAAGGTAAACCTTGTAGGATAGGCAAGGCGAGTTGTATGACGTGTGTGAGTTCCGGCACCTTTTTTTTTTTTTACAAAAAAAGCACTGATAATTCTAGAGAATAATTAATACAAATTTACCACATTTCAATCAGCTACATTTTTGCGAGCTTGTTTTCACTTGCAAACATTTTCAGTCTGCATTGGTAAGAGTGGAATACTGTGTCTAGTTTTGGTCATCACAAGAGAACCAAGATGTTGACACTCTAGAAAGGGTGCAAAGAAGAGCAATCAAGATAATTAGGGGACTGGAGGCTAAAGCATAGAATGAATGGTTGTGGGAATTGGGTATGTCTAATCTCAGCAAGAGAAAGATTAGGGGGGGTGACATGATAGCAGTCTTCCAATGTTTGAGGGATGTCACAGAGAAGAGGAAGTCAACCTACTCTACAAAGCACCTGAGGGCAGGACAAGAAGTAACAGATGGAAGCTTATCAAAGAGAGAAGCAACCTAGAACTAAGGAGAAATTTCCTGTCAGTGAGAACAATTAACCAGTAGAACTGCTTACCTCCAGAAGTTGTGGGTGCTCCATCACTGGAAGGTTTTAAGAAGAGACTGGGCAGCCATTTTTCTGGAATGCTGTAAGGTCTCCTGCTTGAGCAGGGACTTGGACTAGAATTATCTCCAACTCTGTTATTCTGCATTTCTATTCTGTGTTCTATATTATTATCATATAAAGGAATAAAAAGTAGAAATCTTAAAGAGTATTTTATAAAATAGATATTACAGAAAAAGATAGACAGACAGCAAGAAAGGCAGAATATCAAGGCTAGCATCCTCCAGGACAACATTTGAGAGTTTCCATATTGTAAGCTGCACTGTGTGTAGTCTAGTACACATTTTAGCAATCAAGACCAGAGTGATATACCAATGATAAAACATGGTCTGGAAACTGTAAATCTTAGAAAATAAAAAAGATTTCGGTTACTATATTGCTTATGGAAAAGTGAAGATGGTATACTTATATTAATATGTGAACTGAAGAAAAGCGTTTACTTCTTTCTTTATATCCCATCTTTTTTTATATAAATAGCTCAAGGGGGCAAACATACATAACATTCCCTCCTCTTCCTCCTTTTTTCCTCATAGGAGGAAAATCTCCTCCTATGGGCTGAGAAAGAAGAACTGGTTCAGGACTGGACAGTTGGCTTTCATGCCTAAAGCAGGACTAGAACTCACACTCTCCTGGTGATTGGCCCAGAGTCACCCAGATGGCTCTCATGCCTAAGGCAGAATTAGAACTCACTGTCTCCTGGCAGTTGGCCCACCCAACCAGTTTTCATGCCTAAGGCAGGACTAGAACTCACAGTCTCCTGGTGATTGGCCCAGAGTCACCCAGATGGCTCTCATGCCTAAGGCAGAATTAGAACTCACTGTCTCCTGGCAGTTGGACCACCCAACCAGTTTTCATGCCTAAGGCAGGACTAGAACTCACAGTCTCCTGGTGATTGGCCCAGAGTCACCCAGATGGCTCTCATGCCTAAGGCAGAATTAGAACTCACTGTCTCCTAGCAGTTGGACCACCCAACCAGTTTTCATGCCTAAGGCAGGACTAGAACTCACAGTCTCCTGGTGACTGGCCCAGAGTCACCCAGATGGCTTTCGTGCCTAATGTGGGATTACCACTCGCAGTCTCCTGGTTTCTAATCTGGTGCCTTCATTATTCCCAAACTGGGTCTTTCCCCCCCTCCCGCATCTCTATCCTGCCCTTCTTTGAATTAAAGTCCCCTCCTCCCTCGAGGTCAGTGAGATCTATTCTTTTCTGAGACCTGCAAATATCGGTTGGAACAATCTCACTTTTCTTCAAAGCTCTTTTCTCTCCACTCTCCCGCTACCTAAATCATGTACTGGCAATGCTGACTACCTTGCAGATGAGTCTTCAAGGATAAACAAAGATTATTCAGCGGCTAAAAATTTCTTGAACACACCCAAGTGTGATAACAGGTAAGTAGTCGTGTATCGGTCCAAGCCTTTTATCGGCAAAACTATCTACTGTCTTTTCACCCATTTGTAATTAGATTTTGAATCATAATGTAGGGGTAGGTAGCCACGTCAAGCCAATGAGTCAGTAGATGGGGAATCCTATTAAATGCACATTACAAGAGACATGTTACTCATCTGAATAAACTACCTCTGAACTTCCTCAAGTTGTATACAGTTAGGCAAACGTAGCCCAGCACCTCCCTAGATTCCTGACACCAAATTGTGATCATTAATGGAACAGAAGAGCTATTAAAAACATGGGAAGTAATCAATTAAACTGTCTTTGAGTTGACTTGTAATATATATTTAGCCTTTGACCAAGCCATCTCCTCTTCTGGCCTCACTTAAATCTTGAAGCACCACTTTTAGCTAAATGCAGTTCTCAGCTCATGAAAAATGATTAATTTTGGGCAGCTTTTTAAAGATCCAGGGCTTTCATTGCCATCTATCTACTCAAGGAACACGAGCCTTTAGCCCATTCAGGTTTGAGTATCCCTCCCTTGCTCTTTCATTCTGCTTCCTCAAGTACCAGCCGGCTGCAGGAAATCCACTCCTACTCACAACACTTCATAGCTATTATAAACACAAGGCGTTTTCCACCACATTTCTTCTTCGAGGGGGCCTTCAAAGCAGCTAACCAAGAAGTTACGCATGCCACTCACACTGACCTCCTTTCCCCTGACTCACAAAAAGACGTTTCTTTGCTGTAATCTCAGCATTTCAGCATATAATGCTCAGTCATGTCTGGTTTTAAACAATCCCTTACACATCGGTTGACTGGCTATAGAGCAGATCAACGCAAAGATAAACATGTCCTCAAGTTGAGTTCAACCCCTTGATGGACTCAACCACACCATTTCCTTGGTAACAAAGCAAAAGTGGTTTGCCATTGCCTTTTTCCTGGATATTTTTCAACTTCCTTGTCTACGTTTTAACAGAACACCCTGGAGAAAAGGATCTAAATCGAACTGGCTGCTGTACAGAACTTCTTAAAATGAGTGGATTCGCTCGCTGACAAGCAAGTCTCAATAAATCGTTCTTCCTGGGATGGGGAAGAGATTTGAAGGGTAAAAGAAAGAATGAAAAGAAGCCTGCAGAAGGGGTTGTATCCCCCTATGTTAAAAAAATATGTAACTATTGAGGTAGAATTCTCTAGGTGACATGGACATCTTAATCCATCCATCCCTCCTTCCTTCCTTCCTTCCTTCCTTCCTTCCTTCCTTCCTTCCTTCCTTCCTTCCTTCCTTCCTTCCTTTTCTTATGCAATGATACATTTAACAATAGCTTTTCTCATTTTTAAATATTTTTTCATATAAAAAAGAAAGCAAATCTAAAAAAAAAACAAAAACAAAAAAAACACGTAAATCCCTGGAACCCCTGATCCAGAGGCAAAGTCTAGGGATTAAAAAAAGGGCTGTGCCTGAGTGATTATTATTTTTATTTTATTTTTTACTCTGGCAGAATTCACCAGTTCCACGGAAAACAACATACGGATAGTCCCTGGCTTATCACCACAACTGAGCTCAAAATTTCTGTTGCTAGGTGAGACATTTGTTAAATGAGTTGTGACCTATTTCATGCCACAGCCTGTTAAGTGAATCGCTGCAGCTGTTAAGTTAGTAACGTGGTTGTGAAGTGAATCTGGCTTCCTCATTGACTTTGCTTGAAAGAGGTTTACAAAAGGGGATTATGTGACCCTGGGACACTGCAACGGTCATAAATATGGATCAGTTGCCAAGCATCTGAATTTTGATCACATGACCATGGGGATGCTGCAATGGTCGTAAGTGTGCAAACAGCCATAAGTCACTTTTTTCAGAATTTTTTATTTTTAAAAAAAAAAAAAATTAAAAATTCCATTTATATCCCGCCCTTCTCCGAAGACTCAGGGCGGCTTACAAGCTTAGCAGTAGCCTTCATTCTATGTATATGCCTGCTTATTAGGGCTTTCACACACACCCAAGCGGCATTATTACAAAGTCAGCTTAATTGTCCCCAACAATCTGGGTCCTCATTTTACCTACCTCGGAAGGATGGAAGGCTGAGTCAACCTTGAGCCTGGTGGGATGCGAACCTGCACTAATTGCAGGCAGCTGGTGTTACTTAAGGAGGCATTAGCCCACTGCTCCACCAAGGCTCTATTTTTGTAAGTTTGAATGGTCAATAAACAAACCATGGTAAGTTAAGGACTACTTATACCTGCCTATCATCTCAGGATGGAAAGAAAGCACATTAACATTTATCCAAAGATCATTTAGTCCAGGGGTCTCCAAACTTGGCCCTTTTATGACTGGTGGACTTCAACTCCCAGAATTCCTGGCTGAGGAATTCTGGGAGTTGAAGTCCACCAGTCATAAAAGGGCCAAGTTTGAAGACCTCTGATTTAGTCTAACTAAGTAGGTATTCCTAGATTTGAAGGACTGGAGACCCTCCTGAAATTTGAAAATTCTCATTTTCCCTGTCCTTCCTTTTTTTCCCCCCACATTTACTTTGCTATACTTTTTCTTTAACTATTTCTTATGAAGCAAGTAAAATCTTTTAATAAATCTATTTTTTTAAGGAAAGAAAGGATCCTCTAAAAAAAAGAGAAACATATAAATTATCTCAGCTTCTCTATCCTCAAGGTGAGCATTTAATGGTTCGGCTCTCTTTTTATCTCTTTTCTTTTTAAAGAGAAGGTTAATAATCTCACCTTTTCTCTAAAAAAAGAAGGAAGAGGAAGAAGAGACCTAGCTTCAACATTCTGGCCTTCTGAGTTTAAAAAATACGCTATTAAAGTGGTAGGCATAACTAAAATGTAGGAAAGGAAGTAAAATGTGGAGAAAGGAAATATGCTAGCTTTATTTGATCCTTTCTTGTACACTGGGGCAGCATAAATTTAGATCAAACTCCTCTTGTAATTGCGAGATCATCTTACTTAAATGGCTCAATCACTGGCAGATGAAAATATTTGACATTAAAATAAGAAATGAAAGAAAGTCGGTATCCAAAACTGCCACTAATGACTTCGAAAGAAAGTTACCAAAAAGATAAACTGAACAATGGTTACAGCGCTGTTTCTCAACCTTGGCCATTTGAAGATGGGTGGACTTTGACTCTCAGAATTCATGCTGGCTGGGGAATTTGGGGGAGGGGGGGGTTGAAGTCCACTCATTTTCAAGCGGCCAACGTTGAGAAACATTGGCTTAGAGAGATAGTTCCTTTCATTGTGGTAAGCCAAAAGAGGCCAGGTCTGGGGAACTGAATTTACTGGATGTATTCAAGACAATGAGAACAATTAACCAATGGAAAGATTGCCTCCAGAAGTTATGGATGCTCCATCACTCAAGGTTTCTAAAAAGAGATAGGACAACCAAGGGGTTGGACTAGAAGATCTACAAGGTCCCTTCCAACTCTGTAATTTTATTATTCTCTTTTACGTCCTTCTTCAAGTGAAATCTGGGATGGAGTTTCAAGAAAGCAAAGCAGAGGCTGCTTTGACTGTAACTGATGGGAAAGGGAACAAGGCCACAGTGTAAGCCTTGTGGGTCAAATACACCATGCTGATAGGACGGATTAGGTCTATTGCCTGAAGGTTTCTCACCCCCATCACATTTAATTTAACGTCTTCCACATTAAAAGCTTATCTCAAGAGGTAGGGTTACCAGATACATGGCAAAAGGAGGACATGTTCTCCATTTTATGTTTTTGTCCGCCATCTATATGCTATACCCACCCCCACCCCCTGCCGCAGGTATAGTATACGTGCCTCAATAGTAGCAATTGTGTGAAGGATCTTGAAATCCTAGTGGGCAATCACTTAAATATGAGCCAGCAGTGTGCTGCAGCTGCCAAAAAAGCCAATGCAGTCCTAGGCTGCATCAACAGAGGGATAGAATCAAGATCACATGAAGTGTTAATACCACTTTATAATGCTTTGGTAAGGCCACACTTGGAATACTGCATCCAGTTTTGGTCACCACATTATAAAAAAGATGTTGAGACTCTGGAAAGAGTACAGAGAAGAGCAACAAAGATGATTAGGAGCTTGGAGGCTAAAACATATAAGGAACGGCTGCTGGAATTGAGTATGTCTAGTAGTTTAATGAAAAGAAGGACGAGGGGGGACATGATAGCAGTGTTCCAGTATCTCAGGGGCTGCCCCAAAGAAGAGGGAGTCAAGCTATTCTCCAAAGCACCTGAAAGCAGGACAAGAAGCAATGGATGGAAACTAATCAAGGAGAGAAGCAACCTAGAACTAAAGAGAAACTTCCTGACAGTTAGAACAATTAATCAGTGGAACAACCTGCCTCCAGAAGCTGTGAATGCTCCAACACTGGAAGTTTTTAAGAAGAGATTGGACAACCATTTGTCTGAAACGATATTGGGTTTCCTGTCTGAGGAAGGGGTTGGACTAGAAGATCTCTTCCCTTCCAACCCTGTTATTCTGTATTCTGTATCTGGGAAGCATAGCCTTAAAATCAAATATTGTCCAGCTTTTTGTGTATCTTCCATTTTTATTACTATTATTTGGGATGGCCTTCTCAACATAACTAACAAATACCTGTCATTATCAGTGCTACCTAATAACTAGCATAGGTTCTTGAAAATAAAGATTCTCCAAAAAATATATTGGAAATATAAACAAAAAGGGACACCCTAATTTATACTTTAATGTCCCAAAGGTGCTTTTTCAAAAGGAAATTGGACTTCCTTTGTTTTTCCTTGAAAATGTTTCGCTTCTCATCCAAGAAGCTTCTTCAGTTCAATCACGACCTGGGTGACTGAGGATCTCCATAGACATTGTATATTAATGTTTTGTGTTTTTGTTTTTTTAAAAAAAATATTTTTAAAATTTTTCAGAAGTTTGGACTTTTGTTGATGTGATCCTAGCACCACCTTCTGGCCACAAATAATTTAAAAATGACTTCGCTTGACATTTTTAAATCTGAATCTCTGCAAAAACAGTTGATTGGCAAAATCTACCAATTTTCCAAGATAGGTGACTCTGAGATGGAACTTTTTTTCATTATTTGGAATCCTGTTTCCCTAACAGATAAGCAAGGAGGAGAACTTCCAAGTCATTTGGCCTAATTTCCTTCAGTTGCTGAATGGGTATATATTACTTCCTACATTTCCTTTCTTTCTCTTTCCCCTTTTTTCATTTATTTATATTGATTTGTTATTTTTATATATTTCTGTGAGAATAGAATAGAATAGAATAGAATAGAATAGAATAGAACAGAACAGAACAGAACAGAACAGAACAGAACAGAACAGAACAGAATAGAATAGAATAGAATAGAATAGAATAGAATAGAATAGAATAGAATAGTTGGAAGGGACCTTGGAGGTCATCTAGTCCAACCCCCTGCTCAGGTAGGGAACCCTATACTGTTTCAGACAAATGGCTGTCCAGGCTCTTCTTAAAAACTTCCAGTGTTGGAGCATTCACCGCTTCTGGAGGGAGGTTGTTCCACTGATTAATTGTTCTAACTGTCAGGAAGTTTCTCCTTAGTTCTAGGTTGCTTCTCTCCTTGACTAGCTTCCATCCGTTGCTTCTTACCCTGCCTTCAGGTGCTTTGGAGAATAGCTTGACTCCCTCTTCTTTGGGGCAGCCCCTGAGATATTGGAGCACTGCTATCATGTCACCCCTCGCCCTTCTCTTCATTAAGCTAGACATACCCAATTCCAGCAATCGTTCTTTATATGTTTTAGCCTACAGTCCCCTGATCATCTTTGTTGCTCTTCAAGACTAGGGTACCCAGTGCAGCCCAGATGCTTTGGACTATGTCTCCCATCATCCCCTATTCATCATTCTCATTGAACTAATGGAGATTGAAATCCAAAACATCAACTTATTTTGTTTTAGATTATTATTAGCTAAGTTTTCAGATGTAAGCAAGTTGCCTAGGACAAGGTGCAAACCAAATCAGTTGGCTTGACAAACCATGGTTAGATATGGCATATAAAGCCAGTTGTGATCATTCAGCAAATGACAGCTAAAACATAGTACAATTTACCCAAACATATGCACTATCTTATCATTTTCAACATGTCCTGAAGGAATTCATATTTAGAGTTTTATCCAGTAAAGGACCTGTTTTCTCCTTTCCTTATCCAAATCCAATAAGTAAAATATAGAAGTAGCTGAGTGTGACTATTGTAATGAAGAAATTAAAATGAATAAAACCCAGTGGATAGGTTTTATTGGGAAATTTGTCAGAAGATACAGATAGTCCTCATGTCGTGACCATGATGGAGCCTGCCCGTCATTGTTATAAAGTAGTTCAGTCACGTGACCCGCTCCATTTTATGATTTTTTTTGTAAGTAAGTCGTAAGTTGAGGACTATCTGTACTACTAATTATGCATCTTATGCATTATAAAAAGGTAAAGGTTCCCCCGCACATGCGTGCTAGTCGTTTCCGACTCTAGGGGCCGGTACTCATCTCCATTTCAAAGCTTGTCCGAGCACATCTCCGTGGTCATGTGGCCACATGACTAGATGCCAAAGGCGCACGGAACGCTGTTACCTTCCCACCGTAGTGGTCCCTATTTTTCTACTTGCATTTTTACGTGCTTTCGAACTGCTAGGTTGGCAGAAGCTGGGACGAGTAACAGGCGCTCACTCTGTTACGCGGCACTCGGGATTCGACCCGCCAAACTGCCGACCTTCTGATCGACAAGCTCAGCGTCCTAACCCACTGAGCCACCGCGTCCCTGTCTTATGCATTATAAGAAGTGGTGAATGCTCCAACACTGGAAGTTTTTAAGAAGAGACTGGACAGCCATTTGTCTGAAATGGTATAGGGTTTCCTGCCTGAGCAGGGGGTTGGACTAGATGACTTCCAAGGTCCCTTCCAACTTCTTCTTCTTCTTCTTCTTCTTCTTCTTCTTCTTCTTCTTATTATTATTATTATTATTATTATTATTATTATTATTATTATTATTATTATTATTATTATTATTATTATTATAAGAGGCTTAATTTTAGCAATCTGGTGCAGCTGCACAACTTCTCCAAAAGATGGCAGTGCTCCCTTTGAAATAGTCCAATAACGCAGCAGTTTCTCCTAAGAAATAGGAATAAAAGCAGCACATGGCTGTGAAAAGTTCTCCCCTTTTTCCAAGCAGAGACTGAAAAGGAAGTGGGGGAGGGAGGCTGGAAATTTCTCAGAAAAATACCTCTGGAAAAAGTTTATCATAGGTAATGTCAACTGGAGAGGCACTCTGGTGTAGTGGTTAAGGCATCAGGCCAGAAACTGGGAGACCGTGAGTTCTAGTCTCGCCTTAGGCACAAAACCAGCTGGGTGATCTTGGGCCAGTCACCCTCTCTCAGCCCTAGCAAGGAGGCAATGGCAAACCACTTCTGGAAATTCTTGCCCAGAAAACTTCAGAGACTTCAGGATATTGGATACAATTGAATGGAAAAAGAAAAAGAAAAAAAAAGATTTAATGGCTAAATAAACAGCCTTCCAGGTACATTGGTAGGATACCTTTCAACATTCTTGGCCAGCAGACTATTGGCTGATGGAAGATTCTGGAAACATCTGAAGAGTTCCAGATCAATGACAGCTGGAACAGAGCTTCCATTTTGGCTCAGGCGCAACTTAGCCCCTGAGCCACAGCAACATTCTGATTTGCTCAGTCAGGGTTATGACATAACGCCAAGGTTTATAGCTGAAGGAGTGATAAGGTATCACTCTGGTTCTTCAATTGGCTCTGAACTGCTATAAATGGGCATCCAGCTGCCCTCCATCCCAGTAACATTTTTCTTCTATAAACATAACTTTATTCATGACTTGCAAGCTATCCAAGAGGCACAAGCTTCCAGGAACGTCTCCAAGAGTTGAACGATGTAAAAACCTCCCCGAACAAAGTTAGCATGTGAGGAGAAAGTTTGCTAAGGCTGAGATTGGATCCTTTCCAGGAGGTAAGTTTCGTTTGAAGGGAGCTTCATTCCAAGGTGTGGGTGCCCAGGCTGTTTTTGCAGCTGCGTAAATGATTTGACACAATGCCCTGGATGCCCGTCCCCTCTCCCAAAAAATATTATTCAGCTCTGAGAAATATTTTGTTTAAGGGGGAGGGAACTAGTCAATCCCAGCTCAGATAGTAATAAAAGTCCTTTGGAAAGAATTGGAGGAATCTGTGTTTGGAAAATGAATGGATACTGGTGTGATTAAAAACATGAGCATGAATTACCCCTCCAGCGTCACCTTGTATGGGACGTGGATGATGTGAAAATTAGATGATGAGAGGGGGAGAGAGAGGGGGAGGGGAGAGAGAGAGAGAAGTTGAGGACTACTTTCACCTTCCTATCATCCCAGGAGGGAAGGAAAGCACATTAACATTTATGCAAAGGATCATTTGGCTTAACTAAAACACGTATTCCTATATTTGAAAGACTGAACACCCTTTGAAATTTGAAACTTCTCTGTTGAACACCTAATTTCCACAGCACTGTCATACCTAGGGATATTTAGCCATGTAATAAGACTGTATTGCTATGATCCTTCTCATTCTTTCCACTACCTTCTCTTATTGGTATCATTATTATGATTATTATTACTTTGTTTTTTGCATATACACTGAGAGCTTCTGCACCAGGGACAAATTCCTTGTGTGACTAATCATACTTGGCCAAATATTGCCTTCAGAAACCGTGGGTGCTCCATCACTGGAGATTGTTAAGAAGAGGCTAGACAGTCACTTATCTGAGATGGCATAGATTCTCCTGCTTGAGCAGGGAGCTGGGCTAGAAGACATCCAAGTTCGCTTCCAGCTTCTATTCTATTCTATTCTATTCTATTCTATTCTATTCTATTCTATTCTATTCTATTCTATTCTATTCTATTCTATTCTATTCTATTCCATTCTATCCCACATCCCACGTCTCACATCTTCTATTCTATTCTATTCTATTCTATTCTATTCTATTCTATTCTATTCTATTCTATTCTATTCTATTCTATTCTATTCTATTCTATTCTATTCTATCCCACATCCCACATCTCCTATTCTATTCTATTCTATTCTATTCTATTCTATTCTATTCTATTCTATTCTATTCTATTCTATTCTATTCTATTCTATTCTATTCTATTCTATTCTATTCTATTCCATTCCATTCCACTCCACTCCACTCCACTCCACTCCACTCCACTCCACTCCCTTCTATATTGTCCTTATTCTCTGAATTCTTCTTTCTGTGATCAGTTTATCAGAGCCTGATGATTACTCATCAATCTTTGTCAATCTCAACCATACTTTCACCTTCTCACCCTGTTGGCTGACCTCCTCACTGTGCAGGTTAGTAATGTTGGCATAAGAACTGAGTGTGGAATTAAAGGGGGTATTGCAGTGTATTTCAAGGAAACCAGAAGTCCATTTTCAAGCTTAAGAAGACCACCTTTTTCATTCTTTGACCACATTTCATACCGGAGGGGGGCTGCTTCTGCATGCAGATTGTCAACGTCCCAGATGATACTGATTTCTGCTTGCAACTCCTCACTCCCTTCCCCAAGGATTGCAGGGATTCCCTGCCTGAAACACCAACACCCCCAAAGACACACACACATTTTCCTGCTCCGGATTCCCACGCTTTGCAAGGTGCTGGCAAATTCTTCCCGTGCAGGATTTCCCTTGTGTTGCTCTTGGCCTGCGTTGCTGCGCAACAGAGGCACCAATTGTTATTTCAGTCTCCGCTGTTTTCCTCTGCTTCCTTTTTCCTCAGCCAGGCTATGGAGAAATAATCTCCACAATCCTGCTGCTGCTACGGCTGTTTAGGAAATCAAAAGCTTTCTCTCCTCTCTCTTCTGTCCCTGTCTTCACCCAACATGCCGAACCAGGTTTTATCTTAACCAGCTTGCGGGGGGGGGGATTGCATAAGGCCTTGAATTGTAAGCTACCCCAGTGGACTGGGTTCATATAAGACACTACACTCCCAGAAAAATGCCTCCAGATTCCCTTAACAAACTCTAAAGCAGGAGTCTTCAAACTTGGCCCTTTTATGACTTGTGGACTTCAACTCCCAGAATTCCCCAGCCAGCTTGGCCTCTTAAAGGTACCAAGGTTGAAAAGCACAGCTTTAGAATGTTATGCAGATTCACTGCTGCCTCTTGAATGGACCTGCTTTGGTGGGTTGTGTGAACACAACCTGTGTGAGTTGAGCCACTGTGCTAAGCTCTTTCAGTCAGGAGACAGGTGAAGTCAGCTTTGACTGTTCTTTCCTTCCACCTTCCCAGTCAGCTGGGACTTTTTTTTGAAAAAGAAAAGAAAAGAAAAACTCAACGATAATTGCACAGCCCTTTCTCCTCCTCTTCCCAAACTCATTTCCTCTAACTCCGCCCCTTCTGTTAACTCATCCAAGGGTTATTATAATAAACTTTCCCCTTCTTCGCTCTTCATAACAGTCTCTGAGTGTCCTGAATTCCAGGACCGTTTGTTATATTCCCATCCTGCCTCTGAGCTGGGCTGCAGCTTCTCTTCGGAAGCAGAGCTGAAACCAGGAAAATTAAGCCAAAAACTTTTAATGAGGACATTTAAGTCAGGAAAATCCCTTTGATTTGTTGGTGAGTACAACTGTCTTTAAATTTGTTAGATAGCCCTAAACCTGGAAGTCCTGGAGGCGGTGCCTTGATTTTTAGAATAATAGTAAATCTGATTTTCACATTTGTCTGCTTCAAAGTTATTCCCTCTTGGCACCATAGCCCTTATTCTGTTTTAAGGTTTAAGGTAAAGATTGATGGTATTTTCCTAATGTTTGACTTTCTCTACCATGCTGTCATATGTAGGACCATCAAGGCATTCTGCCATCCTTTTCTAGTTGCCTAAATCAAGCCTGAGTGTTTAACGTTCTCTAGACTCAATCAGAGCTGGAAGGGACCTTGGAGGTCTTCTAGTCCAACCCCCTGCTCAAGCAGGAGACCCTCTACCATTTTAGACCAGTGGCTGTCCAGTCTATTCTTAAAAGCCTCCAGTGATGGAGCACCCACAACTATTGACAGCCAGCTGTTCCACTGATTAATTGTCCTCACTGTTAGGAACTTTCTCCTTAATTCCAGGTTGCTTCTCTCCTTGATTCGTTTCCATCCATTGTTTCTTGTCTTGCCTTCTGGTGCTTTGGAAAATAGGTTGACCCCTTCTTCTTTGGGGCAGCCCTTCAAATACTGGAACACTGCTATCATGTCACTCCTAGTCCTTCTTCTCTCTAGACTAGCCATACCCAAATTCCTGCAATCGTTCTTCCTATGTTTTATTCTCCAGGCCTTTAATCGTCTTAGTTGCTCTTCTCTGCATAATTTTCCAAAGCCTCAACCGACTCCATGCTGGGGTTCTTGGATCTTTAATAGGAATTTACTAGTCCTCATTGACTAATGAGAGAAGAGCTAGTGCACATGCTCAAAGGAATTCTCTAAGACCAAGCATGGAGTTCCTGCCTTTTTCCCAGTAGAAACACAGCTAGAATCATTAAAAACTAATACATCAATTCAGGATGTCGACACTTCCAGCTGTCCTCTGTCTTCTGGTTGTGCAGTGGTGTGTAGACAGTCAATGGCTATTTTATCACCTTGTCAGGAAAAGCTTGTCTACGGGACAACCTTTCCTAATGCAGGATGGGGGGGGGGGAACCCAGGATACAGTTTTTATTGTTTTTTTCCCCTATTTTTACCAAAGCAATTGAGAACCTCAACCTCAGGCACTAACACTTTGTAAGTCCTGGGCAGCTGCTGAGGATAGAGATAGAAAAAAAGATATATATATAAAAAATATCATAGGCACAGCTGTGCAGGCAGCAGCACTCCTGTGTAAATTTAACCACTTGGTACTTTTTTTCTTCTAGTTTTACTGCCTTCCTGAGACCGGAGGAGCCTAGTAGCATCTTTTCCAAACAACAAGTTTTATTAAAAGACATAAATTACCTTTTTTTTTACTATCCCCTGGATTATCATGGTTTTCTTCCTTTCTGGGTAGGAGATTTTAAAAGCTAATGCTTTAAATGCCAACACAGCACTGGTTGGACAGCTGGGGGTTTGAATCCTGCTTCTGTATATCTTTTTAAAACAGGTCATAAAAATAGGACTCTAGCAAAGCATGAAGACAAGGAATGGTACAGTGAAATATTTTTTGCAAGGGATAGTGTACCAGAATAACAGAAAAAAATAACAGAGTTGGAAGGGACCTTGGAGGTCTTCTAGTCCAACCCCTTACTCAAGCAGGAAACCCTACACCATTTCAGACAAAAAACCAGGTTGTTCCACTGGTTAATTGTTCTAACTGTCAGGAAATTTCTCCTTAGTTCTAGGTTGCTTCTCTCCTTGATTAGTTTCCATCCGTTGTTTCTTGTCCTGCCTTCAGGTGCTTTGGAGAACAGCTTGACTCCCTCTTCTTTGGGGCAGCCCCTGAGATACTGGAAGGCTGCTATCATGTCCCCCCTCGTCCTTCTCTTCATTAAACTAGACATACCCAATCCCGGCAGCCATTCTTTATAGGGAACGGCTTTATGACAGCATGCATTCGGCTTTATGACTGCATGCTTAAAACCGCATCCTTCAGTCTTCTCCCATTTGTGGAACTGTTGGGTTTTCAAACATCAAAAAATATATTTAAGCCAGGTTAACATGTAACTTTATTTGGAAGGAGACTTTTACAATCATTGATTGCTTTAAAATCATTTTTTATTCCTGATCGTGCACAGAGGCAAATTAATTTTAACTCCACAGTTAATGCTATTCCCAATTTCAGAAGGGCAGTTTTGTTTGACTATTCGAGGCAGAAATCACAGTGTTGTAGCACCTAAATGTTTCTCTTATTGTAAGCGAACTGTAAACGCAACCATTTTTGAAAAAGATATTTATAGATCCCTTCCGGAAGAAGAGCAAAAGAACAGCTTTCGGTTTCCAGAATTTCCTTTTGAAATGTAAGCCATTGTGCAGTCTGTATTGTTCTCTTCAGAAGATCTAATTCTCCTATATTAAGTTGAAGCTGACAAATTTAGAGGTCATGATAGAATTTGTACTCAGACAGCCTGAGACCCATACATGCAATGTTGCCTTAATCTGTGTTTCCTTCTGGCACAGCTCTCAAAACTCAGCATTTATTGGATGCTCTGTGCCTGAAAAGATGATCTAGTGCAGGGGCATATTAAGTTTTGGGGGTGAATTAGTACCCACCTGGAATTTTGAAAGCTGGTTGTGGATTCAAATATGGACTCCTACCACCTGTGTTGATGGGTGTGGTTATTCTCTACTTACTCACCTGGGTATGTGTAGTTTAACGAAGAGAAGGGTGAGGGGTGACATGATAGCCGTCTTCTCAGGGGCTGCCCCAAAAAAGAGGGAGTCAAGCTATTCTCCAAAGCACCTGAAGGCAGGACAAGAAACAACGGATGGAGACTAACCAAAGAGAGAAGCAACCTAGAACTAAGGAGAAATTTCCTGACAGTTAGAACAATTAACCAGTGGAACAACCTGCCTCCAGAAGTGGTGAATGCTCCAACACTGGAGGTTTTCAAGAAGAGACTGGCCAGCCATTTGCCTGAAATGGTATAAGGTTTCCTGCCTGAGCAGGGGGTTGGACTAGATGACCTCCAAGGTCCCTTCCAACTTATTATTATTATTATTATTATTATTATTATTATTGTTGTTGTTGTTGTTGTTGTTGTTGTTGTTGTTGTTGTTGTTATTTCAGAGCCTCCTATAGCTTCCTCACTATCCTTCTCTCTCTCTCTCTCTCTTTCCTTCTCTCTGTCTCTCTGTCTCTCTCTTTCTCTGTCTCTTTCTCTTTTCTTCATTCCTCCAAAGCAGGGGTCTTCAAACGTGGCCCTTTTATGACTTGTGGACTTCAACTCCCAGAATTCCTCAGCCAGGCACCTGGCTGAGGAATTCTGGGAATTGAAGTCCACAAGTCATAAAAGGGCCAAGTTTGAAGACCCCTGCTCCAAAGAAAGCACTGGATCCCAGCCCCTACCACTTTTTTATAATCTTCCAAGAATATCCAGGCAACCACATGAGACTGGTGACATTCTTGTAAACTAACATTTTGCTGGATGCTAGGGTTTCAATTTTTTTTACTCTCTCTCTCTCCCTCCCTCTCGTGTGTGTGTTCTCGTGTGTTCAAAAAATGAATGGAATTGGTAGATAAGCAGCAGAAGACAGCAGTGGAGATAAATGTACCAATGCCAAGTAACATCAACATCAGGAGAAAGAAACAAGTATGAGAAGCTGGAAAAGGACCAGGGTTTGAAGGAGGACGTGGACAGTAAAGGCCAAAGTGGTACCAGTTTTGATAGGAGCATTTGGGGCTGTGACTCCTAAGCTGGGATCCAGCAGATTCCAAGAACGACATCAATGCTCTCTGTTCAAAAGAGAGCAGTGCTAGAAACACCTGAGATCCTGTGCAGGACCCTCAAACTCCCAGGCCCTCTGGTAGAAGACCCGAGATTGAGCAAAACACAGACCACCCATAGGGGTGAGAAGGAAGATTTTATATATTTATTCTGTGTGTGTGTGGGGGGGGAGAGAGAGAGAGAGACTATTTATGCCTCTGTGTGTCTCCTACGTACACATACATACAAATTTATATACATATATATGTATATACATATACATATGCACAGTAAGAATACAAGAGAAACTTTAAAAAATTAACAGCCACAGTCAAACTCTCTAGTATATAGCAATTATTTGTATATGAGTTGTAATAGTTCTTTTTCAATGTTGTACTCCACTTGGAATAAAAAAAACCCCAAAACCTTGTTTTTTAATATTGCCATCCTAAATTGTAACTTATATTGAGAGATTATTGAGAATAGAAAGAAAAGAAAAGAAAAAAATATTGTAGGTTATTTACTACAATGTTAATAATTTTTGAACACATAGAAACATCAACGTATGGAAACAATACAAGGTACTAAGATGCATAACAATGTAAGAAGAAGGCAGGCAACTACATAAATAAACCATGCTAAAGTATTTGGTAGTGACAGATTTTATTTTCCTGGGCTCCAAGATCACCGCAGATGGGGACTGTAGCCAAGAAATTAAAAGATGCTTGCTCCTGGGGAGGAAAGCCATGGCAAATCTAGACAGCACACTAAAAAACAGAGACATCACCCTGTCAACAAAAGTGCGTATAGTCAAGGCTATGGTCTTCCCAGTTGCAATGTATGGCAGTGAAAGTTGGACCATAAGAAAGGCTGAGCGCCAAAGAATTGAGGCCTTTGAACTATGGTGCTGGAGAAGACTCCTGCGAGTCCCTTGGACTGCAAGGCGATCAAACCGGTCAGTCCTAGAGGAGATCAACCCTGACTGCTCTTTAGAAGGCCAGATCCTGAAGCTAAAACTCAAATACTTTGGCCACCTAATGAGAAGGAAGGACTCACTGGAGAAGAGCCTAATGCTGGGAAAGATGGAGGGCAAGAGAAAAAGGGGACGACAGAGAACGAGGTGGCTGGATGGAGTCACTGAAGCAGTAGGCGTGAGCTTAAGTGGACTCCAGAAGATGGTAGAGGACAGGAAGGCCTGGAGGAATGTTGTCCATGGGGTCGCAATGGGTCAGACACGACTTAGCAGCTAACAACAACAAAGTATTTGGTTGGTAGAGTTTCCAGGTATCGCGTTCAATGATCCCAGCACTTTGAGAAGACACTAGGTAGGGCAAGGTAAGATGGAAAAAATGAATTCATAATTTAGAATGGAGAAAGGGTGATTTATGGATTTGATGATTAGAAAGGGCAGAAAATGGGAAGATGATAAATTCATTTGTAACTGCTGCTGCAAAAAAAGGATTAGAAGCTGCTTCTTAATAACATTTTTTTCTTTTCTTTTTTCTCTACTTACTCTCTTTTTTCATTTACTTGTTTTATATCTTCCTCCACCCTTTTTCTTTTCTCTAGCTTTGTACCATATGTATTATTGTAACTCGTCTTTTAATAAAATTTTAAAAAAGTATATAAAAATCACTTTTAGAGGAGACTAAGTAGAGCAAGGCTGGATCCAGCTGTCCAATCTGGTTATACTCCAACAATTTGTTGGCTGAGCTGACTAGAAAACAAGGAGGTTTGGGCTTGACACATCCAGCACCAGAAGAGGGAAAGATAGAGAGACTTTCCTATTAATACAGTGTTGTGAAGTGGTTTGCCTGAAATTGCAGATGTTCCTTTTCGGAACTTAGGTCATGGTTTGATGGCCAACCACTGTAGTATTGTAAAGGGCTTCTCCTGAATGTTTCTGCCTGACCTAGAACATAGAATATTAGGTTTGGAAAAGATCTTGAAGGCCTTCTAGTCCAACCCCTCCCCCACCACCACCACCCAAGCAGGAGACCCTATACCATTTCAGACAAGTAGATGTCCAGTCTCTTCTTGAAACCCTCCAATGATGGAGCACCCACAACTTCTACAGTCAAGCCATTCTACTGGTTAATTCTTCTCACTGTCGGGAAATTTCTCTTTAGTTCTACGTTGGACCTCTCTTTAATGATCTTCCATTGCATTGCTTCTTGTCCTGCCCTCAGGTACTTTGGAGAATAGGTTGACACATACAGCCCTCAAGTACCTCTGTTTTTTAAAACAAGTCCTTTGTGTCCAACCTACATATTTAGATTTCTGCACTACTATTCAGAAGAGCTTTTTTCCCCAATTTTTACATCCAATAGACTTAAAGCTATGTTTAAACATGAATGCATCGGTTTTGCTACTAAAATAAGGAAAGGAACTCATTCAAATCCCCTTTGTCCTATGCACAGACACATGACAACACTTTTCAGCATCATCCCTTTGAATGAGGTCTCCTCTATTGCTAGGTAAAATAGTAGTATAAAGTTTTAAACTCTAAATGCATCCCCAAATCATGCTCAGGTCTATTCTGTATTCCCACAACACCTCAAATCAGATCAATTGCAAACTTAACCGCTGTATTTGCATAAGATACTAAACTCAGACTTAACTGAGTTTACTGGCTTTGCAGTTTATAGTGTAATTTAGACAAGAGGGTTTCCTCAATAACTAAATTCATAATGTTGTGTAAACACCATCATCATATGGCTTGGACTTAAAATATTGCATGAGTCCAGCCATGTTAGGAAGGGAATGAGTTTCATACCAATTGGCTGGGGTGAATTATGGTCCCATTCATTATCCATGCCTTCCTTTGGATCTCTTGAAGGCCTCGTGGTGGCCAATGTAGTTTTCAGTTCAGGAAGTTTGCCTCCATGTAATTTAGATCAGGGCTTATCAACCAGCTGTGGTACATTGGCACCTGGCAGGTGGTACATGACCATCCTAGAAAAGTGGTAGCGGGGGAGGGGAATGGCAGCACCACACAAGCCTCAGCGAGAGATGGCTGGAGCTGCAGGGCTGTCAGGGCTCAGCGGAAGCGCCAGGATCAGAGCCAGGCTGGAGCTCGGCGCTGATCCTGGTGTGTCTGCTGAGCCCAGAAGAAGCGCCGATCAGCTGGAATGTTGCAGCATCTCCAGGGTTTTGTGGATTTACATTCAGATGCTTGGCAACTGATTCATATTTATGACGGTCACAGTGTCCCAGAGTCATGTGAAGTGACCAAAACCTGCTGCAACCACCCAGCAGAGAGGGGAGGAATAAAAACCAAACACCCACCCTGCCCCGCCCCCGCTGCCAATCCTCAACAGAAATGCTCACAACAATGAAAACCTCAGACAGGAGGAAGAGCACCGCCGGGCAGGCAGGCAGGTGTCTTGCTCGGCTGTAGCTTGGGGGGGGCACTTTTTCCAGTGCCATTGTAACTTCGAACAGTTACTAAGCGAACTGTTGTAAGTCGAGGACTACCTGTAATTCATTACTTTCTGCCTTTTTTTTTTGGTCATCAAGTTTTTGACACCTTGCTAGGCCACTGGTGGTACTCGGATGTTGCCGTATCCTAAAAGTGGTACAATGGGTGAAAAGATTGAAAAGCCCTGATTTAGATGATGGTGGGAACTTTAAGCTTTCATGAAGTAATTATGGACCCTTTGTTAATTCCTGCCTCTCTACTGTCCTCAGCACAGGATGGGCGACTGGGGCTTCCTGGAGAAGTTGCTCGACCAGGTGCAGGAGCATTCAACAGTCATCGGCAAGATCTGGTTGACAGTCCTTTTCATCTTCCGGATCTTGATCCTGGGTCTAGCTGGGGAGTCCGTCTGGGGGGACGAGCAGTCCGACTTTGTGTGCAACACCAAGCAACCTGGCTGTACCAACGTCTGCTATGACAATGCCTTCCCTATTTCCCATATTCGTTACTGGGTGCTGCAGTTCCTCTTTGTCAGCACCCCAACCTTGGTCTATCTGGGGCATGTCATCTACCTCTCCCGACAAGAGGAGAAGCTAAAGGAGAAGGAGAGTGAACTCCGGGCATTGCAAGCCAAAGATTACAACGTGACAGATATGTTGATGTCAGTGGAGAAGAAGATGGCCAAGATCTGTGTGGCTGAAGATGGCCGAATTAAAATCCGTGGGCCTCTGATGTGGACCTATGTCATCAGTGTGATCTTCAAGACCATCTTTGAGGCAGGCTTTCTCCTTGGCCAGTGGTACCTGTATGGCTTTGTCATGCATGCTAACTATGTGTGCCAAGGTTCTCCATGCCCACACCTCGTGGATTGCTTTATGTCCCGTCCCACTGAAAAAACCATCTTCATCCTTTTCATGCTGGTAATGGGCTTGATCTCTCTTGTCCTCAACATTCTGGAACTTCTCCATCTCTTCTGCAAGAACCTGGTCAAAAAGGTTAAGGAAGATAACTGTTGTTCCCCATCTTCTGCTCCCCCTCTACCTTTTGAAGCCAACAGCATTGGTAAAATGCCAACAGGGCCTTATCCACCAGATAAATCCTATTTCTACCTGCCCATGTCAGACAGACACGCACCACCCTACCACGGATACAACAAGCTCTCCAGTGAGCAGAACTGGGCCAACTACAACACAGAAGAAACCTTGGCCTTGCAAAACCAGATTAAACCTCCTGATCTCTTTCCAACGGGAGCCCCTGCAGTCCATCTCTCTCCAGAAATGCAGTCCAGCCGCCCAAGTAGCAGTGCTTCTAAAAAACAGTATGTCTAGCAAGCAGCCATTTGAAGTCTACGTTCCATGGGGGCTTCCTTGATTGCAGCCGGCTTTCTCTCGAGGGTCTCTTCATCTGGAAGGCTCCACTGTGATTCCTTACCATGGAAGGAAGAAAGAGGCTGGGCCTCAGGATTCTTCCCAGGTGCTTCCCATGTTTTTGCCGCAGTATTCTACTTCTCTAGGTGAAAACCAGGACTTGTAGGCTGAACTTGTGGATCCACCCAAAGTGGGAAAAGAGACATAGATCAATCTCATACAAGCCACTGAAGTGGCAGGTTAATGGGCATTTTAAGACAGAGTGCTAAATGTTGATTACTGGGGGGAAACCATAAGTGGCTTGGTTTGTCTTTTTGAGGGGTCTTGTGACTTGCAGATCAGAAAACAACCACTGGACCACAAAGGGAGGAGGGTAGGTAAAAGAGAAACCAGCTTGGACTATCCAAAACGGGATCTCAAATTTTGGAAGTCAATGCAACCTGAAAAGGAGAGTGCAGAGTGAACTCCAGGAGGAACTTCTGGTATGTCACCTTTTTAGGAATGGACATGTGAATAGATTGAGGAAAATCATTCATCAAGCAGATTTATTTTCATGTTGCAGTTGTCAAACCTCTGAGCAGCTTACTTATTAAAAACTGCAGCTCATGTACCATTTGCATATTGTTTCAAGTAGGCATTAGGGAGAATAACTGCTGTTGCTGATGTTACCTTATTAAATATGACTCCTACTTAAGCATAGAACTGACATGACTTAAGTCCTCTGGGTTACTTCTTAAATGTCTTCCATCTAACAGAGTAGAAAAGCACAGTTTTCAATCTCGCTATATTTGAAACTCCAATTTCTGTTTCCACCGACCCTGGGTTTGCAAAGTGATCTCTCTGCTTTTTTTTTTAACTGGTAATATGGAAAAATTAATTAGCTCCCCTTTCTCAGCCTCCTTGGTTATGTAATTCCATCTCTCATTCCATCTGGATACTTTTCTGGAGATTGGCCTTCCACAAGCTAAATGGTCTTCAACCCTCTTGGTCCCCAAATTCCCAGCCAAGCTGGTTCGAGATGTTGAGATCCCAGCACATCTAGAAGATACTAAATTAGGAAAAGCTGCCGCAGGTACACATTACTCTTGATTTTAAGTGGATCAAAACTTCATCCTGATGGTTTTATGAAGCCACATTCCTTCATAGACAAAAGACTGTTGTGTTGCCTGAACTTTACTCAGTATAAATTGTCCATTGATGATACGCTCTAAGTATTGAAAGCTATCTGGCCTTATCTAGTGTAGCTGCTCACTCTTCCTTCTCATTGCAATCATTATTTGTGCAGGATTCTGCCAAGCAGAGATTACTACTGGATGTTTGAGGTCAATATTGTGTATCCTTATGAATTGTTGCAGTGGTCAATCTCCTTCCTGGCTTCATATTTGTACCTTCTTTTTTATTATGTGTTCTAATTCTTTCACATCATATGACTGTAAGCACGAGCTGGATCCTTCAGTGTTAAAACCACAATCTCTCCTGCAATGGGAAATGAGGATTTTTTCCATGCTCATGTGTCAGCCTTTTGGGGAAAAGTTCCTGCCTCTCTCTGGATTAAATCAAAGGAGCGGGGTTGTTTGGGGGTTTTGTGCAAAAATATATATTCTGGAAACTGGCTTTTGTTGCTGCAGGAGAAAAGTTTGTGACGGTTATAAAAATAGGATCGCTCTCCAGCTTCAATCAAGAGCAAACAGTGATAGGAAGAGAGAGGGGGGCACGAACCTTTTTTTCCATCTCTACTGAACATTTTCTGATAACTAAACTGTGAAAAAGAGGCTGTCGGGTGTAGAAAACCTACCTGTGTGATGCAGATGACTCAGATCAGCATGGCCATTCAGAAGCTGGCTTCACATCACCAGTTCATAACCAATGTTCATACTTGCAGGGTGCAAGTAGTAGGGCTATAAGTATGCACTCTGGGTTTGTGTCATTTTTTTTCCTAAATAAAAAGAATTTTTTTTCTAAATCAGAAGAAAAGACTGTTCTATGGGTCAATAGTACATCTTGCAGCCTGTGTAGAACTGGTCTGGTGAATGCTTCCATTCTGCTGCAAGATTCAAACCACTGGACACAATGATTAAGTATGGAAGATTTAACCAAGTCCCTTATAATGAACATACTTGCATTTGCAGAGCTCCAGACATATATTATTTGAATGTCAGTTATATAAGAAAGAGAGAGATCAGTATCCTGGACTGCACACTAGATAAACGATCTATTGATATTCTGATATTTTAAAAAAAATTCCTGCGTGGTCAAAATTCACAAATTACATATATAACAAAGCCCTTCATTTGAATAAAATAGTTCCATATATGGGTTTCATTGGGATAAATTGTAGGGATACACAGAAATATGATTTGCATTTTTTATTCTTTAACAGAATAACAGAGTTGGAAGGGACCTTCTACTCCAGGCATGTCAAACTCATGATGTCACGTGACGTTGCCAACACATCGTGACTTTTTCCCAGCAATGGGGTGGGCGTGGTTTCGGCATGACACATCCAGCCCATGGACTGGCAGTTTAACATGCCTGCTCTAGTCCAACCCCCTGCTCAGGCAGGAAACCCTATACCATTTCAGACAAATGGCTGTCAGTCTCTTCTTAAAACCTTCCAGTGTTGGAGCATTCACAGCTTCTGGAGGCAGGTTGTTCCCCTGATTAATTGTTCTAACTGTCAGGAAATTTCTTCTTAGTTCTAGGTTGATTCTCTCCTTGGTTGGTTTCCATCCGTTGCTTCTTGTCCTGACTTCAAGAATAGGTTGACACACACACCCCCACTTCTTTCTGGCAGCCCCTTAGATATTGGAATATTGCTATCACGTCACTCCTAATTTGTTTTTAATTCCATGTTTACATACAGTCTTATTAACATTCTGTGTTTTATATTCTGTAATGGATATGGTCTGTTGGCTAATCAGCAATAGAGTTACTTCACTTTCATTCCATTGGGCGACACATGATCTCCAGTCCAGAATGAGTTGTGGAACAGTTACTCACAGCCCCAAAGTCCTCTCTCAAAATGCTATCAGGTTGTCCTAGCAACATCAAGCATCCGTTGCGAATCACACATGAATAATCTGCAAAGGGGAAGGGAAAGTAAATGACAAAACACAAATGACTACATGATGCCAGCAATGTGACTCATGTGTGTGTATCAGGCATTATGCTATAATTATGCAAGGGTAACATTTGATGATGCTAGTCTGCATTTTATTGTGGTTTGTTGTCAACCCCTCTGCAGTCTACAGTGATTATTGCAGTAAAAAACCAATAATCATCCTTCCCCTAACAGTCCAGTAGCTTAAAATATGGAGGATTTAACCAAGTCCCTTATAATGAACATACATCTTTTGCAGACCTCCAGAGATAGAGGACATAATGCATACATTATTTAAATGTCAATTATATAAGAAAGAGTTTATTAACTTGACCGCACATTAGATGAACGACCTATTGGGATCCTTGTATTAAAGTCCCATGTATGGTCAATGTTCACATATTACATACACTATATAATGCAGCCCCTTTATTTGAATCCCAACTTGCCCTAGTTCCAAACCATGGCTTGCCACAAGCTGTGTTTCCATCTAATCAGACGGGAAACTCTGATGGCCATATTTAATTGAAGGACTGAAGTCCTTTTTCATCATCATGGCTTATTCACACCTAACCCTGTCAGAGGAAGCTTCTGGTGAACCTTGGCTATTAACCTGAAATTGATCCTCAATTATTCACAGATTTGTTTCAGCATTTGAGTTGCTAGAGTGTGTAGTGGCAGGGGAAAAATAATTGCTGGAATTGCGGCTACAATCCTATATCCACTCACTGGAAGAAAGCCTGATTGATATTTATGGGAGACTCTTCTGAGTAAACATGGATAGCCCCAAATCGGAAAGAAACTGGTGACACGCTTCTGATTAATATTTTATTCAAAGGCATGAATTACAGTGTATGAACTACATTTAACTTCCTCCAACGTGCAGAGTTCTGATGCAGATCCATACTGGGATGAGGCAAAGAATGGGAAGGAAAGAGAAGGCAGGTGAAGCAAACACAGGTTATCTGTGCAAGACTTTACAAATATCTTAACCACTGATAGCTTCAATGTGTTCTGTTGTCACCTTCAGAGATCACCTGCCTGATTCTCCCCAAAACTGATGCCTTTTAGTCAAATGTGTCTACCTGATTGCTCCTGATTTGGGGCTATCATACAGTAATACGGCTCTCTTCCTGTGACATTATGCAAATAATACACTGATTGGATGCAGTTCAAATTCCCTTCTATTTGGAATGTTCAGATCATTTTTGTTGGAAATAGAGAGAGAAAAGTGAACTGTTCTTTGAGGTTCTCCCCTGGGCAGACCTCATCCAATAAAGGATTACACTAGTATTCAGATCATCATCTGTTCTTTGTATTTTGTTCAAAAGTAGAAGGCACCCTTGAGATCATTAAGACCAATCAGTGCTCAGGATGGAATCCACACCTGTCCTGAAATTGGGGGAGAGATGTGATCTGAATAGCAAATCAATCTAGTTTTGAGGCACCATGAAAACTATCAAGACTTCAAGACTCCCAATCTTTTAGGTCAGGGGTGTCGAAATGCCGGCCCATGGACCGGCTATGTCATGCCGAAACCGCGCCCACCCCATTGCCAGCGAAGGGGGGAAAAGTCGCAATACATCGTGACACGTCACGTGACGTTGTGAGTTTGACGCCCCTGTTTTAGATCATGAAACAGATATGAGATACATGGAGCATGATCTGAAGGGGACGTGCATATAATTTGGGATTACTGGAAGAGAAGGGAGGACCTCATGTGGGGTTGCGAAAATCCAGATGACCAGTAAACAGCAGGAAATGTTTTATTTCCTGCGTCTCTTTGCTGCCATCTAGTAGCAGTTTGTATTTTTGCAGCCTGATCTGGCAGCCATGGTAAAAGGAGAAAAGAGGAGGGTGCAAACTATAATTATTTATAGCGTGATTGTTTATAAAATAGTTCTTGGGTGTGGCATAGAACTTCATTGTGAGTTGATCAACAACAATATAATCTCTTATCAGCAACTGATGAAGCTTATCTGCAAATGGTTCTTTTCCCTTCAATCGCCTAACAGGGCTAACTCTCTGGAAGGAAATTTGATAAAAATAGCTGTACAGGAAAAAAAGGGAGTTTAATCCTTTCTCGCATGACATTTCTCCAATTCCACCCTTGCCCCAGCGGCTATTATCCCTACAGTGGAAACAATTTGGCAGAGTTCTTATAACATACTTAATCCTAAACTCAGGTTAACAAAACACAATTGCTGGCCTCACCTAGCATGGGAAATCTAAACAGCAAAAGCATCCTGTGGCTTAACGTTTGATGGTCTGGTTCACAAATGATGCCAAGGCAATGGCTGATTTCCTACAATGCCCTGAATGAAATAGTCAGCTTGAATTTTAACCTTATTTAGCTAAAGTCCTTAATACAGGAACATGAGAAAGACGAAAAGGAGTCATAGGCAAGAGCTGTTTACTTTATTTTTAATTGCATTCTTGAAGAACATGCCTGTGATGTCACTAGAAAATGCTAGCCCTTCAAGGGAGAATTTTATTTCAGTCCTGTTTTTTCAGGGGGGGGGACACCACATGCACTGACACAAACACACCAAAACTCTTGATGTTGAAAACTGATCTTTTGTCACTAAATTTCAGCTATGCTATCTGCCACTGCTTGCCTATGTCTAAAATAGGATTGGGAATATCTGGAGTCCATAGCTGTGGCTTGTCCAACCTTGGTAAAAACTTTCTATTTTTCATCATTGTTCTAACAACTGAATTTGGAGAGGAGGGTCATTGCCATAGAGCTGTTTTTAGGAAAGAAATCAAAATTCCAAATGTGCCTGTTTCATCCTAAGTGCTTTTTAAAACAAACAAAAAAGGTGACGGAACTCACACACGTCATAACAACCCACCTTGCCTACCCTACAAGGTTCCATCCAAAAAAGGTGACAGAACTCCGTTCTGGGTGTTCTATGACAAAAAAAAAGCCCTGCATCCTAATATTCCAACATCAGAATCAGCAGATATTTAGGTTGGTTATGAGAAAAAAAAGGTCTTAATGATAAGAGCGCTTCATCACTGGAACAGGCTATCATGGAAGGGACAGACTCTTATTGCTGGAATGGTTTAAAAGACCCTGGACTGTCTTCCATTAGGAATGCAGGTGGGTTGATGAACTGTGGTGGTGCAGTATTGCAGGTAAACTCTGCTCACAGCCTGGAGTTCAATCCTGACAGGACTCAAGGTTGATTCAGCCTTACATCCTTCCAAGGTCGGTAAAATGATAAGCCAGATTGTTGGGGGCCATAGGCTGACTCTGTAAACCACTTAGAGAGGGCTGCAAAGCACTGTGAAGTGGTATAGAAGTCTCAGCACTGTTGTTATTCTATTATTTTGCAATCTTTTCTCTGTTTCCAGCAGTATTTTTTTGTTCACACAGGAAGCTTAACCAAATCAGTTAAAGATACATTGGGCCAATTCTGTATAATGTGCTAAGATGGGGGAGGGGGGCAGAGAGGCCTGTTTTCTTGCTGCTTATCATGTTGTATGAATCCAACCCAATTAGTTTTGATTCCACGTACTGTGAAACCCATTAAATAGGTTCATTCAGTAATCAGATTAGCTAGCTGTTTTGCACGAATGCAGAGGGATTTTTTCAAGTATTCCAATTATAAGCAGCCCCCTACTTATGACCACAATTGGGATCAGAATTGCTGTTGCTAAGCACAGCTGTTGTTAAGTGAGTCATGTCTAATTATCGTTATTTTCAGCATGCTTGTTAAGCAAGTCATTGCAATCGTTAGGTAAACCATGCCGTCATTAAGCAAATCCAGCTTCCCCCATTGACTCTTTGTTGGAAGCCAGCTGGGAAGGTTGCAAACGGTGATTATACATGATTACAATCATGTATACATGTAACCATCATAAGGACATGCCAGGTTGCCAATCACCCAAATTTTGATCACAAGACTATGGGGATGCTGCAACAGTTGTAAACACGAGGACCGGTTAAGTGTCCCTTTTTCCAGGGCTGCAACTTCAAGCAAACGGTTGTAAGTTGAGGACTTTGCCTCTCTTCCACACTGATATTCCTACTGATTTTAATTCAAAGTTGGATTTGCTAAAGCTTTCTATATCTCGTGTTAGGATGAGGAAATCTTTCTGAAGCCCAAGGAAATGGATCCATTGTCCTTTATTATGTAATTTTCAATGAGTGGAGCGATGTCATGCAGCGGGCAGTTTAAACCATGCTTAGCAGAACTTTACGGGAAATCCTGAATGCGCTTTCTCCATTCTGATAATTCTGCGGACTAGGAAAATAAAGCTTTTAGAAACTACATAGATGTTTTTTTTTTAATAATCTTTCCCCTTTTCATACCTGTACATTATGAAATCAAGGAGACTTAGATGCACTCAGCCCCAGCCAGATGGTCTACCTTTCACCTGCTCCTTCTTCAGTTCCTGGGGGATTCAATGATACATCCAGTGATTTTCCAATAACTGTTTTCAGTGTTTTGCAACTTTCCACTCTAGCCGAAATGTTGTGATTTTGTGGTGATGGTCTAGCTCCATATTGGCTCAATATTATACCAGTACCTAGGGAAACAGAGCTGAAATGAGGCGGTTACCCTTTGAGAGCCGAATGCAATGAAATTTCATTTTAATGAACGCTGATTAGTGTATATTTAAAGTGATAATAAAGTTATTCTATTCTATTCTGTTCTGTTCTGTTCTGTTCTGTTCTGTTCTGTTCTATTCCAAATGTTCTTGAAATCCTGGGAAACTGTATCATATTGAAAAAACAGCTCAGGGACATGCTTCCCTCTTTCACTTGGGTATAAGAAAGCATTATCAGATTTACAGGATTCTGTTAGTGTAGCCTCTCTTAATAAAATTTAGTTCTAGTCTTATGAAGTCTCTGTGGCCTTGACCTTCTGGTTTAGTCTACCTAGTTGGGCCTTCAATGTGGCTCTTAGGAGCATCCTGTATTCTCTCTTCTGCCCTTATCCATCCACAGTTGGGCAACACCAGGTTAAATTCTGGCCCCGACTCTATTTAATCTCTGTATTAGCTATTTAGTAAACTCTTCAAGTATGGAATCCATACCTATGTTGGGTAGCAGTCATTCTATTTGCAGAGAGGCACAAAGGACAAGTCTATCGACAAGTTTGAATAGTCTAAAGTTTAAGTGTTTTCAAGACTTTTCCTTCCCAATCTTGATCACTCTTCCAGAATTATTTGAATGGGTAGGCTATTAAGGATGTGAAGTGAATAAATAATAAAGATAATACACTGTATTGTGGGCATGCATGCAGACATACACAGGTATACATATATTGTACCCAGATGGTTGGAAAAGTTGGAAGAAACAGAAGACAAACACTGCAGAAAAGGAAAACAAAATACTATAGTCAGACAGGTTTTCTCAGCCTTAGCAACTTTTAAGACACACAGACTTCAACTCCCAGAATTCCCCAGCCAATCATGCTGGCTAGGGAATTCTGGGAGAGTTCATGTGTCATAAAGTTGCCAAGGTTGAGAAAACCTGAATTAACAAATTATCCAGCTTTAAATAAAGGTGTTTATTTTAATTTTTTTAATTCCATTTATATCCCGCCCTTCTCCAAAGACTCAGGGCGCCTTACAAGCTTAGCAGTAGCCTTCATTCTATGTATAATGCCTGCTTATTAGGGCTTTCACACACACACCCCCAAGCGGCATTATTACAAAGTCAGCTTAATTGCCCCCAACAATCTGGGTCCTCATTTTACCTACCTCAGAAGGATGGAAGGCTGAGTCAACCTTGAGCCTGGTGGGACTCGAACCTGCACTAATTGCAGGCAGCTGGTGTTACTTAAGGAGGCATTAGCCCACTGCTCCACCAAGGCTAGAACTCTTTATAGTAAGTAGACCCTGCCACAAATGCAGTAATAATGCAAAGAAGTAGAAGAAGCAGAAGCGGAGGAGGAGGAGGGTAGTGATACAACTCTAGGCTCAGACTGAGAATCTTGGCTTGTCTTAGTGCCAGATTCAATTTTCATCCATGCTTTTTTGTGAAAGGATAGTGTCTGTGTCATGAGCCCCCCTCCCATCTTCTCAGGAGTCCTGTATTTACCAGGAAGACCAAGTTCCTTGAAGCTATATCAACCCATTCTTCAGTTGATTCACTTACTGTACTTCCTCCTTCTGTCTTCATTCTCCTTCTGGGTTCTCAGTAACCAATGAGTGGGTCAAACTTTCGTGTTCTCTGTTTGACACATAATAGGTGGAAATGGATTTCAGATAAGCCTCGAAACCACAGAGACGTTGTATTGTTTTTTTTTTGTTTTGTCTTGTTTTGTTTCTATTGCTAAAGTACTTGAAATATTCCAGCACAGTACATTCCCTGGAGTTCTCTTGGTGTGTGATGCTTTTAAAAATAACCCGATCAAAGCAGTTAAAATATGAAGGGAAGGTTGTCTTTTCACATTCATCTCTGCTTAATTTATGCAAGGAAGATTTTTCCCCCCTCTTTTTCTAATTCTATATTCTTTTGCAATTCAAATAAACAAAACGGCTACGACTATGATGAAGTCAACCCACTTCTGAAAGTCACATTGGATCGGTTCAGACTGTTGCCCTTCAAACATCTGGAGAAATAATTTCAATATTGCAAGGAGGCGGTCTTGATCAATGAGTGCAATATTCTTGCATTCCTGAGTGCTTGGCTAGGTAAACTGAGTTCGAAGAACCTGTGTGTTCAGGTTTAGCCTTTTATTAAAAAGGCAAGATAGAAATCAGTACCCTGAACAGTAAAAACTGCAACCATCATTAATGCTCCAACTTGGGCCAAAGTAGAATCTACGTAACACATCAGAGCAAGCAATATTGTACCAGAAGGCCTATTGATCTGACCGGTCAGATGGCTATTTTGTGTAATTCTATATCAGGGATTGCCGACTTGTGGCTCTCCAAGCAAACTTTTATTGCTTTCAATTTCAGAAGCCTTCTGGAAGTCAACTATTCAGCCCTGAGGCAAAACAGGTGGACAATGAGTTGTCCAAAAGACAGACCGTGGAGGAGGAAGGGTTATGTGCACATTTCACTGTTTAGTTAAGCTTCAGCCATGATTGACAAGCTTCCATTTGTCCCTTCCATCTATCATCCATAGAACATAAAACATAAAATCATAGAGTTGGAAGGGACCTGAGAGGTCTTCTACTCCAACCCACTAATTAAGGAAGAAGTTCAATAAAAGATAACAGAATAGCAGGGTTGAAAGGGACTTTGGAGGTCATCTAGTCCAAACTCCTGCTCAAGCATAACATTTCTGACAAGTGGCTGTCCAGTCTCTTCTTGTGATGGGGCACCACAACTTCAGAAGGCAAGCTGTTCCATTGGTTGATTGTTCTTACTGTCAGAAAATTTCCCCTCATTTCTAAGTTGAATGTCTCCTTGATCAGTTTCCATCTATTGTTTCTTGTCTGGCCTTAAGGTGCTTTGAAAAATAGGTTGACACCCCCCACCCCTCTTCTCTGTGACAGCCCCTCAAATATTGGAACACTGCTATCATGTCACACCTGGTCCTTCTCTTTCACTAGACTAGCCATGCCCAGTTCCTGCAACCCTTCTTCATATGTTTTAGCCTCCAAGCCCTTAATCATCTTTGTTGCTCTCCTCTGCACTCTTTCCAAAGTTTCTACATCATTTTTATAATGTGGTGACCAAAACTGGATGCATTATTCCAGTTTTGGGATACTGTTTTATAACATCCTGATCAAATAGTTGTCTAGTCTATTCTTGAAGACCACCAGTGTTGGGGCACCCACAACTCCAGGAGGCAAGCTATTCCACTGATTGTTCTCACTGTCAGATAAATTCTTCTTACTTCTATGGTGGACCTCTCTTTAATAATCTTCCTCCTGTTACTTCTTGTCCTGCTCTCAGGTGCTGTGGAGAATAGGTTGACCCACTCCAATATTTGTCACCTCAAATATTGGAAAGCTGTTATCATGTCCCCCAGTACTTTCCTTCAATAGGTTAGACATACATAGTTCCCTTTCCTGCTCATCAGTTAGACTCCAGACCCTTTATCATCCTTGTTGCTCTGGTCTGCACTCTTTCCAGGATGTCAACAATTTTTTTTCTATCATGGTGACCAGAACTGTACACAGAATTCCATGTGTGGGCCTCACACCCACACAGATACCATACATACCAACCAGAAAGCAAAGGGCTGGAGAGGACTGGAAAATTTGGTGCCCGCTCACTATAAAGAGTTCTAGACAACAAATGGGGTACAGGAGATTACCTGTCACCCATAACTTTCCTACCTGAATTGTCCTCTCCAGAGAAACTGGCAAAGAAAAACTGCAGTACCGGACTACTGCATCCAGCTTTGGTCGCCACAATGTAAAAAAGATGTTGAGACTCTAGAAAGAGTGCAGAGAAGAGCAACCAAGATGATTAGGCAACTGGGAACTAAAACATATAAAGAACGGTTGCTGGAACTGGATATGTCTGGTTTAATGAAAAGAAGGATTAGGGGTGACATCACAACAGTGTTCCAATATCTCAAGGGTTGCAACAAAGAAGAGGGAGTCAAGCTATTCTCCAAAGCACCTGAAGGCAGGACAAGAAGCAACGGATGGAAACTAATCAAGGAGAGAAGCAAGCTAGAACTAAGGAGAAATTGCCTGAGAGTTAGAACAATTAATCAGTGGAATGACTTGCCTTCAGAAGTTGTGAATACTCCAACACTGGAAGGTTTTAAGAAGAGACTGGACAGCCATTTGTCTGAAACAGTATAGGGTTTCCTGCCTGAGCAGGGGGTTGAACTAGAAGACCTCCAAGGTCCCTTCCAACTCTGTTGTTCTGTTAAAACACAGGTGATCCCTATCTTGTAGAATTGTTTTTTTTTTCCTCTCAAAGAGATGGGAGTGGACAGCAACGTGCCAAGTTGGAATCCCAAAGTGTAATGAAAAAAAAGAGGAAAGATACTGCTTCTCGGTTGGCACCTCCAACGGGTGCTGTAAAAGCCAAGTCCAACAAAGTCTCTGTTTTCCATCTCTGGCTCTTATCAGTCACGCAACTGTATTTACAGAAGATTCCCAGACAACCCCTTTTTCCCCAGTTTCTGAGGGCAAACATGGAGTTTGGGCCAAGTTCCTTATTTTCACATGTGAAGCCAGGGCCCCCAGCCTACCTCTTGAGCCCCACAGCTCACCTCTGGAAACATCCCCTCTGCAGAAACGAACGGGCCTGTGTTATTCTTGGAGAGCAAAGAGAGGCTGCTGGAGCACCAAAGCGAGGCCCTTCCCAGCAAGGTCGACCCCTGTCATAACATTCAAACAATAGAAAAGCAAGGGATGGCTGCAGAGTGACCAATTTGGCAAGAAGAGAACTGCCCCGGGCAGGAGTCGTTGTAAGCAAAAACGGTCCCCTTAATCTTGTTTTCCACCTTGTTGGAACCAGTTGGTTAATAAAGGAAATGAGAAAAGAAAGCCACTAGCACATCCCCTCCTCAATCCCCGATTCTGCCAATGAAAATATTCACTCCAAGACAGCGAAAAACAGAGCGAAGCAAATATACAGTATGTATCAACTCTCCCCATCGGTTTGGCCCAAAACCTCGGAGGTGTCTGTTACATCACCTTTTCACCGGGAACTTCCTCTGCCTTCATTATGCCCTGCAATCATTCACAGGTCACTAAAATACAACCTTAAAGACTTCCTTTTGGCCAGCCTGTGCATTCGCAGGTTGCCAATGGTGCGCTGGAGAGTCAGGAGACCATAGTTTATATCGCGACCACCTTCACAAGAAGGAGACTAGACCCAAATGGGTTTGGAGAGGGTCCAACTTTGTCATTCTTGATCCTAAGAATGGGCCAAGGCGGCATCTGGGAATCATCTGACTGATGTGGCCAACGAATCCCCCTTTTTCTTTCTTTTTCCTCATCTTGCATGGAGTTTTCAATAGCTGGATGTTTTCCAGAAGGTGAGAGTTATTTGCAAACAACATTTCCTCTCCTTAGTTCTTAACCTCCTTGCTGCTTAATTTCGGGGCAAGCGCATTGATTTGCTTCATCCTGCCCTGCTGCTCATTTCCATTAATTTTACAGTAACCCATTTAGAATCAGGAGCTCGGCAATCAGAGAGGAAATGGCAAACAACTACATCATAGCGGAGCGCAGTAACATACCTCCTGTTTATTTATTTTTATTTTATTTTTATTTTATTTTATTTTTTAAAAAAAAGAGAGAGAGAGAAAGGAATGAAAAGGAAATTTGCTTGCCAAGCCACCAGTTTTCCAGAACAGCATTTATTTCCAAGAAAGCTCTTGGATCCAATAACTGCCCCACAGATAATTTTAAAAGATATAGACAGATGGTGGCTGGCGTTCTTCTCCCTGTTAGTAAGAAAACCAAGCATACCAATAAAGGAGAATATTTGTAGCTCAGGGTTGAAACGAGGGGTCCTTGGTGCTGTCTAAGTTTGCTTGTTTTCTTGCAGACATCTCACGACCTACCTAGATAACATCATCAGTGCACTTGCATATAGATAGAGAGCAAACCCCACTCCCTTCTAATACTGATGATGTTACCTAGTTTGGGTAATGAAACATCCTCAAGAAAACAACCAAGCTCAGAGAGCATCAAGGACCACTCAAAACCAACATAGATAAGCCTTGGTGGAGCAGTGGGCTAATGCCTCCTTAAGTAACACCAGCTGCCTGCAATTAGTGCAGGTTCGCATCCCACCAGGCTCAAGGTTGACTCAACCTTCCATCCTTCCGAGGTAGGTAAAATGAGGACCCAGATTGTGGGGGGCAATTAAGCTGACTTTGTAATAATGCCGCTTGGGGTGTGTGTGAAAGCCCTAATAAGCAGGCATATACATAGAATGAAGGCTACTGCTAATTTTGTAAGCCGCCCTGAGTCTTCGGAGAAGGGCGGGATATAAATGGAATTTTTTTTTAAAAAACCAACATAGATTTGAGGGGGGAGAGTGAAAACTGCACCTGCAGCTATTAGAAATGGCTGGGAACAGCCTCACCAATTGATATGATTGGGCTCCTCCCCCCCGTGTGGGCTAACCATTCTGGGACATCTCCAAAAATACTGCTCCTGTGTGTTTTATTGATTAAACAAATGCATATGCAGGTAAGCCCTCGACGTGCAACCACAATGGAGCCCAGCATTTCTCTTGTTGAGTGAGACATTTGTTAAGTGAGTTATGCCCCATTTTACGACCTTTCTTGCCTCCGTTGTTAAGGGAATCGCTGCAGCTGATAAGCTAGTGACACGGTTGATAACTGAATCCAGCTTCCCCCATTGACTTTGCTTGTCAGAAGGTTGCTAAAGGGGGGGGGGTCACATGACCCCGGGAGGTGGCAGACGTCATAAATATGAGTCAGTTGCCAAGTGGTTGAATTTTGATCACGGGGATGCTGCAGAAGGCGTAACTGCGAAAAATGGTCATAAATCACATTTTTCAGTGCCGTCGTAACTGTGAACGGGCACTGAAATGAACGCTTGTAAGTCGAGGACAACCTGTAGCTGCCCAATTCATATAAGGGTAACTCAGGACAGCTTACAGTTGTTGTTTTTTTAAAAGATCTACCGTATAATAAAAAAAAAACCTGCCCCCTGCTCTATCTCCTATGGCAGCAACGCAACACAATCAAATCAGCCACATGATCAGTTCTGTCTCCTTTTTTGGTCCTCAGACCCGCTGGCCATGCCAGGTTTTTACGGCTTTTTGGAAAAGCAATAAGGTGTGGGCCAACCCTGAAGTGGCTCGGGTGTAAGGATCACGCGGAGACAGCAGGCTCTGGTTACAGATTTATTGAGGTACACCCAGCAAAACTCTGCCGGCTTGAGTTCTTTATATAGCCAGCTGGAAGTTGGTTCCACCAATCAGCGGTTCGGCTTCTCCCGCCGGGAAGCTGGGCCAATCGGCTGTGTCAGGAGTTTGACAGCTAGAGTCCTCGTTGCGCTGAGAGCTGTCAGCTATCGCGCTTGCGCTCTTGCAGGGGGCAGTTTGACAGCTGTCAAACTGCCACGTGTTTTCCTGTCAGCCGTATTTACCTCATGTAACCTATAACTAAACTCATTAACAATAACAAGTAACATTAAACATTAATATATATATCAAACCCTACTTTTGGGGAGGAATGATGTTCTACACAGAAGGGGCCACCACAAAGAAAGCCCTTTTTCAAGGTCCCACCCAATGCACCTTCCTAATCAACACGCAGCCTCTAAAACACATAGACAAATTGCATGAAAACATAGGAGGGGAAGGGAGAGGGAGCAAAAAATATTCAAATATACCCCTCCCCCAGTTTCACCTAAACCGGTTTGCATAGTGTGTGTGACAATATGTTACAGTTTCTTCTCGTTATATTTATTTGCCCGATTTTGGCCCACATTTGTGAGGTTGGATGGACCGAGGGCGAAGGTGCTATCTACAGCCATCAAATAAGCCCCATGCTCAAGTAGTGGGTGTCAACTTAACATCTGAACCATCAAACCCACCAAATCATACTGACACTCTTAGGTCTGGCTTCCTTTAGCCGCAGGAGATTCTGCTTTGTCACCAGTGACACAACTATAAATAAGTAGTACAGCTGGATGGGGAAATTGCTTGGGATTATCCCTTTTTTGGAATTTTTCTCCCAAAAAAATCCACCTGCTTCTTCTCAGATGAACAAGAAAGCACTTGAGATTTGAAATGACTGAATGCGTGGAAAAGCAAAACTAACGATGGAATGTGAATCCTTCTGTCTCCTTGCAACGAGCTCTAAATTTCATGTTCTTTTTTTTTTCTTTCTAAGGATTAGCTTTGTGTATGTTTTATTATAATTCTTTGGCCCAGTTGGGAATGCCTGTTCTTTTTTTCCTGCAATTCAAAGTTTATGAAAAAGCTTACAAGGGCTTTTGTGCTGTAAAGTCAGGGATAAAGTCCTCAGCGGTGTGCTGTCCATTCTTTCTGGAGTCGTCAGGAAACACTTTCGTGATAAGGCAAAGAGAACGGGAGAAAATTGAACAAAGCATCCCACCACACGGCTATTCAACTGGGAAACAGCGCATGCAGGATGACGAAATCTCTATTTATCCCCAAGCTCAGCAGGAAGAACTGAGAAAGCTTTGTGCCAGGAACCCAGAAATCCTCTTTATAACACTGGAGGAAGCAAACTTCGGGGTTCACAGGCCCTTTCAGAAGGCTGAGATCATATTGAGTTCCTCTCACAAAATGGCTGCCATTAGGCCTGGCCTAAGACTCCCTTTACTTGTAAAGTTGACAAGGTTGAAGATCCCTGGTCTAAGCCATCCACCATTTTGATTTTCTACGAACGTCCATGTGGAATGCGTGTGAGATCCCAAAACTATCATAGAAATAAAGAATTCCTCTCCAAATTTAAAACATCTGTTTAAAATGTTCAGAGGAAGCAAGCAAGAAGGGGAGAGTTATGGAGAGTTATGGCACAATCATGGCTACTTGTGAGCTCCTGAGAAGTTGCTGTTGGCCAACGACTGCTAAAAACAGAATGTAGAGCTAAATTAGCTGGATCTCTTGGGCAATTTTTACATATTTTCTGTGTTCTTTCCCATACAGTATTTCGCTGTGGCCCCTATTTTTAAACCCTTCATTCCTCCTGCCTCATTCCTGCCCGATCTCATGTCTTATGACCAGGAAGTGAACGTTCCAGAAATTGCAACCATCAAAACATTTTGCATAATTGTTTATTTAGCCTTTAACATACACTCAAGAAACAACTTTCTTCCCTCTGAAACTGATGTGAGGACTGAAAATAACATGTAATAGAGCAAGATGGACTTACAAGCTCAGAAGTTTCAAAGAATTGGGGTTCTTTAACTGGATTTTCGTACCATACCAACCTAAATTGGCTTGTTTTGTCTTGGCTGAATATGTCCTGTGAAACCGATAATTGAGCTTATAAACAGGGCTATTCAGTGGGAAGTGTCAACATCTGTAAAAATGGCTGGTTCATCATCATGATTAAAAGCCCTACCGCATTTCTACACAGGTACAAGTGAGGTTGAGTTTCTATCCATCATGCTGGAGGTTTTGACCATCCCTGCAGATACCGCTGTTTATAAATGATGATTTACTTAGGCAATTTGTGGGTTTTGTTGCTTTTATTCAACATCATACTGTATTTGAACTAAAACAGGGCTTTAGATCGCAGTAATATAGGGAAATTGTTTCTATTACTTTTTTTTAAAAAAAATCTCAAACTCAAGGTTGCAAGATTTTAAATTTGCCCTTGATTTTGTTTATGGAGGGCTGGGGGAAAGAGAGATGACTAAAACAATTGCCATCCCAAAGCTGATACGTTCCACTGAACTTTAACCACGCAATCCTGTGGGCTGCAAATCCAGACTAGGGACTTACCTATAGCCAGCAGGTTATTCTTCAACCCATTTCTGTCTTGATGCATGGTCAGGATCTACTCAATAAAATGAGTTGATAGAGCTAACAGTTTGATTCAACATCAAGCACATTCCTGTGCCTCTCCTGTTTGGGATCAGCATCCCAGACCCAGTTCCATTATCTATTGACCAGCTTTCCTCAACCTCAACAACTTAACGATGTGTGGACTTCAACTCCCAGAATCCCCCAGCCAGCATGTCCATATATCTTCAATTTGCCATGGTTGAGAAACTGTGTTAGGTGCTATTTCTCCCTAGTTTCTTAGTAAAAGTGCACCTCTCTCTCACGCACACACATACACACACATACACGCACACACACACCATAGCACATTGCTCTGCTGCCATGTCTAGCCAGCCAACCAATGACCAAAGCTGGGCAGGCTGGTTTTAGTATCATCATGAGCTAACAGCTACTCTGTCCTGATTAAGGCCTGGGGACATAATCTATTATTAATCTATGCCTGGTATATTCTGAATGAGCACCTAGCAGATCTCCCGGGTAGCTGCAGACTGATTGATTCTTAGCAGCCATCTCTGGACTGCTGCAGATAAAATATGGTAGTTGCCAGAAGCTGGGCAGCAGGTTTTCAGCACTCTGAGACAACTCGAATCCATCCTGCAGAAGAGCTGTGGGATTTACCAACTTCTTCTCCTCCTCCTCCCAAAATGGCCTGTATCGTTCGAAGTTCAAAAAAGCTAAATCCCAGTCTGGTTTTCCATTTGCATCCTAGATCCTTAGTGACATTCACTTTGAAATAAATCATTGAAAAAGTCTTGCATCTAATGTTACTCCAGGCTATGATTTTTTATTTATTTGTTTCACATGAGACTGCAATTTAAAGGCAAGGCAGAAAGGACAGGGGTGTGTGGAAAACAGTTGAGTGGCACCCACAGCAGGAAAAGGGTCTCTCTTACTATCCTGGAACTTTTCTCTATTTGCCCCTAATAAAAATGGCTCAAAACATGCTTTGAAAAACAAATATTGTATTTATTGTGCATTCTACCCCAGAATGCTGATTGCCTGACCACAATTAAAATTATAAAATTAAAATTAAAACAGTCAAGCAGAAACACAGGCAAAAATGAGACAAAACCTATAAAATCGATATTACATTGGCCAAATTGTTTCACAATCACCATAAAAAGAACACTTACACAAATATAATATCCCACACCTACCGGTACTTCATCTATCTGAATTATTCGATAAGAGTGTGGGATCTTTAGTGCTCTCTGAAATTGGTTGTTTTCTTACAGACATTTCATTACCCAACTAGGTAATATTATCAGTACTAGAAAGGAATGGGGTTTGTTCTGTTTATATACAAGTGAAATGGCCTATCGGTGTTGTTGGGAATGTTCCTGCTGGTTCCTTGATTTGGCTGTTGTTAGCTTGTTTATCTGAGTTGACAATTCCTTGATTGGGGCATTGTTTATTGCTTGACTGTTGGTGTAGTATTAATCTTGGTGTTAATCTCTGCTTATCTGGGCGTTGATTGCTTGTTGATTGCACAATAAGTAAGTTTGCAAATCTCTCTTTAATGCATCCAAAAATTCCAGCCTGGGACTAGAAACAAGTCTTGCAAACAAAATGCAGCAGGACTCGATGAGGAATGGAACAAAGCCTTGTCCTATTGACTGTGTTGCATAAACAGGATCCCAAGGGTGCTTTTTCTTTAAAAAAAAAACAACTGGACTTTCTTTGTTTTTCCTTGAAGACGTTTCACTTCTTCTCCAAGAACTGAGAACCAAAGAAGCTTCTTGGATAAGAAGCAAAAT
Source organism: Vipera berus (assembly GCF_964194415.1). Lineage (NCBI taxonomy): Eukaryota > Metazoa > Chordata > Lepidosauria > Squamata > Viperidae > Vipera > Vipera berus. Next base: position 17,709,249 of record NC_138212.1, on the reverse strand, counting down.
GTCTTCAAGGAAAAACAAAGGAAGTCCAGTTGCCTTTTGAAAAAGCACCTTTGGGACAACCATGACCTGGATGGATGACTGAGAATCTCCATAAAGGATCATGCCAAAAGGGGAAAGGGGGCAAACCCACTAACACAATATATTATTTTTTTCTGCTCAGGAGTTATCTCCATGTCAGACCCATCCCATGAGTGAGATATGCTGAAGTCATCCATAGCTATGCCAGTGTTAAAGATGGATTTTTACTCTTCCTTCCCAGATTATCTAAAATAATAATAATAATAATAATAATAATAATAATGATGATGATGATGATGATGATGATGATGATGATGATGATGATGAAGAAGAAGAAGAAGAAGAAGAAGAAGAAGAAGAAGAAAGTTGTTGGATGGGACCTTGGAGGTCATCTAGTCCAACCCCCTACTCAGGCAGGAAAGCCTATACCATTTCAGACAAATGGCTGGCCAGTCTCTTCTTAAAAACTTCCAGTGTTGGAGCATTCACAGCTTCTGGAGGCAAGTTGCTCCACTGATTAATTGTTCTCACTGTCAGGAAATTTCTCCTTAGTTCTAGGTTGCTTCTCTCCTTGACTAGTTTCCATCCGTTGCTATGATATCAAAGTTATCAGGCTTTGGGTGACCTATGACTTTGAAGAGAAACTGGGGGAACCGAACGAAGACGAACAGAGGCAAGAGAGGGATTGCCAATGAGGACAGCACATTTTCCATCAGTAGAGTTTCTTGCCCACCCCAGACTGGGTGAATCAGTGGTGAGGCCAGGCTTCCGGTTCAATCCAATGAAGTCGGAGAAGGCAACTCATCAGTGTGACAAAAGCTGAGTTAGAGAGAGAGGCATATTAGAAGCAGACAATCTGCTTCTTTCCATTCCCCCAGGGAATCGGCTCTCTCTTCCCCCTTGCGTCGCTTTTTCTCCCATGCTCCTTCTCTGACCTTTCCCCTGACCCTGTGGGAAAGTTGCCTGCCCTTCTGCCTTCTCTGGCCAAACCTTCTGGTCACAGTCCCCAGCGGCCTTCGTGTCGCTCCCTCCCAATTGGAGTTTCATTTCTGGCAACCAGAAGCAAGAGACGATAGAGACTCTGATAGAATAGGAAACCCCCGCCTGGATTTTGAGTATAAATTCCAAAGGGTAAACTCTTTGGCTCTTGTTTATTCCACACTCAATTGATCAGAACTTGCAGCAAAGCATGGTTCATGTTTAAACTGCTTATTATGTGACATAAGAACGTGGCACTTGGGGCTGTGAAGCAGCAGCAGCATCTTCCAACTGACATGGAACCAATATACTGTATACTGTACACTTGTTTGTTTCTGTCCAGCCTTTACTATTTTTACAAAAGGGAAGGGGACAACTTGCCACAGCCAACTCACTGCAGCCAACTCACCACGTCCAAGTCGCCGTGGGACAACTCATTGTGGGACAATTTAACAATTCTATTTAATTATTTAAAATAAATTAGAAATTAATTTAATTTCTACCTTTTGTCCCACAATGAGTTGTCCTGTGGCAACTTGGCCATGGTCAGTTGGCTGCAGAAAATGGTCATAGTCAACCCTAACCCTTTACAAATAGTTCAAGATGGCAAACAGATCCAACATACCCTGTTTCCTATTTTCTCCATAACTAGAGTCACCCAGCTAGCTTTGATGGCTAAGGTGGCACTAGAACTCACAGTCTCCCGTTTTCTAGCTGGGTGCCTTAACCTCTAGACCAATGTTCAATTTGTTTTTCCCCTGCATCCTCTTCATTTGACATTGGAAATTCTGCTGTTGAAATGTTTATGATTGTGGAAGAACACAGAGTTATGTTTCTATGTTTGTTGCTCTCCTAAATGAGTTATACTTCAAAGTTATACTTACAGACAGTCCTCAAGTTACAACTGCAATAATCATAAGTAATAATAGTCATAAAACAGGTTGGTCACCTGACTGATCCAATTTTATAACCTTTTCTGCCGCAGTTTTCAGCAAAACCAAAGTGCAGTCAGGTGACTATGACCGAAAGCAGCTGTAAGTGTGGTCACTTAATTGTGGGTGGGTGGGGGCAACAGTTGGAATTTTAGATCCCCCTTTTCAGGTTGGTCATAAGCAACTAAGAAACCGATCGTAAATTGAGGACTAACTGCATTAGTTCATCTGGCTTTTGCATATCTTAAAGATGGGCCAATCATCACTTTTGCAAAAGGGCAAGGACACAGCTAGACCTGGATCATTTGAGGCAAGCCAGAAGCTTGGGTTATTTTTTTTCCAAAAAGTTGTCTTTCAATCTGATGAAAAAGTAGTTGTTTTCCATTTTTTTTTCCAAAGGGGAAGAGACTTCTAGTGCAGGGGTCCCCAATTCCCGGTCCATGGACCGGCAGTGGGCTGTGGCGTGCCAGAAACCGGGCCACACAAACAAGCGAAGCCCCATCCGTGGGATGCAGGCAACAGGTGAAACCAGGCCCCCTCCAGTCTGCAGGGGAAACCTTTCTCCACAGAACCGGTCCCTGATGCCCAAAAAATTGGGGGGGGGCACTGTTCTAGTGTCATTCTCCCTTAGACAAATGTGGACTGGCAACCTTGCCTTTTTGGTGGCACGTTGGCCGAAAGATGGCTGTGAATGGATTTTTTTTCACTGAACCAACCTCTGTTCAAAGATCTCAGCCTCCTCCTTCTCTGTCTTGACAGAGAAAGGATCCACAAAGCGTTGGGAATTCTTCCAAGCAGACTTTTTTTTCCCCCGTTGGCAATGTGGGGAGCACTAGAAGGGCAAGTCAGAGAAAACAGCAAGACCAGCACTAACCTGGTCTGCCAATTCTAGCAACAAGGTCGCCCCAAAAGCCTCAGTGAGAGAAATCCAAAATAAATTCTTCAAAAGAAGTTTTAATACAAAAACTTCCATGTCGGAAGCACCAAAGTTTTTCCACGTTGAAAGGATCAGCAGGTGACATCGCCATTGCCCAGGGGAATGCCCTATTGGAGCTCTTTTCATGTCCCCAATAATGAGCCCACCAAAGTGGTACCTATTTATCTACTCACGATTGCACATTTTTGAACTGCTAGGTCAACAGGAGCTGGAGCGAACGACAAGAGCTTAACCTGACACACACAGCAGCACTCAGGCTTCAAACGTGGGTTTGCCAATGGTCAACCCAGTGTCCTAGTCATCTGAGCCACCACGGTTGGCTTAACCTCTCCTGAAAGTAAGGTAGAAAAGCAGAAAACGATTTGTAGGAAAAACATAAACCAAAGCTTGGTTTCAAAACAGAGCTTAAACCCAAAAGGTTCTCTAAAGACACCTCACATCTCAAACCCATATTTGACCCAATTCTAGCCCTAACTGTTCCCAGGAAGAAGGTTGATGCACAAAAATCTAAATATCTTTGCTCAAGCAGAGAATACAAGCTTTCTGATCTTTGCGCTGGGTGATCAAATCTACCCTCACCCCCTTTCTGGAAGGATCCCACGGAAATGTGTCTGGAGGGAGTGACAATGTCAGGATGCAGGAAGTTACCCGGCAATTTCTTGAGCGAGCCTTCCTTTAACTGGGATGTTCACACACATTTGTCAGTGGCTCTTGGCATGGCACAGCCAGTCCTCTGGGCTCCTGATTGTCTGAGACGACCTCGGTCACCACTGTGTTATATTTAACCTGATTCTTCGGTGGCAATGAAAAGGAATTGTTTGGGACCTTCACTTTCCTGGAATGTCAATTGTTGGAAAGACTTGATAAAGGCCAAGACAATAAGAGGCCCTGAGGTGCAGCTTTCTCCAGGGAAAAGGGGATAAGAGAGGGCAGGGTGGGAATAATGTTGAAAATCTCCTTCCATGGTCCCAATACCCACAAGTATTGGGTAGTCCTGTAGAAGGATGAATGCATCCATTTGCTGATTTTAGGATACTTGGTTAAGTTCAATTGTTTTCACTTTCATAGCTCTGCAAGTCTACGCAGCCTGTTTGTTAAACGACAATCTTATAAAATCTTGACACTAAAACTTGCAAGAATTTTGATAAATGCTTCTCCGGTTGTGTCTTTTTGTATCTTTGCAAATAGATCATACTAATATGTTTGCATCTTTATGCATTTAAACAGGGGCATTTTTTTAATATAATGTGCTTTTTAAAAGGGAGCATGTCAAATTGCTTTACAAAATTCATAAAAGTGCAGATTTCAGGAAAGTTCACATTTAATTGCATATAAAATCATTTTCTTTCCCATCCTTGGCTAATAGTGCCTTTGTCTGAATCCAGAGTCAGGCCTTTGCTTTTCATGAACCCCTACAGTTTCTCATTCTCTTAAACTGAACTTCAAAACTGACCTTTCTTAAAATCCAAAAGTAACAGTTCCACATCTTTTCTTAGTAGTTCAATATCTGGAATAATAAATGAGGAACTGCAGGGCAACCAGTGCCCTGGACTGAAATAGGTCTGATTGCATCTGAAAGTCAAAGAATTCCATCCTGAGAAAATAAAGGGGCTTATTTTTCAGAGAAATAAGGTTATTTTTTTCCCTGAGACAATGATCTGCACTTAATCACTTTAAGGATTGCCCTTGCAATCTCTTTCATTCTAACCATTGCTATAATGGAGTCTTTTCCTTTGGATTTGTAATGTCTAGTGTGTATGTGTCTCTGTGTCTCTGTGTGTGTGTATTTGTATAGGTAGTCTTCAATGTATGAGCACAATTGGAACAGAATTTCAGTTGCTAAGTGATGTGGTCCTTAAACATATCATTACATAACCAGAACTGATTTTACAACCATGTTTTCTGTGGTCGTTAAGCAAATCACCATGGATGTTAAGTGAGTCCGGCTTCCCCAATTGACTTTGCTTGTCAGACGTTCACTGGAAAGGTCACAAATTGGGTTTAGATTAGATGAACGCAAGACACTGCAGCCATTGTGTATGCAAGCCAGTTGCCAAGCATCTGGATTTGAACACATGACCACAGGGGCAGTACAACAAGGGTAATTTTGAGGATGGGTCGTGTCACTTTTTCTGAAATGGTTGTAACTTTGAACCTTCTTTAAATGAATAGTCATAAGTCAAAAATATTGATTGATTGATTGATTGATTGATTTATATGGGTTGCATTACTCTAAGGAGATGTGAAGAACAAAATCAGGACCTTTTTTTCTAGGAGTGCCCAGTTTTCCCTTATGACTTCTTTCCTCTCTCCCTTCCCTCCCTCCCCCTCCCTTCTGATAGCCTAAAATGCAAAGGATCTGCAAGCTCTAGTAATGAAAGTCAAGGAACAGGGTGAAAAAAATGGAACTAAAATTAAATGCAAAAGAGACCAAACCAATCATAGCACCAGTCTTAGAACGGACAATAAAGATACCTAAGTGGTGGTTAGCATCTGCCCTTTAGGATCAACCACCTAGAATAAAGGAGCAAGCAGGCATGAACAGTCTTGCAGACTAGCACCTGGTAGAGCAGCCATGAAGTCTTTGGAAAAGATGTTTCAAACGCTGTGATTCTCCATACCTGCAAAGTTCAAAAGCATGCAAGAGCTTCCTCCATCTCATATTCCTCAAAATCGGTTGTGTTGCAATACTTAAAAGATCTAGATATGTTCACCCTGGACATGTGCACCCTCAGCCGTAGAAGCTAATTGATGTCAGGCACGACCAACCAGCCCCATGTGTATACAGTTCAGCCAAGCTACTTTATTGTTCCTTGCCTATAGTAGAGGAATCCTCACCCCCACCCCCAGACTGGCAGCTTTCATGTGAAAAGGACTAGATAAGGCTCAAAAGCATTAAATGGGAGTCAGACCTTACTCTCTTGTGTTTACATAATAAGTCCATGTTAATTCCCCATTTGATCCTTCCTTCTGACTGGGACGCGGTGGCTCAGTGGGTTAGGACGCTGAGCTTGTCGATCAGATGGTCGGCAGTTTGGCGGGTCGAATCCCGAGTGCTGCGTAACAGGGTGAGCGCCTGTTACTCGTCCCAGCTTCTGCCAACCTAGCAGTTCGAAAGCACATAAAAATGCAAGTAGAAAAATAGGGACCACTACAGTGGGAAGGTAACAGCGTTCCGTGCGCCTTTGGCATCTAGTCATGCCGGCCACATGACCACAGAGACGTCCACGGACAAGCGCTGGCTCTTCGGCTTTGGAACGGAGATGAGCACTGGCCCCTAGAGTCGGAAACGACTAGCACGCATGTGCGGGGGAACCTTTACCTTTTACCTCTGACTGGGATGGTTGCTTTCCGACACTGGGGAACATTAAATGCTCTCTTGCTCTCTCCCTCTGGTCAGTCAGACTCATCGGATGGTTGTTATGAAGAGAGAAAAAGTGAAAGGAAATCTCCTGGCGAAAAGATGAAATATAAACCTAACAACTCAATAAACACATTTGAACTGCATCAGCCAGCAAGAGTGTTTAACTACATTAGCCAGCAACTGGTTCCAACCATAATTCCTGACTCCTCTCCTTTTCTCTCCCTTTATTTACTCCAACCAAGTATAAAAGATGAATGAAACTGATTATCCCTTCGCCCCTTCAATGTAAAGGGGCTGAATGTTCTTCTGCAATAAAATGTGATTACTTTAAGCTCCACAACATATTGGCCTCCCATTACAATGGCATCTTTCTCCTCTGAGAGGTGGCAAGAGACACAGCATGAAGGCTGCCTGGAGTGGGTACATAAGCTCAGTGGCAGGGCTGACCATGATGCTCCTCAAGAAAAAGCCCAGGAAGAGCCAGTGAGAAGAATAACCTCCATGCCAGCCTTGCCATCCATGCTACTCAATAATCCTGACCACCCGTGACCTGTCAGGAAAATCCAGACAAAAAAAGACAAAAGATTGCTTAAACCAGTGGTGTCTCACCTTGGCAACATTAAAACTTGTGGACTTCAATGCTATGAATTCCCCAGCCAGCATGGCTGGTACTAATTTTAAGTTAACCATATATGGTTGTATTTGAATAATATACTGTGCTCTCCTAATGTAAGTTATAGTATAGTTCTGTGTGACAGCCTGGTTCACACAATGACTTCAGGCAATGGCTGGGATTCTTCCAAGCCAATGGACTTCAAATCCCAATCCCATTTTAGCCTAGTCTAGTGTTAGTTAGGACGCTGAGCTTGTCGATCGGAAGGTCGGCAGTTTGGCGGGTCGAATCCCGAGTGCCGCATAACAGAGTGAGCGCCTGTTACTCGTCCCAGCTTCTGCCAACCTAGCAGTTCGAAAGCACATAAAAATGCAAGTAGAAAAATAGGGACCACTATGGTGGGAAGGTAACAGCGTTCCGTGCGCCTTTGGCGTCTAGTCATGCCGGCCACATGACCACGAAGACGTCCTCGGACAAGCGCTGGCTCTTCAGCTTTGAAACGGAGATGAGCACCGGCCCCTAGAGTCGGAAACGACTAACACGCATGTGCGGGGGAACCTTTACCTTTACTACTGTTAGTTCTAAAGATCTTGATTTAAGCTTCTTTAGGAAGTTCACCTCACATTGGGAAGGCCACTTTGTCCAAACTTCCAAGTTACATCATTGCTCCAAGATCCTGGTACCTAACCCTTGCCACAAGCCATGATGTCATTTTCTGCTATTATTATGGTGATACCTCCCACATAGAGTATCTAAAGTTTCCTTCCTTTGTCCTCTTTCTTTCAGCTAGGAAATACTATTTTTGAGTTTGGTACCTTCTCCTTGGTGTTTGTATTACTTATAAATGCTTGGTGGGGCAGATGGATTTCCAAGCATAGATTGGAAGCTGCGTGGAAGCAGGATCCTTCTTTCACCTTATCCATCTGGAATCAGGGGATCTTCACTTATTTAACACAGGTTGGAAAGTCTGCAGATGGAGAAGCTTAGCTCCATAGAGCTACAAAGGTTGTCTTTCTTTTTCTTAAACATCTGGAGTATCAGGCTGGAGACTTTCATAGCATGAACAGTAAGCCATTTGGATGAAGGATCTTTCTCTTTCACTTCCGCCTTTCACAAGGAAGCATGTGCTTTGATGGGGCTGCCCAACCAATGACAATGTAGTGGCTTTGCAGAACATCTGTCTATGGCCACCAGGGATTGTCTTACATTCTTCTTCTTATTTTTAGTGGTTAGCATCAGCAAAGAAGTCATTGTTGCCTAACAATGGACAAGGGTCATGCCAATTGAGGAAAAGGAAATGAGCCACTTGGTTAACTAAAGACCCAGCTGAGCTGAAGAGAACGGAAATCCCGTTCCACAAACCTGCTTGTCCTTGGACCACATCTTGTTCTCATCTTCACCAGTGGGGGCACAATTCCTTGCAGAGTCCTTGGTGTTCTCTAGGCTTGGTTGTTTGCTTGTAGACAAATGATTAAAACATCTGCAAGAAAACAACTCAGCTCAGAGAGCACCAAACACTCCATCATTCAACCCTGAGATAGTCTTCTCTGTTACAGCTCTTCCTTGCCTTCACTGGGGCACAAGGAATTCTGGACTGTTCCAGGCTGAGGTTAGAGAGAGGAGATTCTGGAAAAATGTTTGGAAGGGATCTACAGCTGTGGTATAATAATAATAATAATAATAATAATAATAATAATAATAATAATAATAATAATAATAATAATAATAATAATAATAATAATAATAATAATAATAATAATAATGGTGATGATGATGATGATGATGGTGGTGGTGGTGATGTTGGAAGGGACCTTGGAGGTCATCTAGTCCAACCCCCTGCTCAGGCAGGAAACCCTACACCATTTCGGACAAAAGGCTGTCCAGTCTCTTCTTAAAAACTTCCAGTGTTGGAGCATTCACCGCTTCTGGAGGCAGGTTGTTCCACTGGTTAAGTGTTGTTGCAAAGGATTCCTACACTTTTATTTCCCATTCCACTTCAATGTGCTAGAAGTTTGACCCATCTGACTAAGGGTGTGGAGGTCGTGCATTTGTTTAGTAGTGACAAGATAGCCAAACGACCTGTGGAAACGGATTTTTATTGCACACTCAACTCTCCAATGCTCTACAGTTTCCCATTTAATTCCAAAGGAAGGCATTTGGTCCTATTTGTGGGTGTACTTCAGTTTGCAAAGTGTGGGCAGCTAGGATAGGGTGGTTTTTTTTTAATGTGTGTTAATTTGATCTAGACTATGAGTTCTAAAGGGACGCAGTGGCTCAGTGGTTAGGACGCTGAGCTTGTTGATCAGAAGGTCAGCAGTTTGGTGGGTCAAATCCCGAGTGCCGCGTAACAGAGTGAGCGCCTGTTACTCGTCCCAGCTTCTGCCAACCTAGCAGTTCAAAAGCACGTAAAAAATGCAAGTAGAAAAATAGGGACCACTCCGGTGGGAAGGTAACAGCGTTCCGTGCGCCTTTGGCATCTAGTCATGCCGGCCACATGACCACGGAGACGTCCTCGGACAAGCGCTGGCTCTTCGGCTTTGAAACGGAGATGAGCACCAGCCCCTAGAGTCGGAAACAACTAGCGCGCATGTGTGGGGGATCCTTTACCTTTACATTTTTATGAGTTCTAGTCCCACCTTAGGCATGAAAGCTGACTGGAGACTTTGAGCCAACCATCAAAAAACTGTGAGTTCTAGTACAGAGGTCCCCAACCTTTTGGGCACCAAGGACCAGTTCCGTGGAGAGAGGGTTTTCCATGGACCGGAGGTTATGTGGTTTTGTGTGCTGCCTTCATCCCATGGATGGGGCTTTGCTTGTTTGTGCGGACCGGTTGTTGGCATACTGCAGCCCAGTACCAGTCCACAGACCGGGGTTTGGGGATCCCTGTTCTAGTACATCCCTTCTAACAAGGAAGCAAGTTCAAAAATACCCCTCAGAACTTGACAAAGTTTGGATTCCTCTGTTGAACATGAGGTGAGAGTTTTAATTTAATTCAAGCACGTTTTAAGGGAACTGGAACTGAGTTAGATGTAGAGGTAGTCCTCACTTAATGACCAGCCACTTGGTGACCGTTCAAAGTTAGACAGATCACCTCAAAGCTCCTTACACCCCATTTTTGTGGGGCGTGACCTCCCGGTTAGACTACTGCAACGCTCTCTACATGGGGCTGCCCTTGAGGACCACTCGGAGGCTTCAGCTGGTGCAGAATGCAGCTGCGCGAGTTCTGATGGGAGTCTCCTGATACTCCCATGTAAGACCTCTTCTCCGCGAGCTGCATTGGCTCCCGGTTGCCCTCCGGGTGAGATTCAAGGTGCTGGTGATGACCTATAAAGCCCTAAATGGCATGGGCCCGGATTATCTAAGGGAGCACCTGCTGCCAGCGTCAATTTCCCATCGTCCTGTGCGCTCCCACAGGGAGGGCCTCCTCAGGGTACCGCCGGTCAAGGATTGCCGACGGGCGATCCCCAGGGGGAGGGCGTTCTCTGTGGGCGCGCCTCCCCTATGGAATCAACTGCCAACGGAACTCCGGACTGCCCCCGACCTTCGTTCATTTCGCTGGGACCTAAAAACCTGGCTCTTTGAGCTATCTGGTCTGGACTGAGGGGTTTAATGTTTTTAAATTGTGATTTAATTTTTGTGGCTAGACTTAATTTAATTTATTTTAATTTATTTTAATTTTATATTGGATTGTTTTTAAATTTTGCCTTGTATACCGCCCTGAGTCCTTTGGGAATAGGGCGGTATATAAACCAAATAAATAAATAAATAAATAAATAAATAAATAAATAAATAAATAAATAAATAAATAAATATATGTACTCCCATGTAACACCTCTTCTCCGCGAGCTGCATTGGCTTCCAGTTGCCCTCCGGGTGAGATTCAAGGTGCTGGTGATGACCTATAAAGCCCTACATGGCTTGGGTCCGGATTATCTGAGGGAGCACCTGCTGCCAGCATCAACTTCCCATCGTCCTGTGTGCTCCCACAGGGAGGGCCTTCTCAGGGTGCCGCCGGTTAGGGAGTGCCGGCGGGTGATCCCCAGAGGGAGGGCATTTTCTGTGGGTGCACCTGCCCTTTGGAATGATTTACCTGTGGAACTCCGGACCGCCCCCGATCTGCGTTCATTTCGCCGGGACCTGAAAACCTGGCTTTTCGATCTATCAGGCCTGGACTGAAGGGGTTTTAGCTTTTTAAATATTGTTTTAATTGTTGGGCTTTAATTAATTTAATTTATTTTAATTTTATATTATCTTTTTATATTGTCTTTTATATGCTGCCCTGTAAACCGCCCTGAGTCCTTCGGGAATAGGGCGGTATAGAAAACTAAACAAATAAATAAATGAATTTTTCAAAGTTCTGACAGCTGTATACCCCCTGCAGCCACAAGATCTCACTTGGGTCACTTGGCAACCAGTTCACATTAGCGGCTATTTGCAGCATCCTGGGGTCATGTGACCACAATTTTCACTGATTTTGCTGGTTTCCAGCATTTCGTTCCAATTTCCATCAAAAACACCCCTGGGCATAGTCGATTCATTTAACGACCACTGCATTCACTGAACAACAGTTACAGAACAAGGCTGTGAAATCAGGCCCAATCATCTGGTGACCTACTTAACAATCACTACAACTTAAGAGCAGAATCCTGGGCACAATTACGGTTATAAGTTAAGGACCATCTCTGTTGCTCAAGATGGAACATGCAGGGGAAGCGTGCGAAGGAACACGGAAACACACAGCTTTTTCTTTCTCTGCAATAGAGACTTCCAGGGACCAAAACTTCTTTGCCCAAAGCTTTGCTGATGTGGACTCTGATGTTTGGACTCTGCCAACAAATGGAGACTTGGTATCTTCAGCTTAGAGTGTAGCTGTTGGTTTCTGGCTTTCCTGATAAACTAAATAAGAACTGCCAGTCAGTATGCAAAGAGAGATAACAAGCTCTTTTACACAAGTGCTTCCCTATCACAGGAAACAATGCCTGCTTTTTGGGGGTGGGTGGGTGGGTGGGGGTGGAGAACTTCCTTCATTATTCCCAAGAATCCAAATCAGCCATACTTTGTCTCCTGCCCACCCGAGAGATTAGACTACAGCTTCCATCATTCTTTCATTCTTAAATTTTGATACAAATTTAAAGGTTCAGAAAGCAATCCCTGGATTCAGCTAAAGCACAGGTCTGCAACCCGCGGCTCCGGAGCTGCATGCGGCTCTTTCAGCCGCCTCCTGCGGCTCCCAGTCCTCTGCCATGTGTAGTCCAAAAAAAAAGTGGGACTAAAAAAGTTCAACCAATCAATTCAAATATGCAGGGTAAGTGCATATCTCGCCTTGGCTCCACTCTTCAGTCAAATCCTGTTCTGCGCATGCGCGCATATACGCACATGTGCACACATTTTTTGCGGCTCCCAGTTTTTCCTTTTGTGAGGGAACCGGTTCCGAGTGGCTCTTTCACTGTTTCAGGTTGCTGACCCCTGAGCTAAAGGATCGGTCCCAAGTGCAGGACAAATGACAAGAATGTGCTTCTTTTTGCATCGTGCACAGTTAGCTGATGGAACTCAAGGCCACCAGATGGAGTGAGAGTCGTTGGAAAAGAGAGCATTTGAAAAAGGGGGGAAATGGATGCTACATATGGAGCATAAGAAGCCTACGATAAAAGTTAGCAAAATAGGTCTCCATGTTTCGTGGCAGCATTATCAGAAGCAGATAATAGCACTTAGCACTTAGACTTAAATATCGCTCCACAGTACTTTAAATCCTTCTCTAAGCAGTGTACAGAGTCAACATATTGCCCTCAACAATCTGGGTCATTTTACCAGCCTCGGAAGAATAGAAGGCTTAGTCAACCTTGAGCCAGTGAGAATCAAACTGCTGGTAGTCGGCAGAGTTAGCTTGCAATACTGCATTCTAACCACTGCACCAATGCGGCTCTTCCTAGGTAATCTGGCGTCTTGGATCCTGACATTTATGCATATATCTCCTCTTATCTACTGCAACATATTTAAAGCAACTTTTAATTTAAAAAGGTGGCAGACCTGCTATAAAACCACATCAAAATCATCTTTGCTCAGAATGATTTCTCCGAGTTTGCAGAGGTGTTAAAAAATAAAAATGTCAGATGGTTGCAGCCCAGGGCTTTCTTTGACAGGATGCCCATTTCTTCAGAAAAACAACAGCAAAGGTAAAATGGATGAACCGGTCAGGAGCTAGAAGGGGAGATAAGACACAACTTCATCAATTTGCCTTCTGTTCAATGGGCATATTGTGAGTGAACCTTCCCAGCAGAGACGCAGGCTTGCGAGCAGATAGGTTTATGGGCAGCCATTTCATAAGTCCACCCATGAGACGTATTCAAAATACCAAACAGAGCAGAATAAATAGTCTTTGGCTTACAACCAATTGTTTAGCGACCTTTCAAAGCTACAACAGCATGAAAAAGGGTCTTATGACCAGTCCTCACACTTATGACTATTGTAGCATCCCTACAGTCATACCTCTGAACACACCAACAAAGTCTTCTTTAACCGTACTCTATGGACACCCCTGTTCTTATGGTGTTTTTTTAAATCATTATTGTTATTTCTCTATCTCAGTGTTTCCCACCCTTGGCAACTATATGATGTGTGAACTTCAATGCCCAGAATTCTGGGAGTTGAAGTCCATACATCTTAAAGTTGCTAAAAGTCATATATCCCAGAAGCACTGTTCATCAGTAAGTTGGGAAGGTAAATCTAACATACATACATACATACATACATACATACATACATACATACATACATACGTAAATTATTCAAATTGCTAATAAAGAATTAGGGAGGCTGATATGGCCATTTCGAACTCCCTAATTCTTTATTAGCAATTTGAATAATTTACACAAATAATGAACTGTCGTAAGTTGTGACTATAGCCTGCAGATAGCCTTGGGCTAGGCTGAAACAGGAAAGAAGATTTAACTAGCAAGGTATTCAAAAGATTTGACAAATACTTAACACATATATATATACATATATATATATATATATGTATGTATATATGTGTTAAGTATTTGTCAAATCTTTTGAATACCTTGCTAGTTAAATCTTCTTTCCTGTTTCATATATATATATCCCTTTTTGGAGTTCAGGCAACTGAATGGAGCTGAGCATTTACTGCCCAGATGCCTTTCCTGATGCCTACACGGAGTTCACAGCAGATATTTCCTCTTTGCACCCTGATAGGGAAATATCTGCCACTGCCTAGGATGAAACTCTCAACCTTCACAGTGAGAGGAGAGTGTCTTCACCACGCCACTCTGAATCTGATCTACATATATGCTATGAAATATTTTGTCCAGATTGACTGATTTGATTTTTTTATATTTACCTTCAGTGCAGCCCAATTTCGAATAAACTCTGGGCAGCTTGCAACCTAAAAATCAGAAATAGTATTTAGTTGGAACAAAAACATTAACATGAATAAAGATGGCAAATCTGGACCACAACAATATCACACACCCAACAAGGGCTCCAACTGTTCTAGCTCAAAGCCCAGGGGAAGATTTAGGTTTTCTGAGTTTCCTCAAATACCATTAAGATGAGAAATAAACCAGCCAGGCAAATACCACTAGAATGAGGTGGTCCCTGAAGCAACCAGGCCCCATGCCAGGTAGGGCTTTATAGGCCATAAGCAGTAACTTGAATCACACCTGGAAGCAAACTGGCAGCCAGTTGTGATGGCAATGCGGAAGACAGTTGCTATCTGGAGGAGTTCAGTGACATGTTTTTATTTCTCCTTCATATTAAGGAAAGTCTAAACGTTTAGGGATCATACTGAGCTAACTTGCTTGGTTTTTTTCTTTTTCTTTTTTCTTTACTTTTGTAGAAAGGGGTACCTTGCATTGGCCTCTGTGGAAACGGTCCAGCCAATGGGGCATCTCTGCTGTTGTTATAAAGGAGCTCCTGGCAGCTTATAAAACAAACTTGGCCCTTTTATGATTTGTGGACACGCTGGCTGAGGAATTCTGGGAGTTGAAGTCCACAAGTCATAAAAGGGCCAAGTTTGAAGACCCCTGTTATAAGAGATTTGGAGATCATCTTTTTAGGTATGCTTTTTATGTTGTATTTTTCAGCCTGCTTGCTTGAGCTAATAATAAAGCTTAAAATCCCTGTATTTACTGGTGTGCTTATTGTCTCTGGATCCAAAAGAACCAGTTGCCTGAGCACCTGATCACTGCCCTGACACTTGGCAAAGCCCCAGTGAAGTTCACAAAATTGATGTGTCATACTAGTGCACAGAGACATACACATCACTGGTCACACTGCTGCATTCTTGACCAGCTGAACCTTCCCAATGGATCTTCAAGGTAACCCTAGGTGATGCACCTGAGATAACTAAGACACTATGGAAGGTCTGAATGGCCTTCAGATCTAAGATATGGAATTTTCCAGAAGCCTTCCTAGCCACGGGTACCACCTACTCATTGAGCAGAAACCTGGACTCCCCAAAGACCCTCAAATTCCACATCATTCTTGGACCACAGGACCAGCACCACTACCCCATCCAAGGTTCCAGATAATCTCATAATCCAGATGCATTTATTCTCTGCTAAATGACTCTAGAATGAAAAGAGCTAGAAGACAGTACAGTGGCGGATTATGTTAGTGTGATAAGTGTGCAGCGTTCTTTCAATGCAGCACAACAGTGCCCCCTAAAGCATCCGATGTACCAAAAGGTCTAAACAGACAATGTGCATCTCTGGATTGCCCCAAAACATTTCCTAAAGGAACCGTTCAACACAGTGGGGGGAGGGGAATCAGCCAGTGCCTTTACCTAATGATCATATATTCACTAAGGAGGGTGGAATTCTGTTTTGCTGGCTAGACCCAGGGCTTTGGAGACAAGAGGCAACATGGAGCATTGGGGGAAAGTGTGGGACAAGAAAGAGGATCAGCTGGGTTCTAGTCACATAGAATAGAATAGAATAGAATAGAATAGAATAGAATAGAATAGAATAGAATAGAATAGAATAGAATAGAATAGAATAGAATAGAATAGAATAGAATAGAATAGAATAGAATAGAATAGAATAGAATAGAATAGAATAGAATAGAATAGAATAGAATAGAATAGAATCTGGAAGGGACCTTGGAGGGCTTCTAGTCCAGCCCCCTGCTCAAGCAGGAGAACCTATACTATTTCAGACAAGTGACTGTCCACTTAATGCCTGCAGCAAAAAAGTTGTAAGAGCAGGTCCGGTCATGTGGTGACCCACTTTATGACCATCACAACTTACAACCTTAACCGCGAGGCTCAATTACGGTTGTAACTGGAGGATTATCTATATACTCTGCAGCAACAGAGTTCCTGGCCAGATCTACCTCAAAGAGCTGACAAGGGTTGTCATCCTTTCCTGGAGGAAAGATGAAATGGAAATCTTATACATACATACATTCTATCTGTTTGAATTAGAGTGTCAATTTGGTGTAGGAGCTGGTATCAGAATAACTAGGAGACCCTGAGTTCTAGTCTCATCTAGGAGACCTGGGGCCAGTTCCCCCCTCTCAGCCCGAGGAAGAAAGGAATGGAAGTGAAATCTGAGAATGTTGCCAAGAAAACTACTGGAATTTGTTCATGTACATATCAGAAGTCAACACTGACTTGAAGGCAATGAGAGCCAGTTTGACGTAATGATGACGGTGCGGGACTAGAAACCAGGAGATACAAATACAGAATAAATAAAGTTGGAAGGGACTTTGGAGGTCGTCTAGTCTAACCTCCTATACCATTTCTGACAAGTGGCTGTCCGTTCTCATCTTAAAAACCTCCAGCGATGAAGCACCTACAACTTCTGAAGGCAAGCTGTTCCACTGGTTAACTGTCCTCACTGTTAGGAAATTTCTCCTTAGTTCTAGGTTGCTTCTCTCCTTGATTTGTTTCCATCCATTATTTCTTGTCCTGCCTTCAGGTGCTTTGGAAAATAGGTTGACCCCCCCCCTTCTTTGTGGCAGCCGCTCAAATATTGGAAGACTACTATCATGTCACCCCCTAGTCCTTCTTTTTTATTAGAATAGCCATACCCAATTCCTGCAATCATTCTTCATATGTTTCAGGATTCTTCTCCTGCCTTGGGCACAAAGCCAGTAGGGTGGCCTTGAGCCAGTCAACTTCTCTCAGCCCTAGAAAAGAGGCAATGGCAAACCACTTTGAAAATCTTGCCAAGTAAATCCCGGGAACCAGATAGTCAGCAAAAATCAAGAGTGGCTCAAGGTGCACGCGCGCGCACACACACACACACACACACACACACACACACACACACACACACACAGGGTTGAACTTCCTGCATTTCATTATTAACATTATTATCCCATATTGATCTGCATGACAGCCTCCCGTCATTTTAAAACAATAAATGCACCTTCTGCAGAATAACCGGGAGCAGTTTGAGCTGAACAGCTGGATATTACCGTTATACTTTTTCAGGTTGCATCGATTCTGTCAATGAAAAAGACCCCCCAACGTGTGCCTGGAAATCAGGTGTATTAAGGTAGTGACCAGAGTGTACTCAGCCGGCATTAGCACAGAGGTGTCCACAGGAGGGTGACTTCAATTGCATCAATGTGACCACCCTCTTAACTTTTTCAACTCCTTCCATGCAGAATCAGCACATACCTAAAGAGAGTTAAGCCACTAACAGGAAGCCGTTAGCAAGCAGATGGAGACTTTCTCTATGCAAAACAAAAAATCCACACGGCAAGGAAATAAGAATTATTCCTGACAAAATGCACCGGTTCCCCCAGACATAGCCCTAGGAATTTTGCTCTGTAGAGTTTATTTGCTTTTTTTTAAAAAAAAACAAACGTCCACATGTATCTTTGCATCTCTCCTCCGGAGTCTGGGGACTCCTACCTCTTTTCAGATATGGATGACAGCCGTGGGCTTGTTATGTTTTCACAGACTGAATGTGTGAAAGGGTTCCAAAGGGTCCGACGTTTTCAAGGACAGCACAGGCACAAAAAAATACCAAGCCAGCTTATCCAAAGCTATCAGCTGTTTGACCTTTTCCCACATCTGCAGGAAATTAGGCACCCTCTAACCTTGAATCGGGACCAGAGGAAACCAGCAAACAAGCAAACTCTGCAAGCAGCTGACAGAAGGACGTTGGGAATGTGGAGATCACCCAAATCACTGTGAAGGAGAAAAAGAAAACAGCATGTGGGGGTCAAAGAAAGAGGTAAAGGAGACCTGAATTTGTTAGTCCCAGCCAATTCTTTCTTTTTCTTTTTTTTCTATTTGCACGTAATCAGCACAAAATACAGGCATTCCTTTATTTACAACAGTTCATTTAGGGACCATTCAAAGTTACAATGGCACTGAAAAAAACTGACTTACGACCGTTTTTTCACACTTACGACCGTTGCATCCTCAGGGTCACGTGATCAAAATCCAGAGGTTTGGCAACTGACTCATATTTATGACAGTCAGCCTTTACAGGAGTCCGAAATACAATTACAGGCAGTCCTCGATTTATAGCCATTTGTTTAGTCGCCAAAGTTACAACGGCATTTTTCACCTATCACCCTTGACACCCTCTTCTTTGTGGTAGCCCCTCAGATATACTATATATAAACACTCGTTCCACTGATTGTTCTTACTTTCAGGAAGTTTCTCCTTAGTTCCAGGTTGCTTCTCTCCTTGACTAGTTTCCATCCGTTGCTTCTTGTCCTGCCTTCAGTCGCTTTGGAGGATAGCTTGACTCCCTCTTCTTTGTGGCAGCCCCTGAGATATTGGAACACTGCTATCATGTCACCCCTCACCCTTCTCTTCGTTAAACTAGACATACCCAATTCCAGCAACTGTTTTAGCCTCCAGGCCTTTAATCGTCTTCATTGCTCTTCGTTGCTTAGTTACTCTTCTCTGCACTCTTTCCAAAGTCTCAAGAAAGTCTCAAGTGAGACTAGGATTTTCCACATCTGCAGTAAAAAGCAATTATTTACTTATGAACATTTCTGTGCTCCTCTACTCTCAACATCTCAGAGCTAGGAAGAGGAAAAAGCAGAGGAAAAACAAGACCACTGTCCTCAAACAAATGCATTGTAATGCCATTGATCCACATGGGTAGATACCAACACTTGGCATCTCCAAATACTTTAGTTTTTTTCAAGCATCTTTACTTTTCTTGCATCTTCAGCCTTTTCTCAGATGCTATTGGACAGGACTTATTGGAGCATCAGGGGAAAAAAAAATCTTGCAAGAATGAGCTGCTGCATTAATTGTGTGTGTTAGGACTTACTGCCCACACCGATAGTCCTCATTTAAAAACCACAGTTGAGGCCGGCAACTCTGTTAAGAAAGCGGTCACTAAGTAAAACCACAATGGTGCTTATCATGTTACAAGAAATGATTCACTGACCTGCAAAGGTCGTAAGTATAAGGTTTAGTCGTAAAGTTACTTTTTCATCACCGTCGTAACTGCGAATGGTCACTAAATGAGGCAGTCGCTAAACAAGTGCTACTTGCGTATGGTAAGTGAACGAATGCCCGTGATTAGTCGAATGAGGAGGCATTGAATTGACTTTGTGAAAGGGTTCTGCAAGTGACATATAAACCAGGGGTCCCCAAACCCTAGTCCATGGACCAGTACCGGAGCTGCAGCATGCCAGCAACTGGTCCGCACAAAGAAGCGAAGCCCTATCCTCAGGATGCAGGTAGCATACAAAACCACGCTTCCTCCAGTCCACGGAAAAACCTCTCTCCACGGAACTGGTCCCTGGTTCCCAAAAGGTTGGCAGTGGCTGGCATAAACCATTCTGACTTCCTAAACTGCAGTATGATGCATTCATAATTAATAACAAGAACACGATGAATCAGTAAAAAAAAAAGCAAACCAGTGTTCATTTACAAGCACCCAGGTCTCTGTAAACTATTTAAAACCAAGTTGAACTGTGCAAGTGCATTGATGCTGCCGCTTCAAAATGTGCAAAACACCAAGTGCTTAACCTGGGCCCATCGATGCAGCACCCTGGACGTAAACATTGTTATATTCTTGGCAAGCAGGCATGCAATTTCAGCCATTTTTAACAACAACAAAAAACCCTTTTACTATTACTCTACCCTTACGATAATTTTTGAAAGTCCGTTGCTTTGCCTTATTCTTCCTCAATCGATTGGATACCAGTTCTTTTTCATCACTCTTTAATTCAAACCTTTCCTTCCATTTTTTGGGGGTGCAGCAGCGATGACAAAATAGATGGATGGCAAAGAGAACCGCAGTGGTCTCGGATCTTCCCCCCCCCCCTAAAATTCTTCGAAATCAGTTAATGGTTATACATATATAAACAGCATCAATATTTGCATATTTTAAAAAAATGACACCTTCCCCATTTTAAAGTCAAGCGGATGTTTCAGTGATGGGAAATCCTGCACAGCCAGTTGCTTTTCATATTCTAAATTCTACCAAGGAGTGATAACTAAGACAGAAGATCTAAATAAATAAATAAATAAATAAACCCCATCTGCCACATTCTGACTGCCCTGCTGGTTATCTTAGCTTTTTAAACTTCACTTTCATGTTAGTATATTTACATCACCTTCATTGTCTTCACGTTAATTGTAGTCTTGTTTATAATGTAATTTTTAGGGGGGGGGTATTTTAGCTTATTCTTAAAGCTAAGATTGTCTTCAGAGGAATAGTTGTAGATATTGTCATATAGAGTTTTTGTGATAAGTCTATCATTACAAAAAAAAAGTCAGTTTGGTGCAGTGCTTAAGGCACCAGGGTAGGAACCAGGAGACTGTGAATTCTAGTTCTACTTTATTTACAAAGGCAGTTGGGCGATTTTGGGCCAGTCTTTTTATCTCAATTCTAAGAAAGTGACAAGGGCAAGCCTCTTCTGAAATCTTGCCAAAAAACCTACAAGGATGATTTTGGTTGTCTCCAGGACTCAATACTCAAGGGGGGGGGGTGGAATTCCACAAACAAACCAGTTTTAACAGTTTTGAACTCAAGTACAGACAACAGCAGCTTCACTTCCCAAAAAAGACATACATGTTTTACCATGAGGTAAATTCTAGTTCTGAAGTCTCCTTAGACTTACTCTGGACTTAGGTGTTTGACTTAAACCTGATAGAGGAATGTATTAGCTGAGGAGTTTGGGAGAGAGCAAGTTGGATCTAGTGTTTAGGGTACCAGGTTAACAATTGGGTGATGGCGAGTTCTAGTCCTGCTTTAGACACAAAGTGTGATTTTTGAGCCAGTCATTCTCTCTCAGCCCTAGGTAGGAGGCAAGAACCAACCACTTCAGAAATCGTGTCAAAATTGGCAACCGCGGAAATCAAAACTGATTTTAAAGTGTACACACACACACACACACACCGTTTAATCTCTCATATACACATACTGCAAATAGCAAAAAAAAAAATCTCTTTTGATTTGGAAGGTATCAAGTTGAAACAAAGCACAGAGTAGTATGGAAAAAAGAAGCTTTTGAATAGCTCAAGTCTGAAGTTACCATTTCCAGCAGATTCAACGTTACTTTTATTCATTTAGGAAAAAATTAAACTTCCTACCCAAGCTGCAACTTTCAAGGTCAGTAAGAAATTAAACAACTACACCGGCCAGATTTGCCCAGATTAGAACATTTTGACTTGCATTCTTGAATTAATTGCTGCAGTTCCCCAACTCATTCAGTTAATTAGCAGCTCAATGTACTGCGTGTGGCCCCAATCTACTCTACGTAGACCCCAATTTAGTAATCAGCCTAAGATGCAACATGAATGCAGCTACATACTCTAGGTTTGAATTGTTTGTATTGTGCGATAGCCTTTCTGGCTCTATAAGTGTGTATTGTGTTCATGCAAAGGAGAAAGAGAACGTAGGATTCTGTCTTCCATCAATTTTTTTAGTTTTCAAAAACTCCTAAATCTTTTCCCCTTTACATCCCCCAAGGATTCCATAGGGAAAATGGATAGTTCTGATCCACAGCATAATGCAGGTAGACGTCAACCTATGAACATACTTGAGCGTGGAACTATGTTCGTACGTTGTGACGGTCATTAAGCAAGTCACCACGTGACCATGCCTGATTTGACGAATTTATTTGCACCAATTGTTAAGCAAACGCTGCAGTCCTTAAGCAAGTCCTTTTTTTATCCAATGTGCATTTTTTGCTGGAAACTGGAAATAACCAGGAACAAGCAAAAATTTGGAAAATCAGTCACGGGACCACGCTACAGCGCAAATGGCCTTACAAGATAAGCCAACTGACAAGTACCCAAACTGCAATCACATGACTGCCGGAGTGGAGGGGGCATTACAGTCCTTCTAACCTCAAAATTGAGTCATAAGTACCTTTGGGGGAAGTCCATCATAAATTTGAATGGTCATTGAGCAAGGACTTCCCTGTATATTGGACGGCTCAATATGTTTGACAGTTTTCTTGGAATTGTGTCCTGTGTAGAGCAATTTTTCTCAACCTCAGCACCTTCAAGAAATATGGACTCCAACTCCCAGAATTCCCCAACCAGCATGCTTAGTGCACGAACAGCATGCTGGCTGGGTGTTTGAAGTCCACACACCTTTAAAAGTTGTGAAGTTGAGAAACACTGCTATAAAGATACACAAGCAAAATATAAACTGTCTGTCATTTCTCCAGCACTCCTGTTTATTGAGGAACTCCTACCGTAACACACAGGTGAGAATCTCAAGCAGTTTTCAGGCAACGGTACAGCTAATACAACCTGCAGATAGATTTATCCTCTCCCACCTACCAGCTCTGGTACAAAATGCAGGGCTCCACCAAACATGGAAACTGAGTTAAATCTTTAATTTCAGCAGTGGATCGGCGTTCTAAAATAAAAAAAATAAAAATCCAGCACACTGTCCCCAACAGAAATTTCCAGGGAAAGAAATACACAATTTCCTGAGAGGTGACAGTGCAAATATGGTTCAACAGTGGCCTCTGTCAGCAGCCAATAACTTCCCCCTTGAAGTGAGGTGTCCAGCAGTAACAGGAACAGTTTTTCATTTGCCTATCCAGAGTCAAAAAGTCTCCAAGCTATTTGAAGAAAAGATCTTCCCTTACAAGAGGTCTATATACTTTGCGGCAGTCCCTTTAACAGCCAAATTCCTGCCTTCCTTTTAACAGCCAAATCCTTTCTTGGATGCTGAACTAATCTTTTGGATGCCCATTAACTGAGCTTCGGAGGCCATTCCATTTGAGGATAAACAACCTTTTATGGAAGATAGGAGATTCCAAAGCCAAATATTAAGATTCATAAAATCCATATTCATCTCCGTGGGATCTCAGCAGCTGCAGAAATCTGCCAAAGCTGGCGAGAAGAGCAAACATACTTTGCATGGGCTGACAGACTCAACACTGTTTGGAAACCAATATTCAGAATCAAAGGATTCAGAATTCGAATGAAAGAAAATCTAACTAGCTAGCAATAAAACCAACCAGCTTCCTTAATTCTTCTCAGGTCGGTTCCGGTTGAGAACTGCTTTGGGGGCAAATTCCAGCTTGTCCTTGAGGCTGACCACTTGCGTAAGGTCTTTCCCAACACTCTCTTGGAGCGTACGGTCCTCGCGCCGTTCTGAAATGCTCTTCTCGTCCTCAGGGGTCTGGGGAGGGGGCTTGCCCCGGATGAACCACTCAAGATTGTAGCCCACCACCCCAACCACAAAGGCTACAGGGAAGGTAACGTAGGGAGCATAGGTTCGTATGCTCGCCCAGAAGATGGGCCACATGACTCCAAACGGGATCTGTAGAAATGAAAAGAAAACACAGTGGAAGGATCAGCAATTCTACTAAACTGATACAGGGAACCCTCGGCTTACAATTCATTTAGTGATTGTTCAAAGTTACTACGGCACTGGAAAAAGTGACCTACGGCCGTTTTTCACAGTTACGACCTTTGCAACATTCCCCATGACCAAAATTCCGACGCTTGGCAACTGCTTCATACTAATGACCGTTGCTATGTCCCAAGGTCATGTGATCCCTTTTTGCAAGTCAAGGAGGAAACCA
Organism: Vipera berus; assembly: GCF_964194415.1. NCBI lineage: Eukaryota > Metazoa > Chordata > Lepidosauria > Squamata > Viperidae > Vipera > Vipera berus. The sequence continues at coordinate 17,685,406 of NC_138212.1, read as the reverse complement.
GATTTTGCAAGTCAAGGAGGAAACCAACAACCAGATGACAAACTTATCAGCTGCAGTGATTCACTTAACAACTATGGCAAGAAAGGTTGTAAAATGGGGCAAAACTCAATGAAGATCATAACGTCTCACTTGGCAACAGAAATGTTGGGCTCAATTGTGGTTGTAAGTCGAGGACTACCTGTAGTTACATTCAAGGCATGCTCAGAAAATAGATTGCATGGGGAAAATATCTACATTCATCAGCAATGATCAGTCTGGCCCAAAATCCCAATTTAAAGTGTCTGTTTAAAAGCATCTATGGCAGAGGTCTCCAACCTTTCCAGGCTGGAGGACCAGAGGAAGGAGAGCAACTTCAAAACTGGTGTGTGTGCATGCACATGGGGCCACACACACTGGAGCGGCATTACAGCCCCGTTTACACATGCGGCATGTGCTGGCGCTGTGCGCATGCATGAACGGCCACTAGCGGCCTGTTCGTGCATGCACAAATGGGCCGTGCAAACCACTCAGGCTAGAAGCGCATGCACAAACGGGCTACGGACACCCACTCCACGCTAGCATTCCCGTTCACGCCTGCGCACATGTGCAAACAGGACCGCGGGCACTAGCGTGAGTGGAGGGGAAATGCATGCCCACGTGTGCGCACAACAGCCAGCCATTTCCACGGCCTGCTGGCCAAGAGCCCGCGGACCATAGGTTGGAGACCCTTATCTATGGGATCTTTGGTGCTCTCTGAGCTTGGTGGTTTTCTTGCAGATGTTCCACTGCTAATGATGATGTTACCTAGTTTAGCAACGAAATGTCTGCAAGAAAACCACCAAGGTCAGAGAGCACCAAGAACCCCACAGTTCAATCCTGAGCTATAAATATTCTATCGGTCCATCCATCTACTCCGTAGATCAGGGGTCTTCAAACTTGGCCCTTTTATGACTTGTGGACTTCAACTCCCAGAATTCCTCAGCCAGCATCCCCGGCTGAGGAATTCTGGGAGTTGAAGTCCATGAGTCATAAAAGGGACAAGTTTGAAGACTCCTGCCGTAGATACTTCACTATTCCTCCAACTAAGCCATTCTGCACGAAGAGTAAGCACATTGTGAGTGCTCTGGACTGTGATCAAATAACCATTTTTATTAGTTTAACAGAATGCAAGAAGCTGGCAGTCATTTTAAAAGGTTTAAGGGTAATTCATTTAAAATGATTTAAGGGTAAAAGAGGAAAGGACTCTGATGATTATTAAGAGCCGTGTTCACAGGAGGACTGATATACCTCCATATCTGTCCCCCTAATTTGGCAGAAAGCCTGCACTGAAAGCATTCCTGTAGGGGCACAATTTCAGCAAACAATGGCTTTTAGCAGACTCGGGCCAAGAATCCATTTTTGCTAGAAAAGGGGGTATTTATCTGCAGGTGATTGAATTCCCTGGGGAGATGACAAAACCACCACAGAGTATGTGATAGCATTTTAAAAGACTAACCCTAACTTTATTGGTCTTTAAAAAGCCCCGTGGCTCTTGATTGGTTTTCCCTGAGTAGCTATTTGAAATGTCATTTTATCTCCCCTGGGCTCTTTCTTTGCAGAGAGCAAGAAATCAAAGGCACTTTATTTAAGCAGAATTATCTCCTGCCTGCTCGGCTCCAAAGTCCTATTGCAAACAAGCACACCCAGTTCTCACTGTGGCCTCTCGCCCTGCTTGAGCAAGGCAGAGGCTCTGTTAGCCCTACATGGTAGACCAGACGAGAAACCAAGATTACGAATGTTTGTACATTTGGGGGGAAAAAACATATCAGAAAATCTTCACTTATGATATTTTTAAAACATCAAGAGGGCAATTGACATGAACTAAATGGCCCTCACCAACTTTTGGTTCCAAAGAGGGTCCCACATTTTTTAAAAAAAAGTCCTTCCCAAAATGCTTTTTTTTTTAAAATCTCAAGACATATCGAAGCTTCTTAGAATTATCTATGAGCCTGAAAGATTCTTCTGACAGCTGTTAAGATCCCAAATTATCTTTAAAACAAACACCTGCATCCTGTACTGTATTTGGAAATGTACCGGTATCCTACAGTTCTATTTAAGGACAGCTAATTAGATTCCCAGTACATAACTCCAACATGCAGGGAAGTAGACATATCCTGCATTAGTTAAAATTCTCGGGCAAAATAATGATTTATTTGTAAAATGATCTGTGTGCAGATAACTACAGTGAGACCTCTTCGGCCCAAGGACAGCAATGTCACCACTTCCTAGGCCAGTGTTTCTCAACCTTAGCAACTGTAAGATTGTGGACTTCAACTCCCAGAATCCCCCAGCCAGCCAGGTTGAAGTCCACTCATCTTAAAGTCGCCAAGTTTGAGAAACAGTACAAGTGAAGTGACAAATCAGTACAAGTGAAGACAAAGAACAACGTGATGGCTTTGATCTAACAGTGAGATCAGGGTGGAACTCTTCTGCTTTTCTCTAATGTCTCTAATCTAACCCAACAACTTGATTTCCAAGTCTCCTAAAGTGTCAGTTGAATTGTATCTATAGCCAAAGACCCAGAATGCTACCTGCTTGGAACAGCACCATGAGAGTAGAGGACTGCTTGTAGATTAGACTATTATCTCTGGGCACCTTAGATTCTGCAGTTAATTCTGATCAGTGCCAGCTATATTTAGATGGTAGCCAAAAGCTTATAAGTATCTGGCTGGGAACAGACGCATTTGGGAGAACGTGCTTTGACTGGACCTCAATGACTTGACCTTGCTATGGTTTGCTAGATGACTTCTCCGTTTGCTTTCAACAGCCAGACTCTTTAGCTACACTTCCCTACTCTACCATTATCAGGAAATTCCTCCTTATTTCAAGTGAAAGGTCCAAACTCAAATTAGGAAAGAATTTCCCGATGGTGAGAGCTATAAAAGAATGGATGCCTCCTGACATTATGGGTGCTCCACCAGTAGAAGTGTTCAAGAAAAGATTGGACAGCCATTTGTCCAGGAGGATATGAAGATTCCAGCTCTGATCAGAGGGCTGGATTAGAAGAACCACTAAAGGCCTCCCAAACCTACCCTACTACATCAAAGGTAGGCACAAGACATTCAGGAGCCTTGTATTCCATTTGCTAGTCATCCTCCAGGGGAAGGCCTGGATTTTGGAAAAGACCTCTGGACCAAACTAACAAACCTGATCCTTTGTGGGGCACAGACCAATCCACTTCCAATCACTTCCACAGTTGCACTACCCATCAACAGTCCTTGTTAGGAAGAAGCTTTACTGATGTGATTTTTTTGTTTGCAGGGAAGCGGTTGAGCCAGCAGTTGATGTAAGCCAGGGGTCTTCAAACTTGGCCCTTTTATGACTTGTGGACTTCAACTCCCAGAATTCCTCAGCCAGCGTGCCTGGCTAAGGAATTCTGGGAGTTGAAGTCCACAAGTCATAAAAGAGCCAAATTTGAAGACCCCCTGATGTAAGCAGATTTCTAAAGTGCTTCAGAGCTGACTTGGCTTGTTTGCACATCTTAAGAGCAGGGGTCTTCAAACTTGGTCCTTTTATGACTTGTGGACTTCAACTCCCAGAATTCCTCAGCCAGAATGGCTGGCTGAGGAATTCTGGGAGTTGAAGACCACAAGTCATAAAAGGGAAGTTTGAAGACCCCCTATCTTGGAGGCAGTGCTGAACAGTGAGAGACCACACCCATTATTGCAGCTGATTGAGATGTGTAAGAACAAGAGAGATGGGTATCTTCTAAATATTGACAATGCCTTGCTCCAAATCCTGAGGTAACCTCATGCTGCCATGTTGTGTCAACAGAGCAGCAAAAAAAAAAGGACAAGGACAAAATGGAAACCTGAAACATCCTTCAGCAGAAAAGAAATGGAGCTGAGCAAGAGTGGACCTTCTCTACTGCTCAAGAACAAGGCCATGAAAGTCTCAAGTGTTCCCAGTCTCAAAGAACAAGAGCATCCCACACAAAGAGAATTGACAAGGCCATGAAATTTGGACACACAGAAAGCGGCAGACGGACGGACAGCACAAAGCAGACGTCAGTTCTTGCTTAGCCTCTCCATCTTTACCTCCTATTGGAGACTGAACCCCAAAATAAAGTTGCTTTCAAGGGAATACTACAGGAGAGGGGTGTGGATGAAGCCAAGAGCATGTTCATTTTGGATGTCTAACCCCACTCTTGTAAAGAGGGAACCTGACATTTTTGCTTCACAACGTCTATACTCTACATCGGGGTCTTCCAACGTGGCACGCTGGCTGAGGAATTCTGGGAGTTGAAGTCCACAAGTCATAAAAGGGCCACGTTGGAAGACTCCTGCTCTACCTAGAGTGGTGTGGGAAAACATAGCTTTCCTTTCTGTTTTGGAGAAATCACAGCCCACCCTTTGGAGAATAAAGAGGTCTGCCTCTTGAATCAAAGGAGGAAGGGGCTCTCAGTCCCAACAGCCGCAGGTTTCACAGATTTAAAAAACCCAATTACTTACTCAACTTAGGATGAGGTTAGGCAAACGAAGAAAAATCTCCTATTGCACAGGCCCCTAATCCCAGTTTTCTCAACCCTAGCAACTTCCAAGATGTGTCCTCTATAACTTGACTGCCCTCTTGATTAGTGGGCAGTCCACTAAGGCAGGGCTCTCCAACCTTGCAACTTTAAGACTTGTGGACTTCAACTCCCAGGATTCTCCAGCCAGCTTCTGAGAGTTGCAGTCCGCACATCTTCCAAGGTGCTAAAGTTGAAAGTCACTGCTCTAAACATTTGATAATTTTCTAAATCCCCCAGGCATAAGTGCCATCTCAGAAAGTCTAGCAACGGTATTTTCGAAGACCAGATAGAAATTGCGGGGGGGGGGGGGGAAGAAAAACTGTTGAGGGAAAGGGGGGGGGAGGAGGAGGAACATCTCTCTGGAAACTCCCAGTAGTGATTGGCAGGGAGTGAGACTTCCTAGTGCAGGGGTCCTCAACCTTGGCAACTTTTAAGACTTGTGGACTTCAACTCCCAGAATTCCTCAGCCAGCTTTGCTGGCTGAGGAATTCTGGGAGTTGAAGTCCACAAGTCTTAAAGTTGCAAGGTTGGAGAGCCCTTTTCTTAGTGGACCGCCCACTAGGGAAGAGGGCAGTCAAGTTATAGAGGACAAAGCTTGCACAACCCACTGAAAGCACAAAGGATTTAGTCTTCGTTTATAACAGGGGTCTTCAAACTTGGCCCTTTTATGGCTTGTGGACTTCAACTCCCAGAATTCCTCAGCCAGGCACGCTGGCTGAGGAATTCTGGGAGTTGAAGTCCACAAGTCATAAAAGGGCCACGTTTGAAGACCCCTGGTTTATAACTCAAGGGCCACCAGGGTGGTCTCCTCTATCTTTCCTACCCAGGCAGAGGGGAACCGGAGAGATCCATTTCGGATCTGCTGAACCTGTCACCAAGTCCTGAAAGATCCCGCCTTAGCCTAGCAAAGAGGGACGGTTTGAGGATCTCTTCCTTCCAAACTCGCTTTCGCTTCTCTGCCCCCCCCCGCCCCCCGCAAAGGTGGCCCTGGATTCCACGCCAGATGGGCCGGCTTTCCTATCCCCGGCCCCAGATTTTCTGCTAGCCGGCTTGCTCAGCCCTTGGCCTCCCTTCCAAGTCGGGGAAGCTCCGGGTTGGACCCCCCCAAGCGCTGCCAACCCAGCGGTCAACCCCTCTTGTCCAGGGACGGGAGGCGCAGCCAGGGATCCCCAAGCCAGCCAGCCAGCCAGGCTGGAAACCGCGCCCGATCTCCTGCGATCGTCCTCCCAAGGTCGGAACCCTGGACGAAAAGCTCCGGCCAAGCGCGCAGGCAGCGCGACCTTGCAGCCGATCGCCGCGGTCCAACGCTACTACCCGGAGCCCGCCGCCGCCGGCCCTCCGAGCCCAGAGCCAGCGCAAGTCGTCCCCCGCGGGCTGGGAACGTGGGAATGAAAACACGCAGGTTAAGGCAGGGAGGGGAGGGGGGCTTCCGACGGCCGGGACCGGCCTCCCCTCGCCGCCCTCCGTCTCACCTCCTCCTCCTCCTCCTCCTCCTCTTCCAGCAGGGCAGCCGCCGAGCCAGGCCGAGCCCCTCCAGCGGGCTCCGCGTGCGCCCTAGCTCCGCTTCCGGCCGCCGCTTCATTGGCCGCCGCTGCTCTCCGCCCAGGGCTGCCCATTGGCGGCGAGCGGCGAGGAAGGACCGAGCGGGAGGCGGGCCGGCCGCTTCCTCTCTCCGGGGCTGCGCCTCTCTTGGCTGGCCACGTCCCCTCCGAGCGCCCGGGGCTAGAGCGCGCCTCGCCTCCGCGATCTGCTACTCTAGGATCGGTCGCTTCGGTTTACCCTGTTATAAACAGGGGCGTCGGATCAAAATCGTATTAGTCCCGCTTTATAAAGCCTTAGTAAGGGACGCGGTGGCTCAGTGGGTTAGGACGCTGAGCTTGTCAATCAGAAGGTTGGCAGTTTGGCGGGTTGAATCCTGAGTGCCCAGAGTGAGCACCTGTTACGCGTCCCAGCTTCTGCCAACCTAGCAGTTCGAAAGCACGTAAAAACGCAAGTAGAAAAATAGGGACCACTACGGTGGGAAGGTAGCAGTGTTCCGTGCGCCTTTGGCGTCTAGTCATGCCGGCCACATTTTATTTTATTTATTTTATTTTAATTCCATTTATATCCCGCCCTTCTCCGAAGACTCAGGGCGGCTTACAAGCTTAGCAGTAGCCTTCATTCTATGTATATGCCTGCTTATTAGGGCTTTCACACACACACACCCAAGCGGCATTATTACAAAGTCAGCTTAATTGCCCCCAACAATCTGGGTCCTCATTTTACCTACCTCGGAAGGATGGAAGGCTGAGTCAACCTTGAGCCTGGTGGGACTCGAACCTGCACTGATTGCAGGCAGCTGGTGTTACTTAAGGGGGCATTACAAGCGCCGGCTCTTCGGCTTTGAAACAGAGATGAGCACCGGCCCCTAGAGTTGGAAACAACTAGCATGCATCTGCGGGGGAACCTTTACCTTTAAGGCCACACCTGGAACGCTGCAGCCAGTTTTGGTCGCGGCGTTGCAAAAATGACATCGAGACTTCAGGAAAGTGTTGGCCTCCCGAAGTGATTTGTTGGGTTTTGATGGTTCTAGCTGGCTTTGCGTTGGGAAAAAAGGCAGGAACTCCAGACAGAGTTGGTCATGCTTGGTCTTAGAGCAGGGGTCCCCAACCCTTTGTCCGTGGACCAGTACTGGGCTGAGGCATGCCAGTAACCAGTCTGCACAAACAAGTGTGGGAACAATCCAGACAAAGCAATATTTTGGGGAATATTAAAAAGGCAGAACATATTTTCCCAAAAGATTTTAAAGGCAGAAACCAACCACCAACCAAAGTCTCTCTGACCCAAACAGAAACCAGGTTGCAGAATTGCGGATGTGATAATCTTGTCAGAAAGATTGGAGTCAAAAAACTGGGATTAGGAAGAAAGATGCCTAGAATCAACAATCCCTCACAGCAAAAAAATAAATAAAATCCAATAGTCATCAGCCACAGGGAAGCAGGATATGACCTTTAGGATTAACCCACCACCATCAGAATACCAGACTCAGGTCAAAGTTCATGCCACAGGAACAACTCCAAACAAAAGCCCAAGAAGGTATAAAAACACGCTTCTTACATGTGCTCTCTCTTTTTTCCCAGAGCCATCTTTCTGTCTGGGTTCTCCTCAATAAACTACAACCTTTCTAAAGCAGTCGCCATGTTGTTTATTCCCGGCTTGGACTGGACCCTGATGAAGACTTTTCCTTCAACACAAGCAAAGCCCCATCTGTGGGATGCAGGCAGCACACAAAACCACACCCCCTCCGGTCCATGGAGAAACCTATCTCCATGCAACCGGTCTCGTGCCCAAAAGGTTGGGGACCTCTGGCTTAGAGGATTTCTCAGCACGAACACAGTCCTCTCTTATAAATCAATGAGGATTACAGGTAATCCTCGAGTTACGACAGTTAGCCACCATTTGAAGTTATGACATAAACTCCCCCCCCCACACACAAGTCCTTGAACACAATCCCAAAGTTCGCCCTGCCTATTCCTCCCACCACCGGGTCTCCACAGATACTGGGCCTGTGGAGACTTGCCTTGTGAAGATCTAGCAAGCCTTTGGTTTCTTGCCTGCTTCGTTGCTTCAGGCCTTGGGAGCATTCGCAGAGAATGGAGGCCTAAAGTATGGCAAGATCACGGGAGATTAGTCCTTGCACTATTGATCTAGCATGATCTTGCACTACTTTAGGCCTCTGCTCTCTGCGAATTGAGGCCTGGACGAGATCTGTGGCAAAAAGTTTTGCAAATGCAGGGAAGGCTTTGGGTTCTTCAGGCCTTCCCACAGTGGTGGGATTCAGCAGGTTCGCACCACTTCGGCAGAACCGGTAGCTAGTGTTTTGTTGCCCAGGCCCAGAATGGACTTCCGGAAGCGGCATCCACACAGAGAACCGGTTGTTCACATATTTGAATCCCACCACTGCCTTCCCTCCATTTGCCGTTTCCTTGCTGAAGCCAGCAGGGCCTAGAGATTGCGTCCCTTTTGTTCCATCCAGTGTTAACCTTGTGAATTCTAAAGCTTCCTCCTTCCGTTACATATTCAAGATGGACAGCGATTAATATTTATATGTTACTTATATCTAAAGGTGTATACATACCTTGTATGTAGTATGTTGAAATGTGTCTTATGTATATATGCACTTTGAGAGTAAGCGACTAAATTTCATTTTTAATGCGTGCCATTGTGCCCACAGTAAAAAAAAAATGACAATAAAGGTTATCTATCTATCTAGGCTCCGCTCGTTTTTTCAAAAAGCCTTTGCTGCCGAATATGGAGCCATGCCGAAAACAGAGCTGCTGTTTTCAGCAAGCCGTTGCTCAAGGCAAAACTGCGGCAGAGAGGCTGGAGAAGAGAGAGCGCATAGAGATCTTCGAAAGGTGAGTGGACCCGGTCAGACAGAATGGGGGGTGGGGGGAGAAGCATGAGATATCCCGGTGGGTTGGGGGAGGCCTTGGTTGGTTGGAAGCACTAGCCTCCCCCCCCATGCTCTTCCCCACCTTGAGATACCTGGTGCAGTTAATGACCCGCGCATTCGATTAGCGAATGCCTGGGCAAAGGCAGGGAGTTTTCACGTTCATTTAACATGATTCACTCCAACGAATCCTCGGGTTACGAATGTAATTGGCAGGCTCCATTAGATTCATAACTCGAGGATTCCCTTTAGTAATTTGGTTTTTAAAATCCAACAAGCCCAGCATGGAGTCTATTGCGATGGTAAGACTTTGGAAAAAGTGCAGAGAAAAGCAACTAAGATGATTAAGAGACTGGAGACTAAAACTTGTGAAGAATGGTTGCAGGATTCACGTTTGGCCACTCTAGGGAAAAGAAGGACCAGGAGTGACATGATAGCAAAATTTTCCAGTATTTGAGGGGCTGCCACAAAGAAGAGGGGGGGTCAATTTATTTTCCAAAGAACCAGAAGGCAGGACAAGAAACAATGGATGGAAAATAATCAAGGAGAGAAGCAACCTGGAATTCAGGAGAAACTTCCTAACAGTGAGGACAATCAACCAGCGGAATGACTTGCCTTCAGAAGTTGTGAAGGCTTTTAAGAAGAGACTGGACCGCCACTTGTCTGAAATGGAACAGGGTCTCTCCTGCTTGAGAAGGGGGTTGGACTAGAAGACCTCCAACCCTATTCTGAATTCAAAGATCCCCACTTCCGGCAACCCAGCCTTCCCCCCTCCCGCTGGGTTCGCTCCAGTTAGGCTTTGCTGGCGAGCCGGCAAGCGACGGCGTGAAACCTGCAGCTTGGCACAGTCTCCACAAGCAGGTGCACGGGAATGTGAATGTGTCTCCGACTCTGCTTTTCCTCTTCCTGGCTGGTTGGTTCAATTAAGCTCTTGTGCAAGCCTACGTTGCCTAGAGATTAAGCCAAAGGTCGGCTGTTGCAGCACGCCATAATTAGGCTTGTAGTTGCAGCCCACCCAGAAATGCTATTCGTGTTTGAAATGTATTCATAAATGCTGGAGCCCCCTTGGTGGTGACATGAACCCACTGCAAGGGTCGAGGGGGTTTCCTGGGAGTGGCCCAAAAAGACAAGGCACAGCCGCCACAATGCCATCAAAGTGCCACCTGATTTCTTTTTAAAAATCCATGTGAAAATCACGTGTTGCTTTGATGGCACAGTTGCGCCTCCATCTTGACTTTTTTGACCACCCCCTGCAGATCAGGTTGCTACACCGCAGCTGCAGGTCCCAGGACCAGTTGCTGTTTAGCTTCCAAGGGCATTTTAAAAGGGAAGCTTCTGGTGTTGAAAGCTCTCTGGGGCTTGAGAGCATCATGAATTTGATTTGACTTAATCAGATTTTCCCATCAGAACTACCCATGCCAGTTTCTTCAGAAAGGAATGAAGATGGAGTGATTTGAAGAGAAGCAACATCCTCCATGTAACTCAGATTGCCAGCGCCGCTGTGTAATTTTACCGTGGGACAGTCTCCCGCTAATGATTATTTATTAATCTAATTTATGGTATTAGAGTGTTATTGGGGATGCTCTGTCATTTTGATTATTGTCATTTGTATTGTTTGCCATGGTCGTTTTATTGTTTACGATTGTGCTGCGGATATTTTATTAGTTTGTACTGTTGGGTGCACCCTGGCTGCATTAATTGGAGCTGGTGTCAGCTGCTGTGAGGCTGAATAAATTTCAGGCACACGGAATTCATAAATAAAATTAAGGCTCCTGAAATACAGGGACTGGGTTTTTCACAGCACACATGACATTACAGCAAACCCCAGTGATTGACTTTAGTTCTGGGTTCATAAAGGTAAAGGTAAAGGTTCCCCCGCACACGCGTGCTAGTCGTTTCCGACTCTAGGGGCCGGTGCTCATCTCCGTTTCAAAGCCGAAGAGCCAGCGCTTGTCCGAGGACGTCTCCGTGGTCATGTGGCCAGCATGACTAGACGCCAAAGGCGCACGGAACACTGTTACCTTCCCACCGTAGTGGTACCTATTTTTCTACTTGCATTTTTACGTGCTTTCGAACTGCTAGGTTGGCAGAAGCTGGGACGCGTAACAGGCACTCACTCTGTTATGCGGCACTCGGGATTTGACCCGCCAAACTGCCAACCTTCTGATCGACAAGCTCAGCGTCCTAACCCACTGAGCCACCGCGTCCCTATCTGGGTTCATAGTGCAAGCTAAATATGTTTCTGTTTTTTTGTTTTTGAAAAGTGCAGTTACTGTGTTTTATCTGTGCCACAGATTATCAGAAGAACCATATTGTGGCTTACAGAACTGGTTAGCGTGGAAAGATAATAGGATAATGGCAGTGGTGGGATTCAGCCGGTTCGCACCACTTTGGCAGAACCGGTAGTTAATTTTTTTGTTGCCCAGGCCCAGAATGGACTTCCGGAAGTGGCATCTACGGAGAGAACCGGTTGTTCACATATTTGAATCCACCACTGGATAATGTTCTGTTTTGAGTATAATGCACTATATTTTTTTATTATTTTTTATTATTATTTTAATTCCATTTATATCCCGCCCTTCTCCGAAGACTCAGGGCGGCTTACAAGCTTAGCAGTAGCATTCATTCTATGTATATGCCTGCTTATTAGGGCTTTCACACACACCCCAGCGGCATTATTACAAAGTCAGCTTAATTGCCCCCAACAATCTGGGTCCTCATTTTACCTACCTTGGAAGGATGGAAGGCTGAGTCAACCTTGAGCCTGGTGGGATGCGAACCTGCACTAATTGCAGGCAGCTGGTGTTACTTAAGGAGGCATTAGCCCACTGCTCCACCAAGGCTCTGTACTGCAACACTATACTCCAACACTGGAAGTTTTTAAGAAGAGACTGGACAACCATTTGTCTGAAATGGTATAGGGTTTCCTGCCTGAGCAGGGGGTTGGACTAGATGACCTCCAAGGTCCCTTCCAACTTTATTATTACTATTACTACTACTACTACTACTACTACTACTACTGCTTAAAACCAGCCAGTTCTACTTTTGGGGTTCTCTCTTTCTGTAACAGCAGATACTTGATTTTGTTCAAACCAATCGTGTCCCCAGGCTCTGACTGAATTCTAGAATCATTTCACAGGATGGTTCCTACATGTCTGAGGATGAGGTTTCAAGAAGAGTGTGATTGTGCCTTATTCTAACACCCTTGACCTTTAAACAGGGAGTTTTATCTTGTCCTTCAGCATGGGGTTTTCTTTTCTTGAAAACGTGGTTGTGTGAAGGCAACCGTCAAAGATTGCAAGTGTTAGAGGTAGTCCAGGTAGTCCTTGACTTACAATTTACAAATGAGGGCCAGCATTTCAGTTGCTAAGCAAGGCAGTTGTTAAGTCAGTTGTGCCTGATTTTATGACCTTTTGACCATGGTTGTTAAGCGAGTCACTGCAGTTGTTAAGTGACTCTGACTTCCCCCATTGTCTTGGCTTGCTGGGAGCCTCATTGGAAGGCCTAAAGTGGCAATCACATGACCCCAGAACGCCGCAACTGTCGCAAATACAAGTAGTCCTTGACTTACAACAGTCAAGGGACTTATGACCATTTTTTTCAGAATTAGGACCATTCCAGCCTCTCCATGGTCACGTGATCAAAATTCAGACAGTTGGCAACTGACTCATATTTATGACAGTGGTAGCGTCCTGGGCTCACGTGACCCTTCTGACAAGCAAAATCCACGGGGATGCCAGATTCACTTAACAACCGGGTCACTAAATTAAAAACTGAAGTGATTCACTTAACAGCTGTGGTAAGAAAGGCCATAAAATGCAGCAAACTTCACTTAACAACTGCCTCGCTTAGCGACAGAAATTTTGGGCTCAGTTGTGGTTGTGAATCGAGGACTAGCTGTATATGCCAGTTACCCAGTGCCCAGATTTAGGTCATGTGGCTGTGGGGCTGCTGCAACAGTCCTGAGTGTGAGGAACAACTTAAGTCACTTTTTTTAGGGCCATCGTAACTTTGAATGGTCGTTAAATGAACCGTTGTAATTTGAGGACTACCTGTCGAATCAAAGGCTATAAATTAGCCTCGTGTATTGTAAGATTTGTCTTCAGGGAATTCTTAAATCCTTAAATTCTGTCAGGTTACAGGAAACCAAACGTTGATTTATTTAGATCAGACAATTCTCCACAGTGCTTTTCCTTTAGACACTCAAAATCGCTTACAGTGAATAAATAATGCATATAAACTTTTTTTTTTTTGCTGCAGATGAAAGCTACGAAGTGCTGCTTGCATTCGGGGAAAGCTGTGTACATTTCCCCCCCCAACATTTTTTCCAAGGGAGATGCTGCTGTTACTGGCTCTACTCCTATGGATTGCTTCTGGCTTGGGTCACACGTCACATTAAATCTTGCATTCTTTAACCATAGTATGTGGAATTATCTTTGACTGGATTCACACAACATGGCAAGCCAAAAATCAATATACTGCATTAAGGTTTGGTGTGATGCTTGAGCCCTCTGATTCTAGGTGCACACAATGCACTTTATTTGTAGCAAACCTAGCAGTTGCATTCACACAATATTCTAGATTTGATTGCTGTTGGGTTTTGATTTCTTTATAGTTCAGTGTGTTGTGTGAACTCAGGCTAATTTACTAGTGTATTTGGTTTAATGCAGGTATATGGCAATTTAAGGACTCGTGGACTTTAAGACATGTTGGCTGGAAAATTCTGGGAATTGCAGTCTACAAGACTTAAAGTTGCCAAGGTTGGATACCCCTGGTTTAATGGATTGTACATACCTAGAAAATACGTTGATGTGCTAATCAAGTTAAGTCTTTTTCTTTAGCGATAGTTCAGAAAATATATGAAAATAAGTTAGAAAGTGACAAAAAGATCATAATATGGGACTACAGGAATAGTTAAATTTATTAAAAGATCTAATATCAGTAAGAAAAAATGTTGTGATCCAAAGTTTCTCTTCTATTTTATTTTACTTATTTTTAAACAATCAGAAATGTTGTATTTATTTAATTCTCCCACTTACTAATCCATGAAGGCTTTGTATATATCTTCCACCATTCTTTATTCCTTTCAAAATGCAAATCGCCGCCGCCTTCTTTTTTTCTCATGTAAATATTCTTGTTCAAAGATTTAAATGCAAATGCTTCCAAATGTAAGCATTTTTTTAAGGTGACTGCTGCTATTTGCTCACATATTTTATTACTATCTGTGTTTCATTTTTAACAATGCATTTCTGGACTCAATTCAAAGTTGACTTTAAACTTGAAATTCTTTTATCTGCGAAGTTCTTGGAGCTTGATTGTTTGCCTTGCAAGCATTTCATTACCCAACTAGGTAACTTTATCAGTGTGAGTGAGTGTGGGGTTACTCTCTGTTTATATACAGTAACTTGCCCTGCCAGTTTGGGTGGAAGTCTAGTTTCCTTCTTGGAAGTTGCTTGATTAGAATATTGTTTTCTGCTTGTTCGTTTGTCTGGTATGTTATCTCACAAAATATAGACAGACCCATCCACAGTCTCAACTGAGAGAATGTTAGGATCTTAGACCAAACCAAATCGAAAAATGCTAGGGAATTCCAAGAAGCTTGGGATTTAGACAAATTAGGCCTCAATAGACACATAGAGATAAACCACGCTTACCCACCATTCAAAAGAAGCAATAAAAATAAACTAGGAAAGAAATAAGAAGACTAGAAGCATCCTGTCCTGCAACCAGCACCCAGATTAGCAGGGATTAACACCAGACAAACAATCAGGCAGAAAACCTGTACCTACTTGGGTAATGAAGCTCTGCAAGGAAACAACAAAGGTTAATGATCACCAAGAACTCCAGAATTCAGACCTGAGTTACCTGAAATATTCTCTTCTATTAGAGTCCTTTGTCTTTTAGAATGAAACTAGCCTGAGGAGCTTCCAATTAAGAACAAGCCTAAGGAATCTCAGGGTTATTTATAGCTAGATTTAGGTAAAGGTAAAGGTTCCCCTACACATGCATGCTAGTCGTTTCCGACTCTAGGGGCCGGTGCTCATCTCCGTTTCAAAGCCGAAGAGCTTGTCCGAGGACGTCTCTGTGGTCATGTGGCCGGCATGACTAGACGCCAAAGGCGCACGGAACGCTGTTACCTTCCCACCGTAGTAATCCCTATTTTTCTACTTGCATTTTTACGTGCTTTCGAACTGCTAGGTTGGCAGAAGCTGGGACGATTAACAGGCGCTCACTCTGTTACGCGGCACTCAGGATTTGACCCGCCAAACTGCCGACCTTCTGATCGACAAGCTCAGCGTCCTAACCCACTGAGCCACTGCAACCCTATAGCTAGATTAGATAACTGGGGGGAAAAATCTGTATTTCCAAGAAAAACTCATGTCACTAGGAGTTGAACTCAGCTTTATCTTTTCTCATGGGTTGTAGATGATGCACCCTCACAATGCAATTAAAGTACCTTGTTTGTTTGTTTTTTAAAAAAAAAAAAACAGTCTTCCAGCAGAACTTTTGGGGATATTGGGATACTGTACAACTACTCTGCCTTTATAGAAGTAAGGAGAAAATTCCAGACAGAACAATTAATTATTGGAACAACTTGCCTCCCAAGGTTGTGGATGCTCCAACCCTGGAGGTTTTTAAGAAGAGATTGGACAACCATATATCTGAAATGGTATAGGTTTCCTGATTAAACAGGGGGTTGGACTAGAAGACCTCCAAGGTCCCTTCCAACTCTATTCTATTGTTCTGTTATTCATGATCCTAAAATCATGATAGTTGTAGGTATATTTGCGAGGGCTTTCTGTATCTGTCAGCATGGGGAAAGGAAAAAAAAACTGGAATTCTGGAATTTGAACGTAGTTCAAGGATCTGTCACTTTTTGTTCCAGCTATACTATCGGTGTCCCTGAGTTTTGTAACAATGGAAGAAGCAATGATCTTTAGCGAAAGCTTTAATAGCAGGATACGTGAGTTTCAGCTAAGGCAGATTAATGAATTATCCCTACAAAGGAACAGTTCCAGCTTTATCTGCTAGAAAATTGCTGACTGTTCCACACACCTGCTTCCCTATTTCGGAATTGGTGAGGAAATTATACATATAAATATACATAAATGTTCATTCTTTTTTTACCCCAGAAATGTTCCTTCTATTCAGAGCATATAGAATAGAAAAATAAGTACAGCTAAGCTATGCAGCTAGTCTCCAAATGGGTCATACTGCAGCATTTTGAAATGCATTTCAAATGATTTCCATACCCTCCTTCAAGGGGGGGTGTCTTTTGATGTCCAGTCTAATCTGAAGCCCCTGGGAAGGGGCACTTATCCAAATACTAACAAGGCCTTACCTAATAAACAGGTTCTATCCCTTAGCTGGCTCAAGCTTAGCTGATATTTACAAGACCCTTAATACTGCACAACTTATAAGAAATCTTCACTGCACATGAACATAAGCACAAATACTTGATGGTCCATTGACAGAGGTTAATTGTCTCTTCCTATAAACTCAAAGATTAAACTAAGCCCTTCCTTCAGTAAAACCCTACTTGAGTTTCTCCAGATGGGTGCTGGATGGCAGTTACGTTTGGTCAGAGAATTTAAACAGAATTATTGATATGTAACAATGAAATAGCAATGGGAGAGAAAAGTAAAATTTACAGTGAATTAGGGAGGGGGAAAAAAAGCTTTTTCCCACATGTTTTTTCACTGATACATGCTGATTACCTAAATAGATAATTCATAGTCCAAAATGTGATGAAAATACATTAATTTAAACTGGATCATTTTTTTAAAAAATCAAGTTTGGGGCAATGTCTCAACAATTCTGGAAGATAATTTACTGCAGAAGGTATGTACTGATTTTTCTCTCCTGCCATCTGTTTTTCTGCTAACTGTTATAAAATTTTACTTTATAAAAATATACAGATTTGACTTTGTGTATGGAAACACTTACTGGAATACTTTATGTTTTTTTGTAGATAATATATATATATACTTCCATTTTTAAAAGAATGTCAGTGTTATGGCAGACTAAGAATGCATCAGTATCAAAAATATTTTCACATTACAGAATTTAACTTAACCTGGGAATTATTTATGGATTAGAATTCTGATTATTATTATTATTTAGACATGCCACATATGACATTTGAATTATTCTTAATGCAGTGCTTTAAAACATTAGATGTTGCCTGTTTTATTATAACAAAGGTGGGCCTTTTTAGATTTAACCAGCATTTCTATTAACTGTCTTATCTGACTAATTATGCTTATCATATTCTTATCTTTTGATCATTTGTGTTCTTTGAATTGATTTTAATGACAGTTGAAATAATCACTTACGTATCATTACTCCAATGTTATTTTAAAATCCTTGTTCAATTTTATATATCTGAATACTTCCACAATTCTTAAAAATCTTTTTGGTTTTTTCCCCTTGACATTGTTTTAAAATCATTGTGTTAAAATAATTGAAACCAGCCAACAAATCACCTACTTCGTTTTAAAAAAAAGGCGGAGATTGGCGTTGCACCCTTAGATATTCATTGAATGCTGAGAGGTAATCTTCCAGATGTGATCCTTTTGTAAAAATGATTAAAGCATTGTTCACTGTTGCAAGACAGCAACTGCTCCTTTCACACATCAACATGACATCACAACAAGTACAAAAGAAACAGGGGTGGCATTATGAGGGTGCAATGCTGCCTCGTTGATTGTTGCATATATACAGTACATACTATACACCAGACATGTCAAACACAAGGCCCGGGGGCCAGATCCGGCCCGCGAAGTGGTTTCATGCGGCCCGCAAAGCCATCCTGGAAACAGTGAGGGAACGGCCCCCACTGCCTTGGCCCTGGCCCAGAGACCCTCCTCCTGCCAGAGACCCTCAGATCTGTCCCACTTCTGCCCAGGCCCCCATAGGCACCCTTGATGCGAACCATGTAGAGCTGGCCACGCCCACCCAGTAGGCCATGCACACTCTAGCCACGCCCACCCAGTAGGCCACACCCACCCTGGCCACACCCACCAGGCCCCCTGAGGGCAACTGCAATGGTGATGCAGCCCTCAATGAAATTGAGTTTGCCCCCCCGCTATACAGTATATGCAACTTGGCAATGGCAAGTGGCAGCAACATCAGGAAGCAGTATCAGAAACTGGAGAAGGATCAGAGCTGAAGGAGAAACTTAGAAAGGACATGGAAAGTAAATGCCAAAGTGGTCCCAATAGTGGTAGGAACATTCAAGGCTATGACTCCTAAGCTGGGATCCAACAAATCCCAGGAACAACATCAGTGTTCTCTGTTCAGAAGACTCCGAGCTAAGTACAGCTAAGATCCTACACAGAACCCTCAAATTCCCAGTTCTCTGGTAGAGGAACTGAGATTGAGGAAGACACAGACCATGCATTAGGGTGAAAAGGGAATTTTATAGAGAGAGAATATATGTATATATATTCTTGCATATACCTCTGGAATCACCTGAAACTCTGGAAGACCTGTCTCTTTGATAATAGGTACACAGGCTACTGAGAGGGCTTCTTTTCAGATATTAGTGGCTGGAGAAGTTCTTAAAAGGTCTTAGGTTCCTACTCTAGTTCCTCAGAGTAAGGTCTTAAGATAAAAGTAAAGGTTTTTCCTGTCTAGTCATGTCCAACTCATCTCCATTTCTTAGCCGAGGGAGCCAGCATTGTCTGAAGATGCTTCCATGGTCATGTGGCTGGCATGACTATATGCTGAGGTGCACGAGACACTGTTGCCTTCCCACTGAAGTGGTACCTATTTATCTAGTAGCATTTGCATGCTTTCAAACAGCTCAGTGGGCAGGAGCTGAGGTCAGTAACAGGAGCTCACTCCATCTCGCGTCACTGGAGTTTTGAACCTGGGCTATCGACTCTCTAGCCAACAAGCCCACCATTCTAACCACTGAGCCATTGCACCCCTCTGGCCCTAGGTGCTTAGGGCTTTAAAATTCAACATCAGCACCTTAAGTTATACCTGGTAAGCGAGAGGATCCTAAATGGGGCTTTTAATGGGGAGTCAAGCACTTCCTGTAGCTTCTACTAATTAGTAGCTTTGCTGCCATGTTTTGTACAAGTTGCTGCTGCTGAACACTTTTTAAGGATACTCATAATAATGGAAAATTAATATAAGATGCATAATACAATGCCACCTTCCCCAACCTGGCAACCTCTTATTTGTCTGAAATGGTATATGGTTTCCTGTCTGAGCAGGGGGTTAGACTGAAGATCTCCAAGGTCCCTTCAAACTTACTCTACTCTACTCTATTCTGTTTTCCAAAATTGGCACCTATAAGATGTGTAGATTTCAACTCTCAGAATTCCTTAGCCAGCATGGCATCAGACACATAAGGCTAGGGCCACAATTCATGGCAAGTATGGTTTTTAAGTCACTATAGTTGGATCAGTCCAACGTGCTAAACCAAAAGCAACAACCCACATTTGTGGTTTTGTGTGGTACTTTTAACAATTTGCATTAAAATGCAAGGATAGTTCTGCTAGATTAAAGCAGTTGGAAGAAATCAATATTATTGGCAGTATCTTTCTGAGGACAATTAAAATGCCGCAGGGATGCCTAAGTTTCTGAGATCTCCCAACTCTATTTATCAGGAAAGGGTTTTTTTGTTGTTGTTTTTGCTGTTGTTAAAAAGAAAGAGAGAGAAAGAAAGAAATTCTGCAGAGGAGTAAAAACATGGCAAAGCACTGCAGACAGATCTATCTCTACCCAAACAGCATTGAACGGAGATCCGCAAGTGGTTAGCAGATGGTCAGCATATCAAACATGAAATCCAGGGGCTTTGGCATCCCTTGGAATGCTGCAAAATTGGCCACATCCCATATAACTGAACAAGGTTTAGATATGGATCCCTCCAGAGACATCAAGACTGACATGTTTGTGGGTGCCAACTAAACAGCACTGGAAAATACAGACTACTTCCACAAAAGATTGGATCCCATCAGCAAGAATCTTCATTAGATTCTTAACAATAAACTCTTTAACATTTGCACCGTTAAGAATGGTTTAAAAATAATAAATAACTTGACATTAATAGCATGGAATCTGAACCAAATATAGCCTTGTTACCTGTTTGATCTTTTCTGCCCATTAGCAACTGACTAGTGGAAGGAAGGAAGGAAGGGAGGGAGGGAGGGAGGGAGGGAGGGAGGGAGGGAGGAAGGAAGGAAGGAAGGAAATTACAAAAGAACGAATACATCTATGTTATTGGTTCTCTTATCTATTTCAAAGTTGCATTTAAAACTGCCCAAGTGAGAATATGTGTGTGTGCAGGGTTGGGGACAGACATCAAATATTTTGTCCTCATGATGCAAGTGATACATTTTGTACAATATGCATCCTTTGCCAATAAAGTTGTGGCATGTGTGATACGGTTGGGGTTTTTTGTCAGATGCCAATGGATGCCAAAACAATGGTTTTTTGGTCTCTTCTCATTCATCCTGAGTCTGCTATCTCTGAACGCTGATTCTGGGTGGGGGTTTTTTTTACAGGCCTAGTAGGATTTTGTTTTTTCTTTAACATGCTGATATATGAATGAAAGTTCTGGTATCCCATTTTAATCAGTTGCTCAGAATCAAAAGCGAGCGGAGGAGAATTACAGTAATAACTCAATCAATCACTTTGATCTATGCAAGAAAACGGAAGCATTGGAAATTGAATTATACCCATGCAGATGGGGAGGCAGAAAAGGAAGAAATTCTGGGAAATAGCCACTTTCCAATAATAATAATAATAATAATAATAATAATAATAATAATAATAATAATAATAATAATAATAATAATAATAATAATAATAATACCTTCAAATCATAATAATAAAATATAAGGAAGAACTCCAAAGGAATGAGAGCATATCTGCTCCCAGAAGTGGTACAGTCCATTCCACACGGCTGCAGGAATGTACCACCTGCATAGGGCTGCATGGCAGACAAGGCAGCCTCTCCCCATAATTTGGACTCTTACATTTGAAGAGAGCAGCACTCTTCTCCACACAGCAGGCAAGAGCCAATGGGTGGGCATGACAGTCTGTTTTTGGAGACTCCCAAAGCTTATAGTCTAAAAACCTAGGTTGGAAACAAAGCAAATACTAATTAGCCAGTGAGGACTTCCCCCCACACACACACCACCCCACCAGAGAGGCCTCTGTGGAATTGGCAACTTGTCATCTCCTTCCCAACAGCTTCTTGGATCAGGTGAACATCCACAAATCCCAGCTCTCCAGGCCTAAGGAGAATTGTCCTCCCCAAGACCCTTCCCACAAAAGCAGCAGGCTGCCTTCAGGGTGCCAATTAATCAAATCCCTGGAAATGAAGGAGGAGGGAGTAGCAACCAGCGAGAAAGGAGGAGGGTCTTTGAATGTCAATGCTCACAGCTTCCTTTTCATTGACTTTCAGGAGCCGCAGTTAAAACCACTTTGTCAGGAAAAGCCACTTGAGAATCCAAGCGCTCGTTCAAGGCTAAGCATTGGATAATGACAGCTTCCTTTCTGACAAGGCAGCTGCGGCTTTTTGCCTACTGGTGCAAAGTAGGCTTGGCTTTGCGTTTGCCAACTTGTTTGCTTTTTACCAAACCTCAGCTCTTAGACATCCTCTGCCTTTGCCGACGTGCTCGTACCAGTATTTGCAAGAATGAGGCTAGCTAGATTTTCTTTCACTCTTGAACATCATCCAGTGTCATGTTTTTGTGACATGGGCTGGCGTATCAATGTGATACATATACGCATACATACATAAACCTAAGGGTGTGATGGCTCAGCAGTTAAAGATGTTGAGCTTGTCAGCTGTAAGTGGGGTGAGCACCTGTTCCTTGCCCCAGCTCCTGCCCCCTAGCAGTTCGAAAACATGCAAATGCAAGTAGATAAATAGGTACTACCTCAGTGGGAAGGGAGCAGCATTTCGTACGTCTTTGGCATACAGTATATGGCTCAGTGGGTTAGGACGCTGAGCTTGTCGATCAGATGGTTGGCAGTTTGGTGGGTCGAATCCCGACTGCCGTGTAACAGAGTGAGCGCCTGTTACTCGTCCCAGCTTCTGCCAACCTAGCAGTTCGAAAGCACGTAAAAATGCAAGTAGAAAAATAGGGACCACTACGGCGGGAAGGTAGCAGCGTTCCGTGCGCCTTTGGCATCTAGTCATGCCGGCCACATGACCACGGAGACGTCCTCGGACAAGCGCTGGCTCTTCAGCTTTGAAACGGAGATGAGCACCGGCCCCTAGAGTTGGAAACGACTAGTACTCATGTGCAGGGGAACCTTTACCTTTACCTTATTTATTTATTTATTTTATTTATTTTATTGCATTTATATACCGCCCTTTCCCTGAGGACTCAGGGCGGTTTACAGGGAGTTAAAAATCAAACATACAAAAGTTAAAAGCCAAGTTAAAAAATATTAAATCAACCCTGTGCTATTAAAAACCCCAATTAAAATAATTTTCTCCTCAGCCTGGGCCCGAGAGCTCAAAGAGCCAGGTCTTCAGGCCCCGGCGGAATGATCGGAGGTCGGGGGCAGTCCTCAGCTCCACCGGCAGCTGGTTCCAGAGGGCAGGCGCTCCCACTGAGAAGGCCCTATCCCTGGGTGTCACCCGCCGGCAATCTCTTACCGGTGGAACCCTGAGCAGACCCTCCCTGTGGGAGCGCACTGGGCGAAGGGCGTTTGAAGCCGGCAGCAGGTGTTCCCTCAAATACCCCGGACCCAGGCCATGTAGGGCTTTATAGGTAATAACCAGCACCTTGAATTTCACCCGGAGGGCAACCGGAAGCCAATGCAGCTCGCGGAGTAGAGGTGTTACATGGGAGTATCGGGAAACCCCCATTACAACTCGCGCGGCCGCATTCTGCACCAGTTGAAGCCTCCGAGTGGTCTTCAAGGGCAGCCCCATGTAGAGAGCGTTACAGTAGTCCAAACGGGAGGTCACAAGCGCATGAGTAACTGTGCGTAGGGCGTCTCGGTCCAGATAGGGACGCAACTGGCGCACCAGGCGAACCTGTGCAAAAGCCCCCCTGGTCACGGCTCCTATGTGATCTTCAAAATTGAGCCGTGAATCCAGGAGGACGCCCAAGTTGCGAGCCCTATCAACGGGGGGTAACACCTCACCCCCCATCGTTAGAGGTGGAATAACTTGGTTAACCCGAGATGCCGATATGCACAGCCACGCAGTCTTGGCGGGATTGAGATGAAGCCTGGATCTCAATATAAACAAAATGTTCCTAGGAACAGGATCTATACAACAGTGGAAGAATCTGTCTACTACAGAGTCTCCATCCCTAGAGGATTTTAAGAAAAAGCTGGGCAGCCACCGCTCATGGCTGCTTTCCCTGCAGATGTTGAACTAGATGTTTTTTGTGGCCCCCTCCAACCTTTACAGTTTGATCAACAAATTGCAACTCTCTGAGGATTGCTTCTTAGAAGGCTACTCTTCACCAGCTGTCTGTGTTCTCTGGGACAGCCAGTCCCAGAGAGAAGGGGGTCAATCTATTCTGCAAAGCATCTGAGGGCAGGACAACAAGGAACAGATGGAAATTTATTGAGCAGAGATCAAATGAAAACTAAAGAGAAATTAATCAGAACAATTAATCAGAGGAACAGCTTGCCTCCGGAGGTTATGGGTGCTCCATCACTGGAGGTCTTTAAGAAGAGCTTGGGCAGCTGTTTGTCTGGAATGATATAGGGTCTCCTGCCTGAGCAGGGGATTGGATTAGAAGACTTCCAAGGTCCTATTCAACCCTATTATTCAGTATTCTGATATGTGGGTTTTCCAGTTACACAATCCTGCAGGGACCTTAGTGGCAAAGCTTGGTTCATGCCCATGTGTAAAGGAGGTTTAGATTGAAGGGGTTAATCTCAAGAGCTTCTGCTCAGGGACATCCTCCAGAGAATGCTCTATCCACACCTTCCTCAGAGGAAGCCTTTCAATCTGGAACAGGTCAGCCTCATTGCAGCCCATGCATTTTTCAAAGCCACAAATTAAATTTTCATTCTCATTTATGTAGCTCTGAGAACTGAAAGCTTGAGTTGGAAGTGAAAGTTGATTGAGTTAGCTTCTTGCATCTCTCCAGTGCTGGTCTCCCTCTTAGTAACAACCAGCTCCTCCATAGTTACAGGAGTAATGAATTTCAGCAGATGGGGAAGAAGTTCTAAAAGCAGG
Source organism: Vipera berus (assembly GCF_964194415.1). Taxonomy (NCBI): domain Eukaryota; kingdom Metazoa; phylum Chordata; class Lepidosauria; order Squamata; family Viperidae; genus Vipera; species Vipera berus. The sequence goes on along the minus strand of NC_138212.1, from coordinate 17,661,271 downwards.
ATGGAGTATCAGAAAGAGACAGGGCTTGTAAGCAAGGGGAGGGAGAGACCATTTGCACTCTGGAGATTCCCCTCCCTCCCCCAATCTTTTTGGGGCAAGAAACTCAACTTATCAAAAACAGTACAGTAGTTTTAAACCCTACATTAAGCTCAAAAAATATTTTATAAAAACATAAACATTCCAGAGACTCTTTCCCTTTGTCCACCCCCCACCTGCCCCCCTGTACGTATTGCAACGGTCTACCCAACTTTCTTCATAACTGATTCTTGTGCTCCTCCATGGTTTGGCTGATGGCCACAAAGACATTACATAAATACATCAACCGAGGCAATCCAGTTTGGACATGCTTGGAAGCAAAGAGATCTAAGTCCAGTTGGCTCAGCCTGCTTGTTCTATCAGTACAGATAGTCCTTGCTATAGGACCACAACTGGGATCAGAATCCCCATTGCCAAGCAAGGCGGTTGTTAAGTGAGTTACACCCAATTTTATGATTATTATTATTATTTGCCACTTTTTTAAAGTGAATTACTGCACATGTTAAGAGAATCATGACCATTAAGCAAATCCAGCTTTCCTACTGACTTTGTTTTGAAGGAAGCCAAGTTGGGAAGGATGCAAATGGAGATAACATGACCTCGGGATGCTGCAAGCATTATAAATACACACACCTGAATTTGATCAGATGGCTGTCGGCAATCAGAAGGGTGAAGATCCATGGTAAGTCCATTTTTTTCATTGCCGTTGTAACTTCGAGTGGTCCCTAAATGAACGGTTGTAAGTGGAGGCCAATCTGTGATAAGCCACCAACAGCCTCTACATTTATATCTACATTTTTATCAGAGATTCAGGAAGTATGCACGCAGTTCTTCAACTGCCTGGGTGTTCATCATCACAGCAGCAGCACCCCCCCCCCATAGCTGGCTGGGGAATTCTGGGGGTTGAAATCCACCCATCTTAAAGTTGGCAAGTCTGGAAAACCCTGCTGTAGAGGGTGCCAGGTTGAGGCTTGGTGGCCTTACATTTTGCATCTCTTACGTTCAATTCCCATGTTCCCCCTTGAAGGAACCCTTTCCCCACCTAATTTGGGGGTCAGCCCAGCCAGACAAAGGATTTCCAGGCTGAACTCTGCAAAGTATAACTTCTCCTTCACCCACTACCCACCCAGCCAGCCAAGAATGTGCCCTTAAATGCTCTCTCTCTCAAAAAAAAAAACTATAGGGAGAACTTTTTTCTGCCTGTGCAGTTTATGTTGACCAGACAAGGCCTGCTATGTAGTTTTCCTCTTTTTTTTTTCTTTTTCCCCTCCGTGGGCTTAACCCAACCATCTTCTTCATCACTTTTTAATGCGGAGACCTTGTACAACTCTTAATAACCTCTCAAACAGGAAAGGGGAAAATGTTGCTTCTGCCTTTGAGATTTCTTTTTATTGCTCATGGTAATATAGAGTAATATCTTACTTTGCCTCACTTGTCAGCAGAAAGGAGTGGGAAGGTATGCCGGCTTGGAAAAATCTCTTTTTCCCAGCATATAAATGGAATAGCATGTGTGCGTGGGGGGGGGGGAGAGGGCAATATAAAGGGGTGGGGAGAATTTCTCCTGCTGCGACATTCAAGGGCCCCTGAAAATGCTATTATGATTTGTCCCGTATAGACAGCCAGATGTTTAGACTGGATTTGGCATTTTTATCTACCTATGTAATCCTGCCCAAAGATCTGGCATAGGCAGATGTTCTTGTTTGATGGGTTTAAAGGCAGTCTCGCAGGATGTAAGCTGTTCCAAGTAGCTGCCTTTTGCAATTGACTAGTGACTTTGTCAATGCCAGTGGGGTTCAAGTGGTGCTCCGGATGTTTTGAGATTGCACCCAAGGCGCCTGTTATTGTATTATGATTCATTGCTTAGTCAGCCATAGCCAGTTGGGCATTTTTATCCACCTATCAAATCCTTCCCAAGGACCTGGGTTAGACAGATATTGTTTAATGTTAAAGATATCATTGCGCAATGTCAATTGTTCTATATAAAGCTGCCTTTTGCAATTGACTAATGGTGATTTTGCCAATCCTGATGATATTCATGTGATGCTCCAGATGCTTTGGGATTGCACTTAAGGCACCTATTACCATTGGCACTACCATAGCAATAGCACTTACATACTGCTCCACAATGCTTTACAGCAATCCCTGGGCAGTTTATAATGCAAGTATGTTACCCCCAGCAATCTGGGTCCCCTAAAGGATGGAAGGCTGAGCCAACCTTGAATCCTGTCAAGATTGAACTCCAGGCTATGGCTAGAATTCGCCTGGAATGCTGCATTTCAACCACTGTGGCACATTTGCCACAGTTATTCTACTCCTAGTTGCAAGTCTTCAAATTTGTCATTTTCTTCAGTTCTTCTTTTTCCTATTCTGTTGCCTCCAGATATTGCCACATACACTATCTAGACATTTTTTGTCTTTCTTATCAACAATTGTTAAGTCTGGGATGTCATGTGCAGGGGTTTGTCTGTTTGAATTCTGAAGTCCCACTGCACTTTAGGTTTTTTACTTTCTATTATTTTGTCGGTTTTGTGGTTCTATTATTATTATTATTTCTATTTCTGGCCTGCCACTTTAAGCAAAATAAAATAACCCATTCTAGCCATGAAATGAAACTGGTTGGAGATTGCTTCAGGGCGTCATGACAGAAAATTAAATCAGATCTGCTGGCTAATCCTGATCTTGAAAAATCAGCAAAGTCAGGCTTGGCCACCAAATAGACTACAGGAAATCCCAGGACTTTAGGTCGGGATGTTCAGCAATGGTAATAAATAAATAAATAAATCAAAATCAACAGCCAGGACTGTGTGATCAAGATGCACATTAAAAAAAAAGCCCTATGGCCACCATCTTGATTTTTTTTATCCCTTCCCCATGGATAACTCTGGAATCCAGAAAACATCCCTTAAGAAGACAATGGTAAATTATTTCTATGCTCTTGTCCCCTTATAGATCAAGATAGGTTTGAGGTCACTTTTACTATTATGTCCCACTGAATCAACCAAGGAGTGGAAGCCTGACCCCTGTCCAGTGGTGGGATTCAAATATGTGAACAACCGGTTCTCTGTGTGGATGCCACTTCCGGAAGTCCATTCTGGGCCTGGGCAACAAAAAATTAGCTACCGGTTCTACCGAAATGGTGCAAATTGCCTGAATCCCACGGAAGGAAGGAAGGAAGGAAGGAAGGAAGGAAGGAAGGAAGGAAGGAAGGAAGGAAGGAAGGAAGGAAGGAAGGAAGGAAGGAAGGAAGGAGTGGTGGGATTCAAATAGGTGAACAACTGATTCTCTGTGTGGATGCCTCTTCCAGAAGTCCATTCTGGGCCTGGGCAACAAAAAATTAACTACCGTATCTGCCAAAGTGGTGCCAAACGGCTGAATCACACCACTGCCCCTGTCGCTTTCTATTGGTAGTTGAACCCAGGTTTATGATTACATATTTTTTTAGAAAGATAGGGAGCAGACAGAAGCGCTATATTTTGGGAATAATGAAGGAGAAGGGCATGTTTGTATTCCTTCCAAATGGGACTTACGTCAGTCTTCATTTGTTAATCTTAGGGTTGTTGTTTTTGGGGTTATTTTGCCAAATTGGTTTCAAGAGAGAAATTATAGGGGAATCCTTGGGACTGAAAGTGACAAAGCTCACTCAAAACCGCCATTCTGACTATTTTTGAACCCCACACCTTATCTGTTCCTTCAGATAAGGAGACTTAAGTCAGGCAGGTTGTTCCAAGCTGAAATTGGAACTAGGCTTGGAAGACAATTTGTACAACAGAAGAGAATATTCGTACATCCAGGTTGAACTGTGAGAGTCCCTGGTGCTCTCTGAGTTTGGTGGTTTTCTTGCAGACATTTCATTACCAAACTAGGTAACATTGTCAGTACTAGTAAGATTTGTTCTCATGTTATGCTCTCAGTTTGGCACAATTGCAGATGTGGGTTTCACACCCTGGTTGACCCCTGAGCAGCCCAAGAGTTGAATGCTAAACTCCACGGTTTCTACCACAGAGAAGGAAGGGTCTCTCTCCTTTACGTAAAGGTAAAGATTCCCCTGCACACGCGTGCTAGTCGTTTCCAACTCTAGGGGCCGGTGCTCATCTCCGTTTCAAAGCCGAAGAGCCAGCACTTGTCCGAGGACGTCTCCGTGGTCATGTGGCCGGCATGACTAGACGCCAAAGGCGCACAGAACGCTGTTCCCGCCGTAGTGGTCCCTATTTTTCTACTTGCATTTTTACGTGCTTTCGAACTGCTAGGTTGGCAGAAGCTGGGACGAGTAACAGGCACTCACTCTGCTACATGGCACTCGGGATTCGACCCGCCAAACTGCCGACCTTCTGACTGACAAGCTCAGCGTCCTAACCCACTGAGCCACCGCGTCCCCTCTCTCTCCTTTACTTTCCCAGAAAAAAAAAGGGGGACCGTTGCTTCAAACTCACACAAACTCCTCTTGAAATATGAGGGCCATTTTCTCGTCTAACACCAGTCTTTCACCTTCTCCTCTCCCAAAGCTAACCCTCTATCATTCCTCCCCTTCCCACCTCCCATCTGATCAGAGCAGGCCACAACAGCTATGAATATTCAGTTACGGGTGATGGAATTTTTCCATGAAATATGTATCAGCTTCTTAAATGTCTTGCTTGGGACTAAGCAGCCATTTCACCGAGCTCACATTTTGCTTGCACTTATGTAACATTATAATTGCATGCAGCAAATATGTGCATTATTTCTGGATTCTAGGAAAAAATGTCTGCCGTACCTGTGGTTGAAGTGTTCCTATGAAAGGGAGGGGAATCCAGGGACATCTGCAATGAGAGGTTAAAAAATTGTCAAGGTAGCAGAAGTGACTGTACTATTTTAGCTTTTCCCTTTTTAGCATTGTCCTTAAAAAAGAGGTGGGGCCTTATTCACATGGTTGGTCAGCTGTCATAGTTTATTTATTTTTTTTTTTTTTTGATACCCTCCACCCCACTCCATGGATATTCCTGCAGGAATTTATTAGAAACTAGTTCAGGAGCAATTCTTTTGTGGTCTACACGTGTATTTTCCGTGGTTTACAGGATTCAGAATATTGAAGATCCTTCCTCTGTTATAACCCAGGATGCTCAACTGCCTTCTCCTGTTTGGACCTAATGTGTAGTATGAAGTTATTCTGAATTTTAATAACCAATGAAGCTATTCTGGCCTCACACTGGGCAGAGCAAATGTTCCTTTTTTTTTGTTTTGTTTTGTTTTAAATGAAGAAAGCTTCTTTCATGTCAAAGGGACTGTGATTCATCTCTTCTTATTAATGGTGTATATTTCAGCTGAGATTCTTGCAGTTTCCTTTGCTCCAAAGCTTTTGAGGATTTTAAAACACCGAGGTGCCCCCTGGGCGCATAACAAAATTTGCCTTTGGATAATCTGATGTTAAATGACTGGTTGTCTTTTGAGAACTCTGTTAAATTTCACAGGGCAAAAAAAAAAATAGCATTAAACCTACCTGCAATTGCTAATGAAAGAGAGCTGCTGCTTTAGATGACCAATATTGCAAAGAGAGTCAGCAGACAGTCTTCTGTGATTTAGTTAACGTAACGAATTTTATCAATCCCAGCAGCGGCCTTTGCCCAGCATCCTAAGCTTGGTTAGTATCTAATCTAGGCTGGTAGCTGTTTTTGTAGTTAATGCATGAGCCCACTCCTTTATTTATTTATTTTTATTATTTTAATTCCATTTATATCCCGCCCTTCTCCGAAGACTCAGGGCGGCTTACAAGCTTAGCAGTTTATGTTTATGATTCAAAGGATCAGGCAGTCCCAGCAAAGGGTTTAATTCAATAAGCAACTTAAAGGAAACGTTTAAACGGAGAGTCCTAGAATATCAGTGCTCAAATTGATATGGATTTACTTGCAATGAATAGATTCTTAAGTTGCTTGGCTAAGAGCCACTGTTGTTCAACTTGAAAAGTACTTGTCAATGAGTTTGACACAATTCTCAAGAAGGGTCCATTTTTGAGCAATACCTATAAAGGTTCCGCCGGGACCTGAAGACCTGGCTCTTCGAGCTTTCTGGCCTGGACTGAGAGTATTAACTGGGGTTTTAATTGCATTTTAACTGTAATTGGGGTTTTTAGTTCAAGGTTAGTGTAATCATTTTAATTGTTTTTAATTTTTGTAATTTGTTGTATTGTTTTTAAAATACCTTGTGAACCGCCCTGAGTCCTACGGGAGAAGGGCGGTATATAAGTCGAAAGAAAGAAAGAAAGAAAGAAAGAAAGAAAGAAAGAAAGAAAGAAAGAAAGAAAGAAAGAAAGAAAGAAAGAAAGAAAGAAAGAAAGAAAGAAAGATTCCTTAGTGCTCTCTGAGCTTGGCTGTTTTCTTGCACATGTTTCATTACCCAAACTGCTGAGCATTGATGATGTTACCTAGTTTGAGTAATGAAACATCTGCAAGAAAACAACCAAGCTTATAGAGCAATATCTGAGATGCTGGATTCCATGGCTAAATATGGGCCCTTCCATCACCTGTCATATCATGAAAGGATATGTATCTGTGGTGCACCAACTGTTGAACACGTTGCTCATGTTTTCTTTGATCGTCAAGTATGTGCCTCTCTTAGACTTAAGAGTTGTGGTGGTGCAGTGGTTAGAATGCAGTCTCGCAGGGTAATGCTGCCAATTGCCAGCAGTTCGATCCTGACCGGCTCTAGATTGATTCAGCCTACCATCCTTCTGAGGTTGGTAAAATGAGGACCCAGATTGCTGGGGACAGTATGCTGACTCTGTAAATTGCTTAGAAAGGGCTGTAAAGCACGATGAAGCAATATATAAGTCTAAGTGCTATTGCTCTTTCTATTGCTACTTCACATCCCTACTTCAAAGAACAGCCCATCAGGATCTGAATCTCAGATTGTCCTACGTCCTCCTGGGCTTTAATCTGTACATCATGAGCAGAACTGCTAAGTTTATAATTAAGGCAGTTGAGCTAAGAATCCGTTACATCAAACGGGTTGGGGTATCCTGTAAAGGTGATGTATTTCCCTGAAGGTTGATTCATTTTTGTTTTATATTTTCGATAAGGTCATAAGACTAATCAGTCGATAAACTCTCCTCAGTAACTGAATTGTGCTATTTCAACAGAAGCTGCTATGTAACAGGGTCAGCTCCATTCCTTAGAGATGCTTGCCAGACCTCTGAACAAGAAGATCAGGTTTTCTCACCACCTACATTGAAATAGGATACAGCTGTCAATTTGATTGCCTGCTGTTGGTTGAGGATAAGAGAGAACATCTCCTTTGCCCCAAGCCACAGGATGTCTCAGGTTGACTTTATTCAAATCAAGATTCCAGAAGAGTGTTGAAGATCAGTGTGACGTGCTTAGATGGGGAGGTAGCAGTATTAATTTTTGCACAGATCTATACTGTGACATCTGGCTGGAGAAGTTGGGCAGAGATAAAATAGCTAAGAAGCAAGTCACGGAGAGTCTTAACTCCCACAAGTGTTATTTCTGTTTGTCTACAAGCTGGGATGTCCGTGATGCACATAAAAGAGCTTCAATCACATTTTCACAGCCCCCATCTTGACTCTTTCTCCACATATATTTTCATTTATATCCTGCCTCCTTCCACCATGAATATTCTGGAGTTAAGAATGAGAAACGAAAGCAACAAGTAGAGCTAGCTTGGCCAGATACAAGAATTTCTTCGCAAAAATGGCTTCAGAGAAAGGCAATGAAAATAATCAGGGACTTGAAATGGTACCCTGTAAAGTAGGGACTGATAGATTTAGCCTTGAGAATAGAATAGAGTTGGAAGGGACCTTGGAGGTCTTCTAATCCAGCCCCTGCTCGAGCAGAAGAACCTATACCATTTCAGACAAGTGACTGTCTATAGTAGTCTCTTCTTAAAAATCTCCAGTGATGGAGTGCCCATGATTTCTTGAGGCAAGCTGTTTCACTGATCAATTGTCCTCACTGTTAGGAAGTTTCTCCTTAATTCCAGGTTGTGTCTTTGGTCAGTTTCCAACCATTGTTTCTTGTCTTGCCCTCTGGTGATTTGGAGAGTAGTTTGATGCCCTTCTTCTTTGTGGCAGCCCGTCAAATACTGGAATACTGCTATTATGTCGCCCCTGTTTCTTCTTTTCTTTAGACTAGCCAAACCCAGGTCCTGTAGCCATTCTTTGTATGTTTTAGTCTCCAGGCCTTTGATCATTTCAGTTGCTCTTCTCTGAACTTTTTCCAAAGTCTCAACATCTTTTTTGTAGTATGGTGACCAAAATTGGTTGCAATATTCCAGGTGTGGTCTTACTAGGGTTTTATAAAGCGGTACTAATACTTCGTGTGACCTTGATTCTATGCCTCTGTTTATACAACCCAGGATTGTATTAACTTTTTTGGCTGCTGCTGCACACTGCTGGCTCATGGTCAAGTGATCATCCGCTAGGACTCCAAGGTCCCTCTCACAGTAACTGTTTTTGAGCCTAACAAAAGGGATATTTAATCTGTACTAATTTATTACGGGCATTGCTGTTTAATTACTTTTTAATAATTTTTATTTTTTGTATCTTGTTTTTATTATGTATTGCCCTGTTCACCGCCCTGAGTCCTTCGGGAGAAGGGCGGTATACAAATTAAATTAATAATAATAATAATAATAATAATAATAATAATAATAATAATAATAATAATAATAATAATAATAATAATAATAATAATAATAATAATTTATTTATTTATTTTAATCCCATTTATATCCCGCCCTTCTCCGAAGACTCAGGGCGGCTTACAATTTAAGCACAAACCAATGTGCTTAGCAATAGCCTTCATTCTATGTATATGCCTGCTTATTAGGGCTTTCACACACACACACCCCAAGTGGCATTATTACAAAGTCAGCTTACTGCCCCCAACAATCTGGGTCCTCATTTTACCTACCTCAGAAGGATGGAAGGCTGAGTCAACCTTGAGCCTGGTGGGATGCGAACCTGCACTAATTGCAGGCAGCTGGTGTTACTTAAGGAGGCATTAGCCCACTGCTCCACCAAGGCTCTATGACAGAACCCTACAAATAACGGCTGTGACCTCATAACGAAGTGTAAGATGCCGTTCTATATCCAATCTAGCTGTTCTCAACCAATTAGAAAGCAGATTCCAATCAACTGTTTGGAAATTTATTTATTTATTTATTATTGGGACTTATATGCCGCCCTATCTCCCGAAGGACTCAGGGCGGCTAACAACAATAAAATACTATAATACAGAAGTTAAAAGAAAAATAAATTAATGGCCCCTGTAGAATAAATTAAAATTAAAATTAAAATAAGTTAAAAATTAAAGTTAAAAATGAAGATTCAAATGCCAAGCCAACTTCTAGGCTCCTTGTTAAATATAGCCAAGACTGACAATCATATGTTGTAAGGATGATGTCTTCCTCTAGTCAAGTTCAACTCTTGCAAATACAAGGACATGGACATGCAGTTTCCTTAGAAATAGTAGGATTTAACATTGCCTTTTTTCCCAGGAGGCTTTTCCAGTTCCCCGAGCTGGACTCTCATCTAACTCACCAAGTCCAACTCTATATCTCTTTTCTGAGATCAGCCTAGAACACCTAGAGGTTGCACCTGCTGATTAGCTGGCTAGCCCTCTATGGAAGATGCTTTAATTTAATTTCCACTATTGAGCAGAACTTTGACAATCTACAGTATGTCACTAGGATGCTGTGAAACCTCACCAAGCCTACATGAGTTTCTTTTTTATTATTATTTTCCTTTTCCTTTTTTGGCTTAGTCTAGACGCGGTGGCTCAGTGGGTTAGGATGCTGAGCTTGTCGATCAGAAGGTTGGCAGTTTGGTGGGTTGAATCCCGAGTGCCGCGTAGCAGAGTGAGCGCCTGTTACTCGTCCCAGCTTCTGCCAACCTAGCAGTTCGAAAGCACGTAAAAATGCAAGTAGAAAAATAGGAACTACTACGGTGGGAAGGTAACAGCGTTCCGTGCACCTTTGGCATCTAGTCATGCCGGCCACATGACCACGGAGACGTCCTCGGACAAACGCTGGCTCCTCGGCTTTGAAACGGAGATGAGCACCGGCCCCTAGAGTCGGAAACGACTAGCACGCATGTGCAGGGGAACCTTTACCTTACCTTTACCTTTAGACTACCTGAGGAACCATCTCACCCCAATGGGATTGGCCCAACCCACTCTCGCCAGTAGAATGAGTCCAGGTAGCCCTTGACATACAACAGTTCATTAAATCACCGTTCCAACTTACAACAGCACTGAAAACAGTGACATGACCATTTTTCACAATTACGACCATTGCAGTATCCCCCTGGTCATGTGATCAAAATTCAGACACTTGGCCATTGGCTCCTATTTACGATGGAAGCTGCTTTTCATCAGGGTGAGCAAATACTAATCAGACAAACAGCAATCTACTTGCTGTATTTATTCGGTTTGGAGCCTCTTTTGATTCCAGTGTAGTTCTGTCACTGGGGATTAAAACATAAAGTACATTTTTCCCCTCCTAATATGGGCTTCAGCCTTGGCTTACATAATTGTAAGTCAGCTAATACTCCATTTCAATATATCAGAAAAGGTATCTGTCATGAAGCTTTGCTACTTCGATCAAAATTAAATCAATTCAGGCATTGATAAAAAGTCCCCTGACTTCTTATGAAACACAGGTAGTCCTCGACTTATCAAAGTTCACTTAGTGACCGTTCAAAGTTACAACAGCCCCCCCAAAAATGACTTACGACAATTTTTCACATGACCGTTGCAGCATCCCCCGGGTCACATGATCAAAATTCAGCCCCTTGGCAACTGACTCATATTTACGATGGTCGCAGTGTTCTGGGGTCATGTGATCACTTTTGACGACCTTCTGACAAGCAAAGTCAATGGGGGAAGCTGGATTCATTTAACAACCATGTTACTAGCTTAACATCTGCAGTGATTCGCTTAACAGCTGTGGCAATAAAGGTCGTAAATGGGGTAAAATTCATTTAACAACAATCTGCTTAGCAATAGAAATTTTGGGCTCAATTGTGGTCATAAATCGAGGACTACCTCTACACTTTCAGGATGCCATCAAAATCTCGTGAGGTAAAGGAAGGATCTCCACACACCTGATCCTTCGATATTTTGTTTTTGGGCTTCAGAATCCAGCGGAGCACCAACCCAACAGATTTCCACTATGGATTTACTGGAAGTGATCAAAGAAGACGGGGATTTAAATTTCCCACAGTGCCCTGGTGTAGCACCAATAGCATTGTGGGAAGTTAAAATGGCTACCCGCTAATGCCACTCAGACTCAGGTTTAGTTCCACGGCTCTTGCAGCAAAGCCGTGTTGAAATATTACAGCGAATGATGATTAAGAATCGAATCTAATCAAATTTATTATAGCCCTAAGGCCAGATACAAACATTGTACTGAATAAAAGAAGTATTTCTTCCTTCTCTATATATGTAGATGTGTGTAAGAGAAAAACGATCAACATAATGGAGTCTGAAAATAATTAACATAGTTGCTAAAATAAATCCAAATAAAATACTTCTATAAGAAGTTCATATCCTGGCTTCCGGTTTGCCACGCAGCTGCTATGGATGGTTGGAAGACTTGCTGTCTCTCCCCCGTCCAGTTTCACATCGCTGGGGGCCCTGAAAAGGGCCGAAAGTCACCCCAAAGAGGCGAGCAGTAAGGAGGGACGCTCGCCGGATCGCAGGAGAGCCGCAACTCTCCCGTTTGATCTGGCGATCCCTCCAAACCGGCGGACGAAAGGATTGGCCATTATGGCTTGTCCCTAGGCTGTGAACAGCCAAAGTCACATTTTCCACCAGGCAACTCTTAAAGCAGCGCGGAAGAGACTGGGTGAGTTCTACCTCTTTTACACCCTAATTACTTTCTGTACCTCCTTAAGCCACTAAGCATCCTTCCCCCTGCGTTGAGGGAAGGGGGACTTTAGCCCTCCCTCCAGAAAGAGCGGCAACTAAATACCCAGGGACATTTTAAACATTGAAAGAGTAACTGAATCCCAATTGGAACTTTACTTCTCAAAGCATGTGGACTGAAGGATCTTTTATTTTTTATTTTTCATTGTCTACTTCTGTTGGAAATTTGGGTTTTTTCTTATAAAAAAGAAGAAAATCTGAAAAGATTAAAATAACTTTGGGACTGAAAGGGAAACTTTAAAGGGGGCTTGGCTGACTGCCCGGGGAAATAGATAAGATATATAACCTTGAGAATTTTGAAACAACAACTGTGAAAGGCTCTGTGTTCCCTACCTTGGGGAAAAAACAACAACTTTTTTTTCTCTTTTGGATTTTCTAAGTGTAAAGTGTAAATACCAATATGGAAGAAGACCAGGAACAAAATTTCCTCATCGATGAAGATCAACAAACTCTCTATATGTTGAAAATACTAATTCAAACTCTTACCACAACCAATGAAATACTAAGAGGCTATGGGAAGGAACAAGAAGACAGCCTAGATATGAAAGCCCAAACTTTGACCACAACTAAAGAACCATCTATACAAAATACAGCAGAAAAAATGAAACATTTAAATACTATGACAGAAGAATCTACTATTCAACAAATAGTGACATGTGAAAATTCAGAAAAGACATTGACAATTTGTAAAAAGGAAAAGGTTTCTTATACAACTCAGAAGGAACTAAAGGATCTAGAAAAAGAACAGTTGGATGAGAAGATAAACGATTCAGAACAACCACATCAATATGGAAGAATAAAGAGTTGATCCACTAGAGCTACAAGTCTTCTCAAAAAAATAGCGACTGGATGGTTTTGCCACTATCAATTAATATACATGATATTACAAGGAGACTGATTCGATAATTAAAACAAGGACATGGAAGAGATTTGGCAAAGGAAAAAAGCCAGAATAAGACTCAAGAAGAATGGAGTTTTGACCATCTTATTGAAATCTAAAACAGAATGTACTTAAATAAATAAGATGTGCATGTTGAACACAAGACATTGTTATGAACTGAGATAAAGAAAAAAACTTGGTCATTAAAATTTAGCAGTATAAATATTAATAGCTAATTTGAATAATGATTTGTGTATAAGGGTCATGTAAGGGTGAAGAATGTAGATAAGGTAAAAACATTGTTAAAAGTAATAAATAGGTCTATATGGAATGTTAAAAATGAAAATTATTAGTTTAAGCAAGAGTTAGCAGATACAAAGAGGAAGAGAGAGGAAGTATTCAATACTGAAATAAAAAGAAACTTTGATTATTACTTTAAAAAAAACCCTGAAAACTAGCAAAAAAGGAAGGATATCATGTTGTATCCTTAATTTGTTGACATAGGGTGAGAAGTTAAGTAGACGGGATGTGTATTTTGAATATTAGACTTTGTGATGAATGATGATAGATGAATTGGGAGTATATTAAAAATTTTGGGAATGATAAATCTCAAATGTTAAATCTAAATGTTAGTGGAAATTAAAACTTAGAAATTTATTAGGTCATTGATTGTCTAAAAGATTGTATGTTAAAACAGCTAGAATATGTGTAAACTAAAAACTTTGGATATATGTAAGAAAGTTATTTTCTATGTGATTGATAAGATAAAATTTGTCTTTTAATTTACAAATAGACAGTATATATGAAAGGAGAAAGAGAGGAAATGTTTATGGTAGCAATCTGAAACCTGTACTAATGATATTTGTATGTAATTGAATCACTACTACTCAGTCACCACGTTGCTTTTCAAATATGTGAATGTAATATTAGGAAATCAATAAAATTTGTATTAAAAAAAGAAGTTCATATCCTGAATAATGGTATGGTAGCATAGAATCGCGTGACTTGAGAGGTCATTTTTGAGTCCTTGTCTAAAATGAATAGCATAAAATAGAAATCAATGTCTCATTAGCAACAGAAATTTGGGGCTCAATTGTGGCCATACATTGAGGACAATTTGTATGCTCTGGACCCACTGGCCAAGAAATTTCACCTGGTGGGGTCCAGGGGAAGAAGAGCCTTTTCTCCTTCAGCCACTGCCCTCTGGAACTTCATACCCCCCCCCCCGCCGCCTTTGCCAAGGTGAGATCTTCCCCCATCCTTTTGGATGTCCATAAAGGCCTTAAAATCTGGCTCTGCTGATTGGCTTGGGGTCCAGAGGTGGGCGTGTCCTTCTGGAGGTGATTATTGGATTAGAAAATCCCACCTCCATTGCATTTGACACACACACACACACACACACACACACACACACACACACACACACCATTTTAGCTATTTATTATTTTTAACATATTTATTGTTCTCGCCATTTTAATGCTTTATAATATTGTTTTAGCAGCTCGTAAAAATCACGTGACCGTGAGAAGGGTGGCGAATCAATTGAATCAATAAATTAGCCGGGATCAATTTGGGGCTTTCCATCTATTGTGTTGAGTTGACACGAAGGAGAATTCTGCTCTCTGCTACAAACATCTCTGAATGGGCTGGTCTGAAGAACAATTTGCTCTGTGTTTTGCTTTTCTCCCTGCCTTTCTTTAGTGCGCAGTTGGGACTTAAGGAGCTGATTACCTCTTTGCTCTTTAAGCAGGCGATCACCGTAATTATTATTATTAGCAAATTGGGTGCATATTGAGAGGGGAGGCAGGCGTTGTTGAAGGAATGAAAGAGAGAATAATTGAACTCCAGTTTGGCATATTCTCAAAACAGGGTTTCCTTGTGACTTCTGTGTGTGACGGCTAAAGGTGTAGCAACAAAATGTTCTTTTGCTCTGCTCTTAAACTAATGGGGAAATATTTCTCTCTGGCTCATGTGCACACATACATGCCTGGAGTAGAACGTGGCTTCAGGGCAGCAAATTTTATTGCTGGCATTCCCAGCTTTTGAAGAAAAAGGAATTTGGGAATCCAAGAATGGTGAATAGTAAGGATCCAGACTCTTTCCCTTCTAATTAAACCAGAAAGATAAGAAGGCAGCACATTAGGAAAAAAGATGTTGAGACTTTGGAAAAGGCGCAGAGAAGAGCAACTAATTAAAGGCCTGGAGAGCAACTGATTAAAGGCCTGGAGAGTAAAACATATGAAGAACGGTTGCAGGATTAGGGTTTGGCTAGTCTAGGTAAAAGGAGGATTAGGGGTGACAAAATAGCAGTATTCCAGTATTTGAGTTGCTGCCACAAAAAAGAGGGGATCAACTTATTTTCCAAAGCACCAGAAGTCAGGACAAGAAACAATGGATGGAAACTAATCAAGAAGAGAAGCAACGTGAGGATTAAGGAGAAACTTCCTAACAGTGAGAACAATTAACCAGTGGAACAGCTTGTCTTCAGAAGTTGTGGGTGCTTCATCACTGGAGGTTTTCAAGAAGAGACTGGACAGTTATTTGACATGGATGGTATAGGATCTGCTGCTTGAGCAGGGAGTTGGACTAAAAGACCTCCAAGATCCCTTCCAGCTCTATTCTGATTGATTGATTGATTGATTGATTGATTGATTGATTGACTGATTGATTGATTGATTGATTGATTGATTAAGATTACGTCTATGGAGATTGTCAGTCATCCCAGTCATGGTTGTTCCAAATGTGCTTTTTCAAGAGACAACTGGAGTTCCTTTGTTTTTCCTTGAAGACATTTCACTTTTCATCCAATAAGCTTCTTCAGTTTGAACTGAAGAAGAACTGAAGAAGCTTCTTGGATGAGAACCGAAATGTCTTGAAGGAGAAACAAAGAAAGTCCAATTGACTCTTGAAAAAGCACCTTTGGGATAAGAGCTTAGGCCATGAAGATTTCTCCTGCATTTTCTCGGCTATTTTCATTCAGTTTGTGGAAAGGAATTTTTTTTAATTTTATTTTTTTAAAAAAGCCTTTTAGAGAAACAAAGGAATGCAAAGGAATAGGAATAGGAAACAGTGGGAATGGGCACACTCACCATCAAAGGAGAATATTTGTAGCTCAGGGTTGAAATGACTGGTCTGTGATGCTCTCCAAACTTAGTTGTTTTCTTGCAGATGTTTCATTACCCAAACTAGATAACATGTTCAGTGGTAGTGATGATGTTACCTAGTTTGAGTAAGGAAATGTCTGCAAGAAAACAACCCAGGTCAGAGAGCACCAAACTACACTTTCCGTTACTTTCAACAAAAAAGAAAAAGAAGAAGAAGAAGAAGCTCAAAGCATCATTTGAGAAATGCAAAAAGAATTCTCAAGCATCCTGAGAGTCAGATAGAAATAAATTAAAAACAGAGATTTCTTCTGCAGAGAAAGAATATAAAATGTTGCAAAGGGGTTAAGTAAGACCTAGGATTGTAGGATCCAACACTCCAGTAGTCAAGTTAAGTATTCTAAATGGCCCAGGAAGATATATATGCTCTTAAAATGAAGAAACAACACTTTATCAAGTACATACTGAGTTAACTAATTTGTTTTCACTATCACAATGGCCTTCCCAGCCATTCCAGGCATAAATCCATTCCTGATTTCCTACCACATTTCTTTCATTAAAGCAGGAGGTTTATATTTGGTGGAAGTATGAGTCTGCCTTTGATGCATACAACTCTGGAATCCAGAATTAAAGCAGGCTGTAAGAGCTACCTAAATTAGGCAAATCATATTTAAACTGCAATATTCCAAACAAGCAGTAGATGGCAGTAGTGCATTAGAAATGTCTGTGACTCTTTGCTGCCATCTAGTATTCACCTAGAACTTTGCAACGCATACACGGCATGCCTAGTACAAATCAAAGCAAGGTTCCTTTAAACCAGCCTGAATGTGAATCTGCTGCCAAGTTTTTAGTGATTCAGAACTGGAAAGTTGTAAATTCCACTTGATATAAAAGACCAGACTGAGATTGGTTAATTGATGGCTTGTGATATTGTGCAAACTTTTTATTGGATCAAACTTTATTGTGATCAAACTTTTTATTGGAAGTAAAGGCCACTTTGTTGTACAAATCGTACCAAATCATCTGTCATGGTTCCGACAGATGAAACTCTTCAAAAGAACTTCAAGGCATTGTTTACCTTAAAGGATCTTTTATTCGAGTAGCATAATATCAACACTTACATAATCGAAGCCAAAAACTGAATTCCCCTTCCCTGGGCACCTAGTAAGCTAAGGTAAGGTAAGGTTCCCCCGCACATGGGTGCTAGTCATTTCTGACTCTAGGGGCCGGTACTTATCTCCATTTCAAAGCCGAAGAGCCAGCGCTTGTCCAAGGATGTCTCCGTGGTCATGTGACCGGCATGACTAGATGCCAAAGGCGCACAGAACGCTGTTACCTTCCCACTGCAGTGGTCCCTATTTTTCTACTTGCATTTTTACGTGCTTTCGAACTGCTAGGTTGGCAGAAGCTGGAACGAGTAACAGGCGCTCACTCTGTTACGTGGCACTCAGGATTCGACCCGCCAAACTGCCGACCATCTGATCGACAAGCTCAGCATCCTAACCCACTGAGCCACCGCGTCCCTAGCACCATGTCCCTAGCACCTAGTATCAAAGTACAATTCCCTCCTCCAATTGGAAGTCATAAATCACATTCCCCAATTAGCTTGAAGCACAGGCTTCCTCTCCAGCTCTCCAGCCCGCCAATTCTTTATCAGCTCCGAGTTCAATAACCTTGATTCTCACGCTAAGTTTTAGTGTTGTTATGTCTAGCTGGACTCTCATTCACATCCCCCTCTCCCAACACCATCTAACTCTAAAAGCGAAAGGGGAAAAGGTGGCTACATTTCCATCTGTTGTCAATGCAAAAACATCTCATGTTAGCAGCAATGACATCATCTACCTTTGATTTCTGGTTTTAGATCCTGTGACCAAGTAAAGAGTTCTTGGCCTTCTTCTCAATAGCTTCCCTTTATACACCTGAACATTGTAGTGAAATGTAGTCCAGCGTCCCAGGAGGGAAGGGTTGCATTCCAGAGGAACAAGAGACAAAGAAACTTAAATAGTTTAGTTGGGAGGAAGAGAGTCAAGTCAGCTCCACCCTAGAAGTTCTCAGAGTCTATCCTTAATGATGCAAGTAGCTTGTCAAAGTTTGGCAAGGTTTCTGTCTCTAGGTGAGGGACTATAAAGGAAACTGCTTAGAAGGAATGCAGCCTATTTTTCTTGGTTTCTGGAATCTGACATCATAGCTATCACGTTTCCCCCAACTCTTCTTTTCTTCAGATGGAATGTCTCCAGTTTCTTCAGCTTCATGCCCTGTATCAACTTTTTGGTCATCAATTGAATGCCCCCCCCTCCCCCCAATTGTCAACTAGCACAGTTAGGTCAGCTGGATTCTATAAAACCCATTGAGACATATTTCCAATAAAATTAAATCAATGCCTCCCACGATTTTGCAAGATTAGGACATTTCTAATTCTGATTTTTCACTGCATCCTAACTTCCCAATATGTCCGTCTCCTAACTTATGAATTTTCAGCCACCAACAGTCTCCAGGGATTTGGTAAGATCTAGCAATCACAGAGTTTCCTTTGTGCCAAAACTGGACTTTTCTTCACTGAGTTTCTCTACTGAAAAGGCTGTAAGATTACTGACCTTACGAAAATGTCTATATGTTGTGGCTTGGAGCAATATGCCTTTCATACCGTCGGTTAAGAGAAAGTGATAGGAAAGAGGCCTTTTGTTCAAGACCCTGTAGATCTGTTCCTATGTAGAATCCACAGGGCTTCAGATGAATGAACAAATAGGCTAACACAAGTCCTCTACCCACCCTGCAGGTTATCTCTTAGGATCTCACAGGGGATGTGTCTAAAGCAATAAATGAGTGGGAATCCACACCTTCTTCAAAAACCACAGGAGGTGTGCTTCAAGGGAAAGACAGAGAACTCTGCTCAGAAATCTGGACTTGTGTCAAGCTTCCGATGGACGAGCTCTTCAAAGAACTTGGAGGCATTCTTTACCTTGAAAGTCTTTAATAGAGCAACATACCATCGGCAATACTTGGTTAAAGCCGAAATTTGGATTCCCCTCCCCTGAGCATAATAAAGCATAGTTCCCTCTTTTAGTTAACTGTCATACATCACATTCTCCAATTAGTTTGATAGGTAAGTTTTCCCTCCTTAGTTTAACCTGCCAATTCTTATGGTCTCTTTTTACATACAACCTTGAAAGTGCTCTGCTGCTATGTTATTATGTCTAACTAATCCCCCATACATATTCTTCCTCCCCCCCCTCCCACCTTCATCTAACTCTAACTCTAAAAGTGATACCCAAGCAGAAATATAAAATAGCTGCTTCTTCATCTTTTGCCAAAGCAAGAACATCCGATGTTAGCAGCATTGACAACTTGATTGTTTGCAGTTCAAAAGTGTGAATTCATCTCTTGAAATTAAGGCCAATATTAGAAGTTAGCCGAGGGCCATGCATTACATTGCACTTATTTATTATTTATTTATTAAATTTCTACACTGCCCATCTTCTCTAGAGATCGGAAAATTAAATTATTGGATGTAACCATTTATGAGAGCTTTGATCTGGTAAGACATCTTCTAGCTGATGATGCACAATAGGCCTACTATACATCGTCTTCAAAAATCGAGGTGACTGCTAGACAGGTAGTTCCTAGACTTCCAATCTTTTATTTAACAACCGTTCAAAGTTACAATGGTGCTGAAAAAATACACAACCATTGGTCCTCATTTTTACAACTATCATAGTGCCCCTGCAGTCAGGTGATCAGAATCCAGGCATTTGGCATCTGGCATGCATTTATGATGGTTGCAATGCCCCAGGGTCATGTGATTATTATTATTATTATTATTATTATTATTATTATTATTATTATTATTATTATTATTATTATTATTATTATTAATTTTATTTGTATACCGCCCTTCTCCCAAAGGACTCAGGGCGGTGAACAGGGCAGTACATGTTAAAAGACCTTGCAACCTTCTCAAGGGCCTTCCTACAAGCAAAATTGATGGAGGAAAGTGGATTTGTTTAATGACCATGTGATTCACTTAATGACCCTGACAAAAAGGTCATAAAATTGGGCATGTCTCATTTAATGACCACATCACTTAGCAACAGGGGTTTTAGTCCCAAGTGCGGTCGTTAAATCAAGGACTACCTGTCATTTGTTACAGTTTTCTATATGTTTCATTCATGTATCTCTCTGCATCTGTCCGTCATTGATCCCTTGCATTTTGTGATGGATGACTGCACGATTTCACTTTTAACCTCTTGGCCTAAACTATCTGACAAGTTTATGGGGAGGATAAAAATAGATAAGGAAAAATGCTGCTTTGAACAAAAAAAAATGTTTATCAGCCCAGGAAAGATACGTCTATTCTTTTTGAAGTTGTTCCGTAGTGGATTTATATCTGCAATGGGCCTGTTCACCAATGCAAGTCACGCCTTGATACAGCATCCATGAATGAGAATGGGTAGGACATTTGCAGTCTGGAAGCAGAGCTTCTCACCCTATTTAAAACCTCAGGGGAATTTTCAGGAAAAAGGAAAAAAAAACCCACCATAGCTAGGCTTAGACTAGAGAAAGAAAGGCAGAATTCTTATTTAACAATGACAGGACTCGCTCTGCAGATTAGAAGAAGCAGGGTGGTTATCCATATTGCTCAGCTATTCCAGAGATGGACCTAAAGTACCGAAAACAGGTTCTAGAATTTAACAAATGGTTTCAGTACCTAGTTCAAAATATGTATGAATGACAAGCCAATAAGAAAGGAACTTCTGTTCATTGATACGCAAGCAAATTGTTGCTATGGCTACCACTAGAGGGCACTGAGCTCCAACAGGCCCATTCAAGTCTTTGGCCAAAAAAAAAAAAAAGACAGAGAACAGATGACTTTCATTGACAAACGTGGCACGTCAAATATTTGGAATATTGTGCTATGTGCCTTACTCGTTAAGTCCTGCTTTTTAGAATTCTCACTCCACTTGAGATCTAAAACATAGTTTAGTCCAGGGGTAGGCAACCTTGGCTCTTTTATGACTGGTGGACTTCAACTCCCAGAATTCCTGAGCCAGCATGGCTGGCTCAGGAATTCTGGGAGTTGAAGTCCACCAGTCATAAAAGAGCCAAGGTTGCCTACCCCTGGTTTAGTCCAACGCAGTTGGCAATTCTGGTTTGCAGTGAAACACCCAAGGCACGTCAAGACAGAAAAACACGATATAGCTAGTCCTTGACTTACAACGGTTCATTTGGTGGCCTTTCAAAGTTACAGTGGGACCGACAAAAGTGACTTATGGCCATTTTTCACACTTAACAACCGTTTCAGCAGACACTTGGCAATTGATGCATATTTATGATGGTTGCAGTGTCCCAAAGGGTCTCAGGCACGTTTATGCAACCTTCTGACAAGCAAAATCAAGGGGGGGGGGGAAAAACGGGGTGAGCCAGATTCGCTTAACAACCGTGTAAGTAACTTAACAACTGCAGTGATTCACTTAACAACTGTGGCCGAGAAGGTTGTAAAATGGGGCAAAATTCGCCTAACAACTGTCTCACTTAGCAACAGAAATGTTGGGCTCACCTGCAGCTGTGAGTCAAGGACGATCTGTATTTTGATCATTGAAAAAGGTGGGCTGGCTCTGCTCACCAAAGTTGCCTTATTTGGGAAGACTGCTGTTTGAACAAACTGCCAGGTTTGCAACCCAAATGAAAATGTTTTACTGCTAACATTTTTTTCAGATGTAAAGGGTGTGTGTGTGTCTCTGTGTGTGTGCACTTGTGTCTGTGTGTGTTTCACTGCACAAGCAGGTTTGCACTTCTTTCTCACTCTAGTTTCTCCCTAAACATCTTTAGGCAAATTTCCAAAGAGCCAGTCGTGTTTCTAAGGATTCGTCTGACAAAACAGCAGGCAGAAAACGCCCGACTTCAAATACTTGTATTCTGGGATATTTAACTATGCATGAAATATGAGGAATTTCATGTTTGTGTACACATGGTTGGTTTTCAGTAAGGCAATTTTACATTTTTCTTAAACTTCAAAAATAAGAGCAGAAATAGGTTTGGGGGGAGGGGGGTCTGTAGAAATAAATCATTCCAACTGTCCCTGCGCTAATCCAACCCTACCTTCAGATTCTCCCCCAATGGCTCAACATCTCCAGGAGAAGAACGTTGGGTCACCAGAGGGGAATTGGGGTTTTCCAAGGGTGCAGATGTGGAAAGTTGGTCCCCAATGGCTTCCCACTTCCAACCTTAATTCTCCTCCTATCGAAAGAGGGGACAAAAAGATTAGCCCTGTTCCTTCCATTGACGTTGCTGGCTATTGTCCTTCAGTAGTCGAAAGGGGGAATTGCAGCTCCCTCTCTGAAGAAATGTCCTCACCCTGACTTATAAGTTGATGAAGAACGTTGCAGAGACAAGGATCCAAAGAAATGAAGAGTCCTTCTCTGAGGGATGTCTTCAGGCAGAAGGGGAGGACTAATAATTCTCCAGAATATTTTAATTGGGATTCCTGCACCAAGTGGAAGTTGGATTCAACAGCCACCTACTGTAGATGTTTTCCAATGTTGGGATTCTTGGAATGGATTGTCCGGTTGCCCCAGGCTCTTGTAGAGCAGCATTATGTCCTCCACAGTGCATGAGAAAGCAGATCTTCAATACTGAAATGACATCATTTCCCCTCATTGAGTGTTTCCCAGGATCTCTCTTTCTGCTTTGGTGAAAAGCCATCCTTCCTTCCTTCCTTCCTTCCTTCCTTCCTTCCTTCCTTCCTTCCTTCCTTCCTTCCTTCCTTCCTTCTTCCCTTTCTTTCCCATCCCTTCCCTTGTATCATTTATTTCCTTCCTCCCCCTCTCTCCCCTCTTCATCCCCCCCTTTTCCTTTTGTGTGTGTGTGTGTGTGTGTGTGTGTGTATCTTTTAAATTGGGCAGAACCTGCAAATAACACTAATTTAGAGGTATATTGATTCAAAATAGGAAGGGTCATTTTTGTTATCTTGACAAATAATCTCAGACAAACTTGTCCTCTATGAGTTTGTCAAATCCTTTTTAAAGCCTTGACAATGGCCTTGCAGATTGCAACACTCTTCTCAATGAAAATTCCTCCATCTAGTGAATAAGCCTTTTCTGCCCCTTGCTTGAAAATCTGGAGTCCTCAGCGATAGGTGTGGGGATTTACTTACACATTGCATCCTTAGGATAGGGGGCTTAGCACCCTAATAATGAGCATTTCTGCAAGGCAAGCGCGATTAAGCGCTCCCGGATATCTTCTATAAATGCAACAACTTAGAATCAGGAGAAGCTCTGCAAAGTAAAAGGAATGCAAAGCTTTACAGAACAAATTTGGGTCAGGATGCCCCGAAGGATGCCCTTTGCAATCCAAAACTCTGGTGGGGTTCAAATCCCAAATGTGTTTCAAGAATGCTCCAACCACAAGGGCTGCTGATAGCATTCAGAGAGAGGATATTTTAAGATATTTAAGCAGAAGGTATTTTAAGATATTGAGGAACAGTATTGGCAGACATTGAGGAACAGATACTGAGGAACAGATATTGTCACAGTGGTTAGAATGCAATATTGCAGGGTAACTCTGCCCACTGCCAGGAATTCAATCCTGACTGGCTCAAGGTTGACTCAGCTTTCCATCCTTCCGAGGTCAGTAAAATGAGGACTCAGATTGTTGGGGGCAATATTCTGACTCTGTAAACCACTTAGTGTGGGCTGTAGAGCACTATGAAGCAGTATATGTGTCTAAGTGCTATTGCTACTTGAGGATGGCAGTGATCCTCTCCCATCCCAAAGTGCAGAGAGAGGACAGACATTCTGGTGTAGTTAGAACATTCATGGCCACCTCCAGATTTTGAAGCACTCCTAGGAATTTTGTCTCAAGAGAAGCTTTCTTTGTCACCCCTTCAAGGATGCATTTTTAAAAATTTCCTCCAGTAAACCTGATGTGGCCCAGATGTGGAGCCTTGTGGGAAATTCAGAGGCCATTCTATCATCTAGAGAATCAGAGGCACCTTTAGGAATGAAGACTGTGTTGCCATGGGCATGATCCAAGCACTTCCCCTTTCCTACGCAACTGTAACATCATGAAGCACATAAAAAGGGGGCAGCTCTTGCATAGTGCTGGCAAAACTCTCCTTGATGTCATTTGCCCCCATGCCTCTCACCTCAGATATGTTTGCTTAGAGCTCGAGGCACGTGCCCCAAATTGCCAGGTTTTCATGTCAAAGGAGAAGGGAAGAAAACCCCAACCTTATTTTTAATGCCGAGCCAAAATCTGCCTCCTCTTTGAAAAAAAGTTGTTCATTTTCTACCCTATTTTTAGGGTATACAAAAGCTTCCTTTGAATGGGTGGTGTCTCCTTATTGGAGGTGACACTGCCATTGTTTTGCAATCTCAACCTTAGCCCCTTTAAGAGATCTGGACTTCAACTCTCAGAATTCCCCAGCCAGCATGGAATTCTGGGAGTTGAAGTCCAGACCTCTTAAAGCGGCTAAGGTTGAGAAACACTGATCTACATCTTTTACAATCCTTAGCTTCTCATCCTTCCCAATCTGAAGGAGACCTAAGAGGGGAGTTGCTTCTTATGTCTTCCCTTAGGACTGAACTGATGTATAAGAAGCCAAGGAGGCTGCAAAGCCCTGGAGAGAGGATTGTGCATTAGGAGACAGAACACTTGTGCACACTTATTGGCTACCTCATCATTAAATATGTGCAAGACCATCACTTTCCATTAAGGAGAATTTCATCAACATTCTCTTCTTTTTGGAGGAAAAAGTGAAAGCAGTTTCCTTGTCAGCAAATTGAATGAGAACTAGTAGCAGAAACATGTGGGTACATTTTTTCTGCCTGGCACACTTAAACTTGTGATTCCCTGCAATTCCAGAATCCCACCTCAACATCTCCTGTCCTCTGGTTCTTGAAGATGAGAGAATATGGGATCTTCCTACTGCCCACCTCAATGGGCTGATCACATGCCACCCATTGCAAGCTCTGTCTTGCTGGAAGGTACCCAGTGGCTGTTGCCTGGCAACCACAGGATACCTTGCTCCCCACTTCCCTGTTGTGATGTGTTGCTAGGCAACCGCCATGTATCTTGTTTGTTTATTCCAATTCATCCTGCTTTCCCATCAAAAAGAGAACACAAAGAATAACATTATCCTTCCTTACATCCCTAAAAACCACGAAGCTCTCAAAGTAGCAATGATAAGCAAGCAAGTTGTCCTCAGTACAGCTTTGCCCCAGAGATTCCTCGTAGAGTGGAAGGTCTTCAGGGATGGAGCCAAACTGGCTTCTGCAAGAGACTTCCAGATTATTAGTGCCACCAGGAAAAAGGTCCTGTACTTCACCATCACTCATACATTATGTGAGGACCAGGTCAAGAAACAGAGCAATGGTTATGTAAGATGGGAGTCCTTAGTGCCTCTCCCTTTATCAATTTAATTAATTTAAAAGTCATTGGTGGAGCAGTGGGCTTGGTGGAGCAGTGGGCTAATGCCTCCTTAAGTAACACCAGCTGCCTGCAATTAGTGCAGGTTCGCATCCCACCAGGCTCAAGGTTGACTCAGCCTTCCATCCTTCCGAGGTAGGTAAAATGAGGACCCAGATTGTTGGGGGCAATTAAGCTGACTTTGTAATAATGCCGCTTGGGGGGGGGGTGTGAAAGCCCTAATAGGTGTGAAAGCCCTAATAAGCAGGCATATACATAGAATGAAGGCTACTGCTAAGCTTGTAAGCCGCCCTGAGTCTTCAGAGAAGGGCGGGATATAAATGGAATTAAAAATTTAAAAAAATAAAATTTAAGGCAGCCTTCTATAACTTGGTGCAGTTAACTCCCTGGTCCAATAACTTTGAAGATGACTCATTCCAAATTTCAACTTGCTACTTTGATGTCATTGTGTACCTTCACCTCCTCCCTTTCTTTCAGAGAGTTCAAGATGATGTACGTTGCCTTCCTCCCACTGTGACATAGCTTAGAAGGGGAAGGGCTAGCCAAATGTGCCTTTCTATCAGGATGTAGAGCTTAGTCTCCAGTATGATCTGGTAGGTTAACTTCAGCACTGTACCACTTTCCTGACTGACTCAGGAAGAGATAGCCAAGCTTACACTTGGATGGGAGACAGAAGGAAATGGAAGGGTTGTAGACCAGACTAGAGAATCTAAAAGAACATCCCACAAGAAGATATGGGAAGGGAAATCATTTCCATACAGGTGTCAAGAAAACAACAGAAATGTGTTTATGAAGTCCATCGGAGTCATCCTCAATTCTAGGATGTCCTTACCTTCACCTGTAATACTCTACCACTCATAGCCATTGGCATCAGATTGAGGAAGGTTAACCACTACACTTTTAATTCTATCTTTGCTTCTCCATCCCTTTTTCTCTTCTTTTTGTCTATGTTCTTTAAGTCTTTTTATTGATTATTGATTAGCCCTTGGGCCATATCAAAGTGCAAAGTTCCAGCAACAAATTGTTACTAAAATTTGATAAAGGCAATTTAAAATGGAATTTGATAAAATACAATTTAAAATGGAATTTGATAAAATACAATTTAAAATGGAATCAAAATAAAATACAATTTAAGATGAAATAGTAATAAAATACAATCTAAAATGAAACTGTAATAATGTACAATAATTTAAGATATAGATAAAATATGATAACATCATATTTCGGAGTCACCCTTGCAATCTACCCCAATCAGTCCCACATATGCAGATCTCAACCGGATCATTTTGTTTAAGTACTGTGCTACGTTAAATGTTATTTTCAAGTTCTGGCCAGATATAAGATAAGTTATTTTGATATGGAGATCCCAATGGGTCATTTGTTTGATATATAGACCAAGATACCTGGCTATGTTAATATGACACACCTATCTGCAGGTAGCAGAACCATTATTTACATAATTTACCTAATTACCTGGGTTCTTACAGCACATTGAAGCTCTAACTATATAGGTAGAAATGTGATTTATCAAGTTTTTTGTTTTTTCTCTGCTATGTGTAGAGAATGGGGGTGGTTATTATCCAATAAGTGTATAAAGCACTTAAGTGTGGTAGAACACAGCGTGTGTTGCCCATTGTGTTTAGAGTGATTTCAGATGACCGCTGCACTGTTACTTCAGTTGCAGACATGCAATATTTTTCAGTCAAACCATATCATTATTCAGATATGCCATTCATTGTATCTAACTGACAAACCACTTCAAATACCCTCTGGGCAGAAGTGCTACAAAAATTGATGGATAAATCTAAGATATTGTCAAAGTACCTGGGAAAATGGCACCAAGCAAAGAGACTTTCACATTATTTCCAGTTCAGATCTGGGTTTTTTTTCCTGAAGTGACTTGATCCCAATGCTGAGTCTTTTCCCACTATTTCCAAAATATTGGCTAGGAATTCTGGGAAATGTAAACCAACATAGTTGGAGAATGCTGTTTTATTGGAACTAAAAACCAATCTAGACATTTGACATGTCCTCATAATTCACTTATTTCCAGCCCCCTTCTGGATGTAAATCACCATCCTCAGCGCATTTCATGTTAATGCTGTGCCAAAATTTGCCTTCACTTTCTCCAAAGTTTTCCTCCCCTATGAACAGGTTTCTGGATTTCCACCTTGTTCTCAAAGTAGCCGATAATGACTTTTGACTGCCTCCTGGGGGCAATTTTGAGCATTTAATTAGCTTTTCTGGGTTCAGAAACTCTGCAAAATTGATCCAGTTGGCCCTTGGATCAAACCTGAGGCAAGACTGGCAAGCTGAAAAATATTCTGGAAGAAACCACTTCCAAAAGAATCTGAAGGAGACTTTTCTTTTTTGCGTGTGACTTGTTGGAACTGGCAGAGGAAGCTCCTCCTGGTGTTGCAATGTCCTATTAGACATTAGTACTGCTTTATAAAACCCTAGTAAGACCACACCTGGAATACTGGAGCCAATTTTGGTCACCATATCACAAAAAAGATGTTGAGAGTTTGGGAAAAAAATTCAGAGAAGAGCAAGTGGGATGGTCAAAGTCCTGGAGACCAAAACGTGTGAAGAACGGCTACGGAAGTTGGGTTTGGCTAGTCTAAAGAATAGAACAAACAGGGGAGACATGATAGCAGTAATCCAGTATTTGAGGGGCTGCCACACAGAAGAGGGGGTCAAATTATTCTCCAAAGCACCAAAGGGCAGGAGAAGAAACAATGGTTGGAAACTGACCAAAGAGAGAAGCAACCTGGAATTAAGGAGAAAATTCCTGACAGTGAGGACAATTAACCAGTGGAACAGCTTGCCTCAAGAAATCGTGGGCACTCCATCACTGGAGATTTTTAAGAAGAGGCTAGACATTCACTTGTCTGAGATGGTATAGGTTCTGCTGCTTAAGCAGAGGGCTGGACTAGAAGACCTCCAAGGTCCCTTCCAGCTCTATTCTAGTCTCTCTTTCCAGTATTTGTAGCCCCCACTTCCCATTTTCAAAAGGCTCCATGGGAGATGTTGCCTTATTCTGGTCTTCCATTGGGATCAAGCTAAGAAAACTGGAGAGATGATCCCTAATACAATGGAAAACAGGGCATTCAGACCCACCCCTTGGCCCCATCGCTCCTCAGTTGAGGCAAAGCATCACACTTCACCTACAACAACCTCTCAAACTTTCTCCTGCCCATTCAGGATGGTGCCAGAAGGACCGTCTTTTTCAAGAGAGTGAATGAGAGCCTGAACAAATAACAAGAGACCAGCTTGCACTAGCTCCTGCTAGAGCTGTCCTTTCTGTGCTCTCTCCCTCATCTTTGTACAAACCTGGTGGCTGTTCTCACACAAGGTTTTGTTGACTCTGTGCACCATAACACGACATATGAACTGAGACTATCGGGTTATGTTTTGGAAAACCCTGGTTAATTCACACCAGGTTAAGTATGATGGGCGGTATGGTGGCTCAGTGATTAAGGACCCTGGGCTTGTCACCTGGAAAGCCAGTGGCCAAGGTTTGAGGCCCGAGCACCACAGAGTGCTCGGGCCTCAACAGAGTGAGCTCCCGTTCCTGCCCCAACTCCTGCCAACTTAGCCATTCGAAAGCATGCAAATGTGAGTAGATAAATAGGTACCACTTTGGTGGGAAGGTAACATTATGTTGGCCACATGACCGTAGAAATGTCTTTGGACAGTGCTGGCTCAATGGCCTTGAAAGGGTGATGAGCACCTAAGACCCCTATAGTTGGCAACAACTAGCGGAGTAAAATCCTCAGGGACTCCTTTATCTTCACCGCTTTCAGCGTGATGTGTAAATACAAACATGGTGTTCTTGGGTTTATCAGCTGATGGCCTTCTGTCCCCTTTTCTTCATTTCTACCCCTCTGCATGCCTTTCCTCCTCCCTCCCCTTCTTACCAGCCCCTTGCTACTGGCCTCAAGAAAGGTCTCAAGTCAGAAGACAAAGATGCAGGCAGTTCAACTCCAGTCAGTGGAGTCACGATCCTGAATCTCTCTGGTGTTGTAAATTCAGCGATCCAAGAGCACAAATCCATTGCAATTCCTACTCTATGGAAGCACAGCTCTGCCATTTCTGATTGAGCTTCCAAATGATAGGAAATCTGAATGTGGCATTGCCTGAGGCTCATCTCTGGCCTGCCAAGTCCATCCTATTGCAGTGTCTCTCCTCTGTGCTCTCCACTGCTCTTTTTACTAAAAAGCCATTCTTGTCCCTGTCCCTCACCCGCTC
This sequence comes from Vipera berus, assembly GCF_964194415.1. NCBI lineage: Eukaryota > Metazoa > Chordata > Lepidosauria > Squamata > Viperidae > Vipera > Vipera berus. The sequence goes on along the minus strand of NC_138212.1, from coordinate 17,631,665 downwards.
CTGGCTTTAGAACCATGACATCATAGAGCAAGGAAGGGACCCTAAAGGCCATCAAATCCAACCTCTGCTCACTGTGGAGATTTGAATGAAGGCATCTGAAAAGACAGATCTCCGGCTCCTACCTGAATCCACCCAATAACTCTTCACCTCTCTGCATCATCGATTCCATCATTTTAACACCCCACCACCACCACCACCACCACCCTGCAGCATTCAGGCAGGATTCAGTCCTTCTCTGAGATCACAGCAGCTCAACCAATTGGGAATCTGTAACATGAAGGACTGACCCATCACTCCCAGCAGCTCTAACCTCCCCAGCAAAGCCGGGAGGTCGTTTGTCTCTCTCCCTCCCCAACACTTGCTGATTCTATGGGGTGGCTTGGCTTGGCTTGGGAGAGACTGGCAAACTTTGGGGCCAGATATTGCCCAAGACAGCAGTCCTGGAAGGTCCCCCTACCTGGGGGTGGGAAGGGCTGGTTTGCTGGACCGCAGTTTTAAATACCCCACCCGTGCATTGGAGGGGGTTCAGGCGGGGGGCTTTATCTCTTCTTCTGGGGGGGGGGTGGCTTCAAACTCAAAGGCTCTTTTAGCCCCGCCATCCCATTTGGTTCCAAACTGGCCCAGCTCTCTCTCAGAGGGATGGGGCGGGGAGTTGCAGATTTTCTCCCTATCTCTGGCCGCCGGTTGCGAGCGAGCGAGGGCCCTGCTTGGGCGAGCTGAGCAGGGCTAAGCCACAGCTGAACCCTGGGGAGCGCCGGCTGCCTCCTCCTCCTCCTCCTCCTCTGCCTTTTCCCCTCAGTCTTGATCGGCGGCTTCCCGCCTCCGTTCTTCCTAATCTTCGTTACCCCGGAAGGCCCCGTCCTCCACCCCACTCCGCTGCTTTGGGGCGGAGGGGGGAGCAAAGCAGGCAGGCAGGCAGGCAGTGAACCGGAGAGCCCAAAGCTCAGTGGCGCCTCCCCGCCCCCTTGCAAGCTTCTCTATTCTGTTTCTCTCTGCCCCCCACCCCCACCCCCACGCCGGTGTTCCCGGTCCTTTTCCTGCGCTCCTTCCTTGGACATCCGCTCTCGCTTCAGGCCCTCCGCCGAGAGTTGGGTGGCCCGCGGCTGGGTTCTCCTTGCAGAGAAGAGAAGAAGACGGAGACCAGGACGAGGGCGGTTGGCTGGCTGGTCCAAGTTCCAGGAACCAGGCTTGGGTGGGCAAGCCAGAGACGACGAGAAGCCAGGCTTGGGGGGGGGGCGGGGGGCGGAGGGGGCGGCGGCGGTTTGCAAGGTAGTGGCAACTAAGGCTGGAGTGTCGCCCCCTTTCTGTCCAGGGAAAGTAGCAAAGAAACGAACTGCCAATCAGAAAGGGAAGGAGACCCCCTCCTCCCCCGCTCTGCCCAGTTCCTGGGAAATCCACCTCCGCATTTTTCCTCTGTCTCCTCCCTCTCCCCTCCTTCCTCTCTTCCCTCCCTCTCCCCCCCCCGCCATCTCCTCCTTTTCTCTCATTTTCTCGGTGTCTCAGTAAGTAAAGAAACCTCAACCCTCCCCTTCTTTACTCTTCACCCCTGGATCTGCAGTGCAGGGCTGAAAGGGGGGGGGGGAAGCTTGGAAAGATTGAACCCACGCCTTCTCCCCCCCTCCCCACCCCGTCCCTCCCCCCCTTCCCTTGAAGCCCTTTGCCTTCCAGATCCCAGACCAGCCAAGACCCAGTGCTGTATCTCAGACCTCTCTCCCCGCTGACGTGCGCTCTGGAAAAGCAACCGGCACTCGGAAGGAGAGGCAACCAGACCTTTCGGGGGATTTAAAAGGCTGGGAGGATACGGTCGGCTGTTCTGGATGCCGCGGACAAAGGTAAGAGGAAGCGTGTGCGCGCTTTTTTTTCTTTTCTTTTCTTTTTTCTTGGTTACACTGGGTCAAGACGTTGGCATCCAAGGGGAATGGAAGGCTGGGGGTGTCTGGCTTTGTTTCGAGGCAGGAAAGCGAAGCTGGCGGTTGGAAAGATCAGACTTGCTGTGCGGGTTTTCCGATCAACAGTTAGTTGCCACCTACCTCATCTGCCTTCTGGCGTTGCCTGCCTAGGGTCCAAGGGCCAGGCAGGGAGAGGCGTGAGAGTGGGGTGTATGAGTGCGCGTGTGCGTGTGTGCGCGTGTGTGAAAGAGAGAGAGAGAGAGAGCGCTGCTTGCTCAGTGCCAAATTCTCCCCACGTTGCACTACGGCTCCCAGCTCCACGCCTGCCACTCTAAATCTGCCATGTGGTAGCTCGGTGCCACTTACCTGCAGCGTTCCCACGTTGGCCGTGTTGGTGGTTTTACCCTTCTTCCAACCGGCCAAATTCACCGCGGAGCCCCGCCGGATTGTAAGCGCCTTGAAGTCTCCCGCGGGTATCTCTTTCCATAAGCAGAAGGGCGAGGGGAGCTGTCCCTCTCTGTGGTGCTGAACCTTTCCAGGCTACGTTCAGAAGAACTGCTGCCATTGGCGAGAGAGCCGGGCAGCGGATGCTCGTGTTAAAATTTCTCAGGAGGGGGGGGATTGTTCAGTGGCCCCTTAGTAACAGAGAAGGAATTCAAGCTGTATCCCTCCCTTTCGCCTCTTCCCATTTGGAGATATCTGGAAAAAATAGGGTGAGCCACACTTTTCAGTCAGGTGATTGTAATGAAGCTGGATTTTTTTTTTTGTCCTGCCTTCTTCGCATCTACCTTTCCCAGGTGAAGCAGAGGGAATGTTTCTTCAACTGGCAGCTCAGGCTGAAGAAGGGGGAAAGTAGAATCACATACTCCTTGATGTTGATGCAGGAGGTGAAAGTCTTGTTTCAGCTCTTTGCAGGGGGGAGGGGTGTCAGGAGAAGCGACAGCTTGGTGGCAGCTGGTTACTTGTCACAAAGCAATAAATGTGTGGATCAACCTGTGGGCGTACATATTTGTGTGCGGGGCTTCCAGCATCAATAGATGTCTCTCTTTGAACTTCTCAGGAGGTTCATGAAGATGGTTCTGTCCCCTCCCCCAGGGAACGGGGAACATGCGGCTAAGGAATTCATCCAGCTGAATTCCTTCCATGCAGAGGAAATGGTCAGAGAGATTGACAGTACATAATGTTGAGCTATGATAAGCTGTTGTGTTGGAGGAAAGCAGCAGAAGGACTCCTAATAAAGTTTTCCATGTGATACACCCATTTGTTTCAGGAGTTGGATTGGGTGTTCTTTAGAATGGCCTTTTCCAACCAAGCACACTCCAGATGTGCTGAGATCACAAAGCTGGTTTTGGAGTTCTGAAAGTCCCAATCCCAATACATCTGGATTAGGTTTGGAAGGTAAAGAACATGTCCCAAGCAGTTCCATTGACTGAAAGTTTCCTCAAACACTGGGATCTTTTAACTAAAGTTACAATGGTGGTTTATAAAATTATGATTGGTGTGGAGGAGACTAATGAAGAGCTTTGTTGTTCTCCTTGTGTGATGTCACTCACAATCTCCAAACTGAAACTCTGCTGTAGATCCTGCATTGACAAAAGAAAGGAATGCTGTATCCTGTGTAAATTTGTATTTCTCTGTTGCAAGATGTGGTGTGGGTCTTTGGCTCAGAGGGTCTTACAAGGGAAATGAACTGATTCACAAAGGAGAAAGTTAACTCTGGGTGCTCAGCAAGGGTGCAATGTGCAATTCTCAGATTTAAGGACAGCCTGTCTTTGAATTTCAGTTACTATGGAGGAGAACGTTAGGAACAGATGGTGGTGTGGGATTTCTTAGAAGGGTCTAGCTGCAAAAAAAAAGATGGATTCTTAACAGTACCATTAATTCATTTATTAGATTTATATCTGCTCCTTTCCTGTAGGATCCAAATACCCCAGACTACTATATTCTTTCCTCCAATCATCCTTTCACAACAATCCTGTGAGGAGTCTGGACTGTAAGACAATACAGGCCAAAACTCTCAATTTTCATGACTAAAGATAAACTTAATCCCGTGTCTCACTCAGTATTGCTCTAACACTATAAATATTGCACCACAACTTACTAACTGCACATAAGGCTAAGTTCCTGCCACAAGCCACTGATCTGAATTTATGGGATTCTATTTTATTCTATTCTTTATTCTTCTCATGCTCACAATTAGCCATTATTCCCAGGAGTTATTCAAGCTTCACTTACTTGATATCCCTAATGTTCAAGTGCTGAGCAACTAACCAAATGTTAGCAAGCTTCCCCAATCTTCAGCCCTTCTAGCTTTTGTGGCAGTTCCTATCCTCCACAGCAAGCGAGCTCAGTCATAATGATAGTGGGATTTGTAGCCCATCCCCTCTGGACTTAGCTGCTTCTGAAGCATAACCTTGAGAAGGAGGCTATGTTGTAATAGAAAGAGGAAGGGGGGAAGGGTTTTTTTCCTGAAGATTTAGCTGGTCTGCAGTGAGTTAACCATCTGGGTCTTAACAGGCTCTTAAGCAAGGGTTGGGTCACTTTACCTGTGGACCTATGTATTAATGAAAATATCTATTTCTTTTAAAGTTTCCACATATGCATGTGCGTAAAAGGAAGTGTCCGCTTACTGCTTGGCATATGACAAAATATCTCATGGTACAGCAGACAACACTGTCAATGGGAAGGTGTTAAAGAAGTTAAGATGGTGACTGGGAAGCACCATCCCCTTTTACATGCTCTGCACATGTTTTGATTGCATGGTTGCAATGGCTTTGATTTGCTCTGGGTTTGTGGTTTTGTGGTTTTTTTAACCCCTTTATACAAACAGAGAGATCAGAAATGGGAAACTTGCAATCCCATGCCTGGAAATTCTTCTTTGTAGGTTCTTGTGATCACTATCAGTGAAAATTTCTGAGAGAGTTTCTTGACATTTTGAGATAGGAAACCCTTAAAAACTGCAAGTTGTCCAATTGGGTTAATTAAATATAAGATGGGGGGGGGGAAAACCACTCAAAACTCTTCCCCATAGAAAAATTAGCCCCATTCAAACTGTTTTACTTACAGTAGATTTTTCAGGCTCCTTCAACAATGTTAAGAGCAACCTCCAAACCCCAAACCATTGTCTTGTCCTCCCAGGGACATAAAATTAGAATTAGATGTGACTATGGATTCTACCAAGTCCCCCTCTGTGCTTGTGATAAGACTTCTGATTAAAATCTCTCCACCAAATCTCTCCAGTCAAAAGTGTAGTGAATCCAGTGAAGGATGCTCACCATCTTTGATCACTGTCCCCAAAGTTACCCATCTCATACCGTTAAGAAAACGGAAGCTTCTGATGAAGGGTGACTATATTAGATGATTTTCAGCACCAGATTCTCTCACTATGTTGACTTTTCCTCAACCCCCCCACCCCACCCCCAACATGGCATATAAACTGAAAGCCCAGCAGCTTCTGATACACCTGGCAAGCTACCAGTAGGTTAGTATTAAGGTGGCTTAACCAGCAGAAATGTCTCTCTTGGTGCTAAGGTCCATGAACTCTCATGTGCATTTCAGTTCCAACTCCAGCAAAAGCACTGATGTAGCATCACGTTTGGTCCGAAAGCTGATGCTTCAGTGCCTCTGCTGTTCCTCACAACAGCAATCAAACAAGCCCCATCCCACTGAGAGAAATCAATTGAAAGTCTTGTCGGATTCTTCATGTTGCTGTTCCACATCTACTTTCCAACAATTTGGTCTTCACATGTCATAATTAAGTTACTTGATGCTACCCAGATTCCATGAAACCAAATAACAATGGCTCATGGTTAGAGTATGTGGAGATTATAGTCCAAAGCATGGTGAAATTTCCCTCTCCATTATGAGAGTTCAGGAAAGCCTCTGTCTACTCAGTAGGCTTAATCTAACAACTGCATTATCCCAGTTTCTGGATTTGTATAATGCACAATGTAGTGTTATAAAAAGGCCATATGGGCTGGTTTCACACAAACCATGGGGAGCTGGGAGGAAACAAAGTTCATCATATAGATGATGTAGAGAAGTAACTGCTCTATCTACAACTGAGTTGTTGTGTGACACAGTCACCAAGTGCTGCAGTATAATGTGATTTAATCAAAGGTGGTGATGAATTAGTCCTGTGTATACTCTACATTTAGAACATTTCCATCTATCCAAGAGTATCTGTGGATGAGTTGCACGTAAAAGGGGGGCTTTGACCTTGGGGTTGTAGCTGTCCTTTTGACATTTTTGACTCACACACATATACATGCATCTGAAACCTTCCTGGCTGAAAATGTCTAATGGGAATGTTTCTTGATTTCTTTCATGGGGATATAATACTTAATGAAAGCAAGGCATTGGCATCCATCCTTTGGCCACCATGATTGTGATTTATTACAAGGACTACTTGTAATAAAAGATAAAGTATATCACTTCTGGAAGCAGAAATCCACACATCTTAAACTTGCCAAGGTTGAGAAACACTTTGGATTTCCCAGGACTGCATCAATGACTGCCTGATAATTAAGATCCTTGGCACAACCAGAACAAGTCAATGGAATTAGGGGACAATGTGGAAAAGAACTCCTCAAATAATAATGCCTCCTGGGGATTTCTTAAAGCATTGATCCATGCCTTAAGCCTTATGATCCTGAGTCTCAGAGCAAGAGCAATAAAGGTTCAAACTCTACTCAACAGAGAGCTCCCACTCCCCATTTTAGCAGGACTGGCTAACAACATTTTGAAGCAAAGAATTCCAATTTACCATCCAAATGTGGTGGGAGCTCTCAAATCTTAAATGCTATTTGAGTAATATTTCTCAATTTGGCAAACAACAACAACAACAACAACAACAACAACAACAACAACAACAACAATAATAATAATAATAATAATAATAATAATAATAATAATAATAATAATAATGTTGGAAGGGATCTTGGAGGCCATCTAGTCCAACCCTCTGCTCAGGCAGGAAACCTTATACCATTTCAGACAAATGGCTGTCCAGTCTCTTCTTTAAAATTTCCAGTGTTGGAGTATTCACAGCTTCTGGAGGCAGGTTGTTCCATTGATTAATTGTTCTGTCAGGAAATTTCTCCTTGCTTCTAGGTTGCTTCTCTCCTTGACTAGTTTCCATCCATTGCTTCTTGTCCTGCTTTCAGGTGCTTTGGAGAATAGCTCGACTTCTATGTGGCAGCCCCTGAGATATTGGAACATTGCTATCATGTCCCCGCTCATCCTTCTCATCATTAAACTAGACATACCCAATTCCAGCAACCGTTCCTTATATGTTTTAGCCTCCAGTCCCTAATCATCTTTGTTGCTCTTCTCTGTACTCTTTCTAGAGTCTCAACATCATTTTTACATTGTGGTGACCATAACTGGATGCAGTATTCCAAGTGTGTCCTTACCATTGTAAAGTGGTATTAACACTTCACGTGATCTTGATTCTATCCCTCTGTTAATGCAGCCTAGCACTGTGTTGATTTTTTTTGACAGCTGTAGCTCACTGCTGGCTCATTTAAGTGATTGTCCAATAGGACTCCAAGATCCCTCTCACTTTAAATAGTGGGAATTTCAATTACCAGAATTCCCCAGCTAGTATTTTGGGAAGTGAAGTCCAGGCTTCTTAAAGTAGCCAAGACTGAGATACCTCCTATGCTGGAGACATCACCAAAAGCTAAATGAAGAAATTACTACTAATAATAAAGTTTAAAACGTTTTAAACACACTAATTTAAATTAGTCTAGACCAGGGGTCCCTAACACCGGGGCTGCAGCCCACTACTGGGCTGTGAGCCATTCAGAACCAGGCCATGGAAGAGCGGATGGAACCCACTGCTCACATGGACCCATTCCCTCTCCCCCCCCCTCCACCAGTGAGCAAAGCCAGAAAGATTGGGGAACTCTGGTCTAGACAATGACAAAAACAATGGCACCATTGAAACAAGTCAGGAGCGTCAGTGGAGAAGGATCAAAAAAGGCAACATGATGGTGATGACAGTCATTGAAGCCCCACTTGTTTCATTAAATTTCATTTTGTTGGATAGGATAGGACCCATTGTTCAAGTCTGTCAAGACCTTTTTTGATCCCAAGCTTGTCTTCTGGGGTGTTGGCTATTCCTTCCAGTTTACCGGTGGAGCTCCGGATGGCTCCCGACCTTCGCTCCTTCCGACGTGACCTAAAAACATACTTATTTGAACAAGCCGGCCTGGTCTGAAGGGTTGGGGTATTTTAATATTAACTGTATTAATTTTATTGGAATTGGGCTGTATTATTCTTTTTAAACTTTTGTACATTGTATTTTTACTGTATTTGCCCTGTACACCGCCCTGAGTCCTTCGGGAGAAGGGCGGTATAGAAATTAAATTATTATTATTATTATTATTATTATTATTATTATTATTATTATTATTATTATTATTATTATTATTATTATTATTATTATTATTATTATTATTCATTTTGCCACATCAATTGTACCACTATCTTGACTTTTTTTGACCATACCCCACAGCTACCAATGCCACCATTTATATTAAGTCCCTTAGTCAGCACTGTAAAGATGTGCCTTCTAACCCCTATCAAACCTCTTCTCCTTCAAATCTTCTGTTGATGGAGAGAAGAAAGAGAAAAAGAAGGTATCATGAAGCGAAGTGGCAAGGTAGGAATTAAAAGTGATGAATGTTTTAATTCGCACTTGGCTCCTGGGTGAAAATTACTCTGTCTGATCCCTTCTTTGACTATTCATTTAGAGCTTCAGAACTGTTTCAGAGTAGGGGAGAGAGGTTGTTTACAAAGCTAAAAAAGAATCTCTCTTTGTGTGATAATCAAGGGCAGGAAACGTAATGTCTCTGGGCACCAGGATAGCCATCAGCATTTCTGTGGTCAGCTGACTGTTCTTTGTAGATGGCTTCAATTAAAATAAAATTAAATGGGAAGCTACCAAGCCTCCAAACACCGGCCATTAGCCACATTGTTATGCGTAAAAATGAATAAATAGGATTTTATACAAATAGACAAGTACATGAGTGTTTGAGTATGTACTGACTACCTAAAAGTTGGCCCTCTGAAATAGCTTACACATAAAATTGTCAAAGGTGGACATAATTTTCCCCCAGCTCCTATAAAAGAAGATGCATTTCATTATAAGTTTCATGAATCCAGCATTCACATTTATGCAGAGAGTTTAAATTAATGGGATTCCTTTTTAACAATTCCCATATCATAATGACATCGTAGTAGCCATGAAATTTTGCACCCAAGAAAGGGGTGGGTGGGAAATCAGCTAAGATTTCCAACTTCTGACATTTGGAAACCTCAAATTGAGAAATGATATTGAAGGAGGCCTAAACAAGCAAACTCTCAAATGTGTACAAGAATGCCTCTGGGCCCCACATAGACCCCAAGAGGCTTCCTCAGGAAAAAAAAATTAACAATGATAGAAACCATAGCTGAGTGGTTTGCTTAAAAATGTACAACAATCTAAATTTAATAAATATAAGAATAGAATTAATCTCGATGCTAAACTGACCTTGTAGAGGTCTTATTTTCCTTTGGTTAGTGTAATTCTTAGTTCTTTTTCTCTATTATATTTAGTATATTTCAATAACTGTAATATAGGTAGAATTTTTTTTCAGATTGTGCAACTACTCGTATATTTGGTCATACTAGGTGTTTTGTCATATCTCAGCCATATCGCCTTCGCTTAAATGGAATTTTTACTCCTGGCATGTGGTCTTTTGGTTTGTCACATAGTCAGCCATATGTTCAGATGGAATTTGGTATTTCTGTCCATTTATTGGGTCCTTCCCAAGGACCTGGGATAGGCAGATGTGGATATTTGATGATATTAAATTGACCCATTGGGATCCCCAAATCAAAATAACTTACCTTATGTCCGGCCAGAACTTGAAAATAACATTCAACGTAGCACAGTATTTAAACAAAATGATCCAGTTAAGATCTGCATATGTGGGACTGATTGGGGTAGATTGTAAGGGCGACTCCGAAATATAAGGTTACCATATTTTATCTATATCTTAAATTTGTATTTTATTACTATTCTAACTTAAATTGTATTTTAATTCCATTTTAAATTGTATTTTATCAAATTCCATTTCGGATTGCTTTTATCTAGTTTTGGTGACAGTTTGTTGCTGGAACTTTGTACTTTGATATGGCCCAAGGGCTAATCAATAAAGTTGTTGTTATAAATGAATTAAGAAAATGATGATATTAAAGGTATTGTCACAAGATATAAGCTGTTTCAAATAAAGTTCAGAACAGCTTTACGATTAACAAGAATATACCGTTATTGTTATTATTATTACTATTGTTGTTATAGTGTTGCCAGGGGTGTGATGGTGGTTAAAGATGTTGAGCTTGTCAACTGGAAAGCTGACTGCCCAGGTTTGAGACCCGAGCACTACATGATGGGGTGAGCTCCCATTACTTGCACCAGCTCCTGCCCACCTAACAGTTTGAAACCATGCAAATGCGAGTAGATAAATAGGTACCACTTGGGTGAGAAAGTAACAGCGTTCCATGTACCTATGAACACCTCCCTCTAAGAGCTGTACACAACTGGACAGGGGAAACCTTTATCTTTACCTTACCTACGGTGTTGCTTATTTTGCTAACCCCGCACAACTGAAAAACCCACAATATTAATACCTTGGCAGGAAGGTATTAAGCAACTTTAACATGCAGAATTTACTGTTTCACTTTCACATTTTGATAGTGCAAATCTGGAGATACTTTAGGCCAGTCATGTCAAAATGCCAGCCCGCGGGCCAGATGTGTCATGCCGAAACCGCGCCCACCCCATTGCCGGCAATGGGGGGGAAAGTTGCAATACGTCATGTAATGTCACATGACGTTGCGAGTTTGACATGCCTGCTTTAGGCCAGTATTTTTCAGACATAGCAACTTGAAGATGTGTGGACTGGCTGGGGAATTGTAGGACTTGAAGTGCACCCATCTTCAAGTTGCTAAGTTTGAAGAACACTTCCTTAGGCCGGCAAATATAGTCCTGGGGTGCTGTGAGTTGTCTCTCTCTAAATCCCTGCACACTGAAAGTTGCTTTCAACTCTTTTTTCTTCCTGCTACTCTCTAGAAGATTTGCCCAATCCATGCCAGGCACCCAAGCCACGGGAACATCTCCAGTGTGACTTATCCAGCAGAACTTTCCATGCCTCATTGCTGATGAGTTGTTCTTCATTTTCCCCCACTCAGCTGTTGTAGTCGGCTTCTATTGTTTCTCCCCAACGCAAGGATATTATTAATTCCCCAGCACGTTCGAAACACTTGCATGAGCAACAAGGAGCATTTCAAAGGGATAACGAGTTCAACTCGCTCGGATGTGCGGGCAGCAGGAAGACAAAAGGATCTCTCCAGCCATCCCACCGAGTGGGATGGGAAACGATGAATTGGAGGCTGATTAAAAAAAAAATCACATCAGGATGACGATCTTTGCTTCCATATTTGCCACGGAGGATGTGTCAAAATTGGAAGGAGTGAAATAAAGTGGCTGATTTCATTAGGCACCATACAAAGTTTGAGTTGGGGGGGGGGAGAGGTTGGAAAGAGGCCAATCAGTCTAGATACATCTCTCGTTAACTTTCACAGAGTTCAACCATTGGTCCTAAATTTGCAAATGATACAAATGTGTTTCTATTGTTTTATCGGCATCCTGTCTTTTTGTCATGTAGCAATGTTGTTGCTGTTTTACTGCAGAGCTTCAGAAATGAACCAGGCACACGGTAATGGTGGTTTGAGGCAGGGGGTTGGCTGCCTTGGGCAAAAGAAAAGGCCCAGAAACTAGGAAACGACCCAGCACCCCATCTGCCACTACCAAGGCTTCAGCCTCCCCCCACCCACCCACCCTTTTGGGTGCATTCAAGTTTCACGTACAGCAAACTTCCTGCTTACATCAGGTGACACCCCCCCAAAAAAGGAAGGAAGGATATCTTTCAAATATCCCTCAGTTAAGACAGTCATTTCAAAATGACAGAGTTGGGCAACAAAGGAGAGTATCAATGTTCATTCTATTCAGTGTTTACTATGGAGACGTCATGAGGACTTGAAGTATGCTTTAGGGCAGACATGTCAAACTCGCGACGTCACGTGATGTCACGCAACGTATCAGGACATTGCAGGCAATAGGTTGGACACGGCTTCCGGATGACGTGTCCAGCCCGCAAGCCGGCAGTTTGACACCCCTGCTTTAGGGGACTTTAGTAGAGATAGTACTTGACTTATAACCATTTGTTTAGTGACCGAAGTTACAACAGTGCTGGGGGAAAAAAAGACTTATGACTGTTTTTCATTTATGGCTGTTGCAGCATCCCCATGGTCATATGATCAAAATTCAGACGCTTGGCAACTGATTCATATTTATGATGGTTGCAGCGTCCCAGGGTCATGGGATCCCCTTTCGTGATCTTCTGACAAGCACAGTCAATGGGGAAGCCAGATTTTTTATTTTTTTATTTTTTTTAATTCCATTTATATCCCGCCCTTCTCCGAAGACTCAGGGCGGCTTACAAGCTTAGCAGTAGCCTTCATTCTATGTATATGCCTGCTTATTAGGGCTTTCACACACACCCCGCCAAGCGGCATTATTACAAAGTCAGCTTAATTGCCCCCAACAATCTGGGTCCTCATTTTACCTACCTCGGAAGGATGGAAGGCTGAGTCAACCTTGAGCCTGGTGGGACTCGAACCTGCACTAATTGCAGGCAGCTGGTGTTACTTAAGGAGGCATTAGCCCACTGCTCCACCAAGGCTCAGATTCCCTTAACAACCAGATTACTAATTTAACCACTGCAAGGATTCACTTAAGAACAGCGGCAAGAAAGGTTGCAAAATGGAGCAAAACCTAGTTAACAACTGCCTTGCTTAACAGCAGAAAGTTTGGGGCTCAACGGTACTCGCAACTTGAGAACTGTCTGTAGGTTGATGTTGTCCGTCAGACGAAACCATCCTTTTCTTGGCCCTTCCATCTACAGCGCAAAGAGGCGTGCAAAGCGTTTTAGTTGGGGAAGATGTTGAAGTCCAAGTGTAAACCTATGAAAGCGTTCAAGGGCAGAATTGATTATTTCCACCATTAGGAAAGCATTAGGAGCACTTGTCCCACAGGTGCCTTTTCAGGAGGCAACTGGACTTTCTTGTTTTTCTTTGAAGACGTTTCACTTCTCATCTGAGAAGCTTCTCCAGCTCTGACTGGATGACGGGGAATGGAAGGATTTATGTTCCTTGCAGACGGCTGGTCATTTGCCTTCTTTTAGAGAGCCGCTGAGGCCATTTGGAGATTTTTTTCGTGTCCTCAAGGTCACTTGAGTAGTGCAAATGGGTGGGAAGCCTTCTTGGCTGCAGGATGTTTTCTGCCCTGGGTCCCTTGGCTGTTGCACTTCCTGCAAGATCTGAAGACAGAAGCTCACACCAAGCTTCTGCTTCAGGTGCCTAGCTGCGGATATCAGATCTGCAGGGTTTCAGGCTTCCAATGTTTTATGTACTGCAAATCGGTATGGTTTTTCCATGAGGGGCTGTGTTGGCCAAGACGTTTGGCAAGCTGGAACCCCAGCTTCATTAGAAGCACCAGGTTGGAGAAGGTAGTTGAAGTGATGGGCTGCAGAACAGCTGTGGATCTGGATTTTGAGTTCAGACTTCATTCTTTACCTCATGGCACTAAATGGTATCCAACAACTTTCCTCCATCCATTGTAGTTGTTAGGACCTTTGGGGATATAAGGGTTAGATTTTACTTCCCAGCAGTGAACCTTACTCTGAAAATGGGATCACACAGCTCTGAACCTTGAGGATCATCTCCATTGAGACTATACCTCAGGGGTCTTCAAACTTGGCCCTTTTATGACGTGTGGACTTCAACTCCCAGAATTCCTCAGCCAGGTGCCTGGCTGAGGAATTCTGGGAGTTGAAGTCCACACGTCATAAAAGGGCCAAGTTTGAAGACCCCTGCTATACCTGATGGTTACTGGGTGTCACAATCTGTAATTTATTGAGTCCACATCACCATGGCACAACAGCTGTAGCCATTAAAATTGAGCCACAGTACAGCTAGGCCTGAAATTACAACCATTCCTTTAGTGACTGTTTGAAGTTACAACAGCACTGAAAAAATGACTTATGACCTGTCCTCACACTTATGACCATCACAGCATCTTACGATCCTGCACTTGGCAAGCTGCATATACTTATGACAGTTGCAGTATCTTGGGGTGGGGTCACATGTTCTCCATTTGTGACCTTCCCAGCTAGCTCCCCGCAAACCAAGTCAATGGGGGGAAGCTGGATTCACTTAACAGCCATGGGATTCACTTCACAACTAGGATGATTCACTTAGCAACAGTGAGAAAAAAAGGTCATAGAATTGGGCATGACTGTCTTAACGACTGCCTCACTTAGCAATGGAAGTTCCGGTCCCGATTGTTATCATAAATCAAGGACTACCTTTATTGATAAGAGATGTCCAGGAAATAAGGCAAAACCCCACAAGATACCCAGAAAACTATAAACGTGCTCACTACAGTGGTTGCATGCAAAGAGCACTTTTCAGAAGTAATAAGAACACACACAAAACAAAGGGATGCCATCACACAATGTGCTTAACATGATGCCTGAATAAACCCATTGGCTGAGTTTGCACAATATATCAAGATAGAATCAAGATCACTTGAAGTGTTAATACCACTTTATAACGCCTTGGTAAGACCACACTTGGAATACTGCATCCAGTTTTGGTCACCACAATGTAAAAAAAACGCTGAGACTTTAGAAAGAGTGCAAAGAAGAGCAACAAGGATGATTAGGGGGCTGGAGGCTAAAACATATAAAGAACGGTTGCTGGAATTGGGAATGTCTACTCTAAAGAAGAGGACTAGGGGTGGCATGACAGCAGTGTTCCAATATCTCAGGGGTTGCCACAAAGAAGAGCAAACCAACCTATTTTCCAAAGCATCTGAAGGCAGGAAAAGAAGCAATGGATGGAAACTAATCAAAGAGTGAAGCAACCTAGAACTAAGGAGAAACTTCCTGACAGTGAGAACAATTATCAGTGGAATGATGTGCCTTGAGAAGTTGTGAATACTGCAACACTGGAAGTTTTTAAGAAGAGATTGGACAATCTTTTGTCTGAAATGGTATAGGTTTTCCTGCCTGAGCAGGAGGTTGGACTAGAAGACCTCTAAGGTCCCTTCCAACTCTGTTATTCTGTTATCAAACTAGCTTGCAGCTAACATGGTTAGAGTGCTGGGTGAACAGAGCCATTGTGTTATTTTAACTCAATCCTAGGATCTGAGGGGCCGTTTACACTTGCAAACATTTCAAGTCAAAAATGTAGAATATCCCCTTCATCACGGGATATGGTTCACACACAGTGCTACCCATAATATGATTTGCTTGATTTTGGGTTAGCACGCTGTATGAACCCAAGTCAGCTATAGCTTATTCAGTAGGACATGTTCAAGCAAATCATGGTTTAGGGTAATTTGTGAAACTGTGTCAGCATTTCTTGGGGATCTGATGTGTAGTTTTAGCATCTGTAGGAAACTAGCACTCATCTGATCAAATCAACATATTAATTTTGTGCTTGGAGTGGGGAAAAAAATGAAACTTTGATTTTGGTTTTACTGATTAGATTGATTCATTGTTATAGAAATGGCTAGTTTGTACTATTATGGAAAAGTAAAAAGTTGAGATTCTATGTTAATGCTTTACAGCAGACGTGTCACACACAAGGCCCGGGGGCCGGATCCGGCCCGCGAAGTGGTTTCATGCGGCCCGCGAAGTCATCCTAGAAACAGTGAGGGAACGGCCCCCACTGCCTTGGCCCTGGCCCAGAGACCCTCCTTCTGCCAGAGACCCTCAGACCTGTCCCACTCCTGCCCAGGCCCCCATAGGCACCCTTGATGCGAACGATGTAGAGCTGGCCACGCCCACCCAGTAGGCCATACGCACTCTAGCCACGCCCACCCAGTAGGCCACGCCCACCCTGGCCATGCCCACCCGGCCCCTTGAGGGCAACCGCAATGCTAATGCGGCCCTCAATGAAATTGAGTTTGACACCCCTGCTTTACAGTATTCTGCTGCAACAGAGGAAGTCCGAAGTCAGTACCTTTTCTTCTCTTCCCCTTCTCCCTCCCTACTGTGTCCTACCATTTGCTTTTATATTTTTGTATTTTTACTCTATAATTTAATAAAAAATGTTATTTAAAAAACATGTCACCCAACATTGTCTTAATCATCACTGATTTCTATTTAATGCTATTCATTTCAGAGAAGGACTCAAAAATGGCCTCTCAAGTCATACAGTTCGATGCTACATTTGTACAAGGCACCATGCCATCATTCAGGACCTGAACTTCTTATAACAGTATTTTATTTGGATTTATTTTAGCAACTACGTTCTTAATTATTTTCAGACTCCATTATGTTGATCGTTTTTCTCTTACACACATCTACATATATAGAGAAGGAAGAAATACTTCTTTTATTCAGTACAATGTTTGTATCTGGCCTTAGGGCTATAATAAATTTGATTAGATTCGATTCTTAATCATCATTCGCTGTAATATTTCAACACGGCTTTGCTGCAAGAGCCGTGGAACTAAACCTGAGTCTGAGTGGCATTAGCGGGTAGCCATTTTAACTTCCCACAATGCTATTGGTGCTACACCAGGGCACTGTGGGAAATTTAAATCCCCGTCTTCTTTGATCACTTCCAGTAAATCCATAGTGGAAATCTGTTGGGTTGGTGCTCCGCTGGATTCTGAAGCCCAAAAACAAAATATCGAAGGATCAGGTGTGTGGAGATCCTTTACCTCACGAGATTTTGATGGCATCCTGAAAGTGTAGAGGTAGTCCTCGATTTATGACCACAATTGAGCCCAAAATTTCTATTGCTAAGCAGACAGTTGTTAAATGAATTTTACCCCATTTACGACCTTCATTGCCACAGTTGTTAAGCAAATCACTGCAGATGTTAAGCTAGTAACACGGTTGTTAAATGAATCCAGCTTCCCCCATTGACTTTGCTTGTCAGAAGGTCGTCAAAAGTGATCACATGACCCCAGAACACTGCGACCATCGTAAATATGAGTCAGTTGCCAAGGGGCTGAATTTTGATCATGTGACCCGGGGGATGCTGCAACGGTCATGTGAAAAATTGTCGTAAGTCATTTTTGGGGGGGCTGTTGTAACTTTGAACGGTCACTAAGTGAACTTTGATAAGTCGAGGACTACCTGTATTTCATAAGAAGTCAGGGGACTTTTTATCAATGCCTGAATTGATTTAATTTTGATTGAAGTAGCAAAGCTTCATGACAGATACCTTTTCTGATATATTGAAATGGAGTATTAGCTGACTTACAATTATGTAAGCCAAAGCTGAAGGCCCTTATTAGGAGGAAAAAAATGTACTTTATGTTTTAATCCCCAGTGACAGAACTACACTGGAATCAAATGAGGCTCCAAACCGAATAAATACAGTAAGTAGATTGCTGTTTCTCTGATTAGTATTTGCTCACGCTGATGACAAGCAGCTTCCATTGATTAATTAATTAAGGCCTATGTTGATTAATCTACCAGTTACGTTGATGAGACGGCATGCATTATTGACATGTGCTTTGACTTACAAAGTACAGATACCTATATTTCAATGTCCATCCAGAGTTGATGAGAAATCTCTACATCTTTGGCCAGTAAAATAATTCCTACCCTGAACTATTACCTCAGCAATGAATTAGTGGCACAGAATCATGGGGCTGTTTTTAAATAACTTTTTATCGCTTTCAAATGATAGCAGGAAAAGAAAAAAAAGGACAAAACACAAAAATAAATTATCAAAAGAAAAAATAACCCTGCATAAATGCTTAAAAATAAGTGGGGGGAAAATACAGTAGATGTGTTTTATTTATTTATTTTTGCTTTACCAACTGATTAAGGCTTTCCTCCTCTTTAGGAAGATATTCATTTCACACATATCACCCATCCTTTCTCAACCAAGATATTTGATAGAGAGTCAGCTCTGTTGAATGACATTGCTCAGTCTTGGGACCAACAACATGGTGGGAATCCTGTTTAAAGGGTGTCCAGCTCTCTCCCAGTTGTTAGCTTATGTGAGAGATGATGGTTAAGGGTGATTTCAATAATCACTTTGGGACTTGTTTAGAACATAGAACAGGGGTCTTTAAACTTGGCCCTTTTCGGACTTGTGGACTTCAACTCCCAGAATTCCTCAGCCAGGCATGTTGGTTGAGGAATTCTGGGAGTTGAAGTCCACAAGTCATAAAAGGGCCAAGTTTGAAGACCCCTCCCATAGAACATAGATAATAAGGTTGGAAAGGACCATGGAGGAAACCTTGGCTTTTAGCATCCTGGAAAAACAGTTGTCTAATCTTTTCTTGAAAACCTCCATTGATGGAGTTCTACAATTCCGGGAGGCAAGTTGATCCATTGATGAATTGTTCTCACTGTCAGCAAATTTCTCCTTAGGTCCAGGTGAAATGAAGTTCCAGTGAAATGGGTCTACATAGTTTTACATTTTATTTTTTAACTTTATAGGGTTTATTTGGAAAAAAAAGTATTTTATCCTGCAGAGAAATGGAGCTACATGCAATTATTAAAAAAAAAAAGACCAGCACAAAGACAGAATTCATAAGTGTTGTCACAAGAAAAGGTTAGAAAACAAAACACAGAAGTGTGGAAAACAGCCTGGAAATTATGTTATAAAACAAAAAAGTCTAAAAATATTGCGTATGCTATCTGAAAGGGGTGTTGTTTTTTTCTTTATCCATTTCTTGAAAGGAAGAAAAAAATGATGATGAATAGCAGTATCCACAATCCATGGCTGCAAATTAGGCATAGTGTTGTATTGTGGTTTGTTGAATGGTGTTAGAGATATTGCCACAGGATGTAAGCTGTACCCCAATCTGCCTTTTGCAATTGACTGATGGTGAATTTGTCAATGCCGATGATGTTTGGGGAGCTGTTTTGGGATTGCACCCAAGGTGCTTATGATTATTGGCACTACCTTTGCTTTCTTTTGTCACAGTCGTTCTGTTTCTATTTGTGGGTCTTTGTATTTTGTGATCCTCTCTAGGTCTTTCTCTTCTATTCTTCTGCCTTCTGAGTAATGCCAAGTCCACAATCCAGACTTTTTTTGTCTTTCTCATCGACCATTGTTAAGTCTGAGGTGTTATGTGGCAGGTGCCTGTCTGTTTGAAGTCTAAAGCCCCAGAGCACTTTAGCTTCTTCACTTTCTATGGCTTTCTCTATTTTATGGTCTCACGGTTCCTTATTAATACACCATTATTAGTGTTATTGTTGTTGTTGTTGTTGTTGTTGTTTCAGTGTTGCTTATTTTGCTAAAACCCACCACTGAAAAACCCACAATTCTTCATTAATACCTCGATGGGAAGAATGAGGACAACTTTAATATACAGCCACTGATCCAGAGTCATATACCCCAAAACTGATGTGCTCCCAACAAGGAAAGTATAGATTTTAGTAGCTTCTTCTTTGGTTGCTCATCCATTCCTTCCTTCCTTCATTCATTCTTCTATACCAATTGCTGGATAAGATGGCTAATTCCTTCAATGGGATCTGTTTCAGTTATTTCTGAGTGGGGACTATCTCTTCCCTTTGTTTCATAAATGAAGCAGTCAATGAGAGGACTCTGTCCAAAATTCCACCTAGGAACATGCCTGATCCATGCAGTCTTGTGACATCTGAGTTGGAAAGACACTGGGGCTTTCCTATCTATGGGCCTCCTCATGAGAAGAGAGTCAGGTAGACCGATCAAATCCCGGTTAATAGCAACCACAGGGAAGATAGGCTTCTCTTCTATTTCACAAAGCAGGAATTCAATTATTATCCCTACAGATCTGGAGCAAAGGAGAGGGCAATTATGCCACCTTCATACAGCTGTGCTGTAGACAGCTTTCTCTTTAAATAACAAAGAGCATATGAACAACTGCAGTGATTCACTTAACCACTGTGGCAAAAAAAAAGGGGGGGGGGTGAAAAAATGGGGAAAAACTCACTCAACCACTGCCTTGCTTAGCGATAGACATTTTGGGCTCAGATACGGTTATAAGTCGGGGGCTACGTTTTACCAGCTTCATAACAGCCTAACTGTCACAGTGGGGACCCTAAAGATCGGTACAGATTCAGAAGATTCTGGTGTGGACAATCAGCTACAATGATCAGTCAATACGTCCACCTCCTCTCCTGATCCTAAAAAAGCCCTGGCGTTGTGCTTTCTAAAATGCAGGGGCTATACTGATTCAAAATGGAAAATAGTTCAGTTACTGGAATTCTTGTACAGATAGTTCGCAAGTTACAGCCATTCATTTTAACAGTGGTTGTTAAAGGGCTCAGGAAAAAAGAGCTTTAATAACCTACACTAGCACTTATGACCATCGCATCCTGCCTTGTGATGATGTGATTGCAAATTGGCTGCTTGGCATCCAGCTTGCCTTTACGACCAGTTGTGGCAAGCTGGCGGTCGCAATTTGCAATCTTGTTGTTGTCCCGTGGTCCCAAAATGCGTCCACTGGGATAGCTGGCTTCACTTAACAACCGCATGGTTCACCTAAGGCTGTTGTAAAAATGGTCATATCGTTGAGTCTGGTCCATTCCATTCATCTCAATATCTCTTTTAAAAAGGAACTCTGGGAGATTTGTGCATGGAAAAAAAAGTCCCCTTCAATTTTGGGGAGATCCAAAGAGTCAGGAATTAGATGGCAGCGCAAAATTGTTAGCAAAGAAGCATATAAGGGGACTGGAAGCTACATTCAAAATGCCCTGGTTTGCAGATAACCCAGTTACAGTTTGGCCCATTAAGCTGACTTTTTTTTCCTATTTCAATTGTACTCATTGTGTCAATTCATATGCAAGTTGGAGAGTGTGTACATGACTGCGTGCATATTTGATATAAATTTCTGCTATTGCTGGAGAGAGAAAGAGAGGGAGCATAATAAAAGAATATACAGTATCATCGGACACACACACACAAAAAAGAAGCAAAGAGGGAGAAAGGAAAAGGGATCCATGCAATGTTAATGCTCAAATTAATTCAAACTTATTGTTAAATTTTGGACCATGTGGAAAAATATTGCTCATCTTCACATTTTTAGAACGTGAGATCTTTTGCTCTTTTTTTTTTTTTACTAATGATGTTTAATATGAATGGCCAACCCCTTGATATTAGTCTAATGGTGCTTTCATGAAAATTCTGACTCACTTCCTACAGATTCTCACGGAAAATGGACTGGGCTGTGTGTGTGCTTATATTTGGACTGGACTGTCTTAGAGGGTGTACAACCCAGGGCTCACAAAGAACAGTGTTCCTATATCTTACCCGCAGAGGTAAGGCAAGTCCCCACTCTTCCAATTTTCTAGATGTCTGTAAAGATCTGGCTTTGCCAATTAGCCTTGAGGTCTAGAAGTATGATGCAGCCTTGGGGATGGCTGATGGCCTGAGGACACTCCTGCTGCCTTGTTAATCTCCTAGCTTTTTGGATTTTTAACTTGGTTGCTATTTGTATTTTAGCCTGTCTGTAATGTTGCTTTCAATGTTTGCTTTTATTCATGTATTGATATGGTTTCTTTCTGTTGTTGAAGTGGGTAGTGTGTAAATAAATAGTGAAGGAAAAAATTGTAATTTCAGGTTTTCAGTGAACATGGGATTCTGCGACCTCCTCCTCCTCCTTCATTTTTTCTTCTGCAAGTGCAGGGTTGAACAAACACCATTTCATGGGATCAAACAAAGCAATCAGGTCCAGCTTCATGTCCATGTCAATTGGGTCTTGCTACTTTTGCTTGGCCTCAGTTTTGCATGAATTAAACTTTTATAAGAAATAAATCTGGGCAGCCTTGGGCCATTTTTCAAGGGTGCCCTGAAATCCTGCTTTGATGATCCAATTTGTTTGTGAAAATTATAAGGGAAGCCTATCCCATATGGAGGAGAGCTAGCGAGCAAATTCCAACTGTTTTCCAATCAGCCAGAAAGACACTTTGCATTCTTTTAACTCTTTTACTGACAGCCATGCAGCACGCTGGTGATTAGGAGAGGAAACCAAATGTGAAGCAAGTGTGAGAAGATCTGGTGGGTGTTACAGTCTTGACATATGTTGACATCTGACACATTTACAAAACCGGCTCAGCATATGCTGAGTCAATATTGATTGTTAGAGTGTCGGAAAACTCATGTTGCTTTCAACCTGGTTATAATCTGAACAATATGGCAATGGATCAGGAAGAGAAAGGAACAAGAAGGAAAGCATTTTTATAAAGAGAGAGAATGGAAGAAGAAGAAGAAGAAGAAGAAGAAGAAGAAGAAGAAGAAGAAGAAGAAGAAGAAGAAGAAGAAGAAGAAGAAGAAGAAGAAGAAGAAGAAGAAGAAGAAGAAGAAGAAGAGGAGGAGGAGGAGGAGGAGGAGGAGGAGGAGGAGGAGGAGGAGGAGGAGGAGGAGGAGGAGGAGGAGGAGGAGGAGGAGGAAAGGAAAGTTCACCAACAGGTGACTAGAATGTCAGCAGTAAAGATACTCTATAAACCTGTGATACTTTTACTGGTGTTTGAAATAAAGCAGCACTAAACATTTCACAACAAATCTATTGATCAATGTATGAGATTTATATCTAATACCTCAAATCAGCATAGAAAAGAAGAGGATTCATTGGGCCAAAGTGAGTTTGGTGGAGAGCAGGCTTCAACTTGGGTCTTATAAAACCCGTAATGGGTCTTATTACAGGTGGAGATGAAACAGCGTACAGGGGGGAGGTACAAAAACTATCCCTATAGTGTTTAGAGAACAACTTGCACCTGAACATCGGCAAGAAAAAGGAGATGGTGCTAGACTTCCGGAGGAAAAGAGAGGAATCTGCCCCACTTTACATCGGGGGGGGGGAGGCTGTGTGGAGAGAGTTTCCTCCTTTAAATTCCTGGGAGTCTACTTCTGTGAAGATCTTACCTGGAAAGTTAATACAACCCAGGTGGCCAGAAAGGCCCAACAGAAACTCCACTTCCTCAGGATCTTACGGAAGAATAAGGTAGAACAACGGCTAATGACCTTCTTTTACCGGTCTACTATAGAGAGCATTCTCTCACACTGTATTGTGGTTTGATATGCTGGCCTGACAGCCACGGATAGGAAGATATTACAGAGGGTGGTGAGCACAGCACAAGACATTGTGGGCTGTCCCCTGACACCACTGGATAACATTGCCAGGGCTCGCTGCCATGGAAGAGTGAGGAAAATTCTCAGGGACGACTCACACCCTGGTCGGTACCTCTTTACTCTCCTACCATCCAGTAGGAGATACAGGAGTATAGCCAGCCGTACCAACAGGCTGAAGAACAGCTTCTATCCATGGGCTGTCAGGCTCTTGAACGGGAAATAACTTTATGTATGATTGACTTATGAGGCCGGTGTGTTGTGCAATTAGCTCACATGGTGTAACAAGATGGTGGGTTTATTGTCACCGTGAGTTGTGGGGGGGGAGCACGAAGGGAGGTTCAGCCAATCTCAATGTATACATGTTGTAGTTTGACAATAAAGGTTCATTCATTCTTCCCTTTTTAGTCCAACATCTTCATCATAACACCACACTGACTCACTAATTAATTGTCTCAAAGAAAGAGAAAAGAAGTAATGATGTTGGGACACAGAGCAAACTTAGTTTTCGAGTGTAAAAATTTCCTAATACAAATCACCCAGCAGAATATAGTTGCATATAAATGCAACATTGCATTTCAGCATGTTGTCAGACACACAACTATACAATTGAAGGTTGACAAGAAGAGGAAATAGTGTGTAGATGTGAGATGACAGGATCAGAGTGTCTGTAGGGTTTGGTCAAAAAAATCAGGACAGCACCTACAACAGGGAGGTTAAACAGCTTTAATCCTGCCATCCTGGATCCTTTCTTGACTTTTTTGAACTCCCCCTGCAGAAACCCCTTCTCAGGATTAATGGCCTTTGCAAGTGGGAGTGAAGCATGCCAGGACAACACAAAGGATTCCAACACACAATTGCTCATCTACAAATATGTTCCTTGATCTTTCACTGACGTTATTTATTTATTTAGCGTATGGCAAAAATGTTAAAAAGCCCATCACAATTACATTCTCAATGAGCAAATATGAAACTGTTTAGTCTATTTACAAATTCAAAGGTAGACTAATTGTATAGTCCATATATGATGGAGTTGCCTACAGAAAATAACTTGGGTTTGTTTCCCTGATATGCGTGCAGAGGACATTGTTCCATAATATGCCCCACTGTCTGTTTTGGAGCACCGTTGCTACCTTCGGAAGAGAAGAGCTTTCCCATTTATGGAGGAGACTAGGTGCACCTGCCATGTTGAATCCTAAAAATGTTGAGGATTGACCAGGTCTTAATGGAGTAGATTGAATCCTTTTGGATTCAAGAAATGTTGTGACACTCATTCACTACGTGTCTCTCAAGGACAAATTATTATTATTATTATTATTATTATTATTATTATTATTATTATTATTATTAATAATAATAATAATAATAATAGGCACCTTGGGTGCAATCCCAAAACAACTGGAGCACCACTTGAACACCATTGGCATTGACAAATTTGCCATTAGTCAATTGCAAAAGGCAGCCTTACTAGGAACTGCTTCCATCCTGACACGAGATCTGTAATACCATCAAACATCCACATCTGCCTATCCCAGGTCGATAGGTAGACAAAAAATGTCAAATCCAGTCTGAACATCTGGATGATGATGATAATAATAATAATAATAATAATAATAATAATAATAATAATAATAATAATGCAGCAGCCCAGGTCCTTGGTAAGGACTCAGTAGGTAGACAAAAATGCCAAATCCAGTCTGAACATCTGGCTGACCGTGCAATGATCAATAATAATAATAATAATAATAATAATAAATAAAAAATAAATTTGGAGGGGACATTGGAGGTCATCTAGTCAGATCCCCTGCTCAGGTAGGAAACCCTACCATTTCAGACAACTGTCTTATCCAAGCTCAGAACAGAGTGCGCTAAAACAAAACTTCTTTTTATTTGGAAAAGAGCAGCCAATTTTCATATTCTTTCCCAGGAGGAGAAGGAAAAGAAGATAGGGTGGGATTAAAGCTAATGAAAAAGCAACCATCTGTTGGATCTGCTGCTTTTTGCATGAAGAGGCCTGGAGCTTTTCTGGCTGACTGAAGATGACCAAGCCGGGATTTCTCTCTCAAGACCTCAGCTTCTCCCTCTCCTAAGTGCTGACTCCATTGTGGATCTTGAATTAGTTAAGAGCCAGGAAGATGCTCATTGGTTGAACTAGGAGCCTTGCTAATCTTCTGAAGCCGTCGCTGAATTGCTGAAGCTGTTATTCGGTGATTAAAGTACACAGGAGCCCACTTAGTTGGTTGGTGGTGAAGAGCGCACTACACACAAACACAGAAACAGTACAGAGAGTAGCTTGTAGCAAGATCAGCTCGAAGAGGCAAGCAATTAAATTCAACTAGGTGCTTTTTTTTTGCTTCAATCTATTCTGCCCAAGGCATCATCTTTCACATTCTTTCATATCTCAATAGCATTTCACAGACTATAATAATCTACCGAAGACAGCTGTGGAGGTAGGTAGGCATTATGGCCTCTTAATACAGCTAGAGATTTGGGGGAGGAAGTGAACTCTTTTGCTGAGTTTTAGCACAATTAATGCAAGAATGGAATCTGAGACCGGCTGGGGAAATGACAGGGAAATCTCTTTTTCTGCCTACCTGTACACCCAACACATTTCTGCCCTGATATTCTCCTTTTGTGGTACCGTTTGCAATAGAATAAAAAGCTATTTTGGTGAAAACTGTGCATTCAAATCTATGGTGCAGAATATGTTGGGGAAAAGCCTAAGGGAAAGAACATATATGTCACAACTGCCACCCCGCTTTGCTTGCTGTCAATCTGCCATAAGCAATGGGGGCTGGGTGGGAGAACTGTGGGGTGGGATAGGGAGAGGTAGCATGAAAGGAATCGAAACTACTTGCTGTGCCCGTTGTCTAGTATCTATGTGAAATTGACACAACACCATCCAGCCTGCCCAGACAGGGACTGTTACCAAAACAATTTGTTTAAATGTAATTGGACAGTTTGAGATAACCAAGAGGGGAAGTGGGGGAAGAAAGGAAACGTTGGCCACATACTTTGGGTGCAAAAACCTCAGATCCAGCTTGGCTTTGCTGTAACCAATTCAACTTTAGTAAAGTGTACTTTGGTTCATGATAGATTGGAGAGTCTTTCTTTTCTAACTGACCAAGTTGGGACACCAGACATTATATGTGCATACATGCTCATGGGAAGGGGTACAAAGTTTCTTTCAAAATCTTACATGGATTCAGCAATGAGGGGGGGGGGAATATGCGGTGCTTAAGGACAGAGGAACATGAAGGAAGTCAAATGTGACTCATTCCTGCATTGCTACTTGCCACCTAGAATGCCTTGCTAAATTGGCCTTCTAGTCACTTGAATTGGTTCAAGAATTGATTTGAATTCAGGGCCCCAACTCACCTGTAAGATAGGAACAGGAAAGTGTGACTCAACTTACAACTGAAGAAATAATGTGTTTTCTTAAAGAACAGAGGGCAAGGTGAAAATTGATGTAGAGACATAATAGAGGCAACAGTGCTTGCAAGAGGAAGACTATGGAGAGACAAAACAAATGGCACAAACTAGAGTCAGTAAGATGTCCTTTCTGTCCTCATATAAGTAAGATATTGTATTCTGTCCTCATATTCCAGCATTGGAGGGGCTGCCACAAAGAAGAGGGGGTCAAATTATTCTCCAAAGCACCAGAGGGCAGGACAAGAAACAATTGATGGAAACTTATCAAGGAAAGAAGCAACCTGGAATTAAGGAGAAACTTCCTGACAGTGAGAACAATTAACCAGTGAAACAGCTTGCCTTCAGAAACCGTGGGTGCTCCATCACTGGAGATTGTTAAGAAGAGGCTAGACCAGGGGTAAGCAACCTCGGCTCTTTTATGACTCATGGACTTCAACTCCCAGGATTCCTGAGCCAGCCATGCTGGCTCAGGAATTCTGGGAGTTGAAGTCCATGAGTCATAAAAGAGCCGAGGTTGCCTACCCCTGGGCTAGACAGTCATTTGTCTGAAATGGTATAGCTTCTCCTGCTTGAGCAGGGAGCTGGACTAGAAGACCTCCAAGGTCCCTTCCAGCTCTATTCTATTCTATTCTATTCTATTCTATTCTATTCTATTCTATTCTATTCTATTCTATTCTATTCTATTCTATTCTATTCTATTCTATTCTACTCTACTCTACTCTACTCTACTCTACTCTACTCTACTCTACTCTATCTCTGGGATTTAATTAAAATTTAAACAATGGAACAGCCTTCTTCCTGGAATCCTGAAGGCTCCATCACTGGAGAAATTCAAGCAAAGGCTAGATAGCTGATGATCTAAGGCAGGGGTGTCAAACTCAATTTCATTGAGGGCCGCATCAGCATTGCGGTTGCCCTTAAGGGGCCGGGTGGGTATGGCCTGGGTGGGTGTGGCCTACTGGGTGGGTGTGGCTAGAGTGCGTATGGCCTACTGGGTGGGCGTGGCCAGCTCTACATCATTGGCATCAAGGGTGCCTATGGGGGCCTGGGCAGGAGTGGGACAGATCTGAGGGTCTCTGGCAGAAGGAGGGTCTCTGGGCCAGGGCCAAGGCAGTGGGGGCCGTTCCCTCACTGTTTCCAGGATGGCTTCGCGGGCCGCATGAAACCACTTTGCAGGCCGGATCCGGCCCCCGGGCCTTGTGTTTGACATGTCTGATCTAAGGATTACTGCCTTGGATAGGGGGGTTGGACTTGAAGACTTTAGGGATTTCAGGATGCTGTTACAGGCACTCCTTGACTTACCAACCACAACTGAAACTGGAATTTTGGTCTTAAGTCAGTGCAGACATAAGTGAAGTCACCATGGGGTGGGATGCACTTTTATGACTGTACATTCAGCAGTTGTAAAATGAATCATGGGTTGTTAAGCAAATTACATGTTCGATAAATGAATCCGGCTATGCCAAAAGACTTTTTTTGCCAGAAACTGGCAAAAAGGGCTGCAAATCATGATCTCATGATCTTAGGATGCTGCGACTGGTTGTAAACGCAAGCTGGTTGCCAAGCATCTGTACTGCAATCCTATGATCATGGGGACAGTAACATAGCCGTTAGTGCAAAGGTCATAAAGGCCTTTTCTGAGGCCATTCGTAAGTCTGAACCATTGTTCAAAGAATGCCGGTAAGCCTCTGTTGCAATTTCTTTGGTTTAGTCTAGGAGTCGGCAACCCGTGGCTCTTTCATCCCTCTGCTGCAGCTCCCTGTCCTCCACCGCCAAATTCATTCAATCAATCAATTCCAACTTCTCGCAGAAAAAAAAAAGCAGTGCCAGCGGGGTGCTCCATGCAGGGGGAAAGCAGCAACGGTGGTAGAGCGCTCCATCGGGGGTGGGGGAAAGCAATGGCAGTGGGGTGCTCTGTGTGGGGGGGACCAGCAGAAGAAGTGGTGGAGTGCTCTGTCAGGGGTTGGGTGGGGGGAAGTAGTGGTGGTGGGGCACTCCATGCGGGGGGAGGGAGCAGCAGGGTTTTGTGGCTCCCAGTGTTTTCTTTTCTGTGGGAAACAGGTCCAAATGGCTCTTTGAGTGTTTAAGGTTGCCAACCCCTGGTTTAGCCCTTCTTATTCCTTTTCCTTTTCCACACACCAGATGACACAGCTTTCCCTTAAAGAGAATAATGATACATGTTATATATTGTTGTTGTTGTTAGTTGCGAAGTCGTGTCCAACCCATCGCGACCCTATGGACAACATTCCTCCAGGCCTTCCTGTCCTCCACCATCTTCTGGAGTCCATTTAGGCTCACGCCTACTGCTTCAGTGACTCTATCCAGCCACCTCATTCTCTGTCATCCCCTTCTTCTCTTGCCCTCAATCTTTCCCAGCATGAGGCTCTTCTCCAGTGAGTCCTTCCTTCTCATGAGGTGGCCAAAGTATTTGAGTTTTAGCTTCAGGATCTGGCCTTCTAAAGAGCAGTCAGGGTGGATCTCCTCTAGGACCGACCGGTTTGATCGCCTTGCAGTCCAAGGGACTCGCAGGAGTCTTCTCCAGCACCATAGTTCAAAGGCCTCAATTCTTTTGTGCTCAGCCTTTCTTATGGTCCAACTTTCATACATACATACATACATACATACATACATACATACATACATACATGAATTAGATCTGATAGACAGAGTGCCTGAAGAACCATGGACAGAGGTTCGCGACATTGTACAACAGGTAGCAACCAAAACCATCCCAAAGAAAAAGAAATGCAAGAAAGCAAAATGGCTGTCTGAGGAAGCTTTGCAAATAGCTTAGGAAAGGAGGAAAGCAAAAGGCAAGGGAGAAAAACATAGATATGCCCAATTGAATGCAGAATTCCAGAGAATAGCTAGAAGAGATAAAAATGCCTTCTTAAATGAACAGTGCAAAGAAATAGAAGAAAACAATAGAATAGGGAGGACCAGAGATCTTTTCAAGAAAATTGGAGAGATGAAGGGAACATTCCATGCAAAAATGGGCATGATAAAGGACCAAAATGGCAGGGACTTAACAGAGGCAGAAGAGATTAAGAAGAGGTGGCAAAATTACACAGAAGAACTATACAAGAATGAGCTTAACGTCCCAGATAATCACAATGAGGTGGTCACTGACCTCGAGCCAGACATCCTAGAATGTGAAGTGAAGTGGGCCTTAGAAAAGCTGAGCAACAACAAAGCTAGTGGAGGTGACAGTATTCCAGCTGAGCTATTCAAAATCTTAAAAGACAGTGCAGTAAAAGTGCTACACTCGATTTGCCAGCAAATTTGGAAAACTCAACAGTGGCCACAGGATTGGAAAAGATCAGTTTACATTCCAATTCCAAAGAAAGGCAGTGCCAAAGAATGTTCAAACTATCGCACCATTGCACTCATTTCTCATGCTAGTAAAGTCATGCTTAAAATCCTACAAGCTAGACTTCAGCAGTATGTGGATCGAGAACTACCAGAAGTACAGGCAGGATTTCGAAGAGGCAGAGGAACTAGAGATCAAATTGCCAACATACGCTGGATCATGGAGAAAGCTAGGGAGTTCCAGAAAAACATCTACTTCTGCTTCATTGACTATGATAAAGCCTTTGATTGTGTGGATCATAACAAACTGTGGCAAGTTCTTAAAGAGATGGGAGTACCAGACCATCTTATTTGTCTCTTGAGAAACCTATATGCGGGTCAAGAAGCAACAGTGAGAACTGGACACGGAACCACTGATTGGTTCAAAATTGGGAAAGGAGTCCGGCAAGGCTGTATACTGTCGCCCTGCCTATTTAACTTATATGCAGAGCACATCATGAGAAAGGCAGGGCTAGATGAATCAAAAGTTGGAATTAAGATTGCTGGAAGAAATATCAACAACCTAAGATACGCAGATGATACCATTCTAATGGCAGAAAGTGAAGAAGAACTAAAGAGCCTCTTGTTGCGGGTGAAGAAGGAGAGTGCAAAACTTGGGTTGAAACTTAACATTAAGAAAACCAAGATCATGGCATCTGGCCCTCTCAATTCCTGGCAAATAGATGGGGAAGAAATGGAGGTAGTGACAGATTTTGTTTTCCTGGGCTCCAAGATCACTGCAGATGGGGACTGTAGCCAAGAAATTAAAAGACGCTTGCTCCTGGGAAGGAAAGCCATGACAAATCTAGACAGCACACTAAAAAGCAGAGACATCACCCTGTCAACAAAAGTGCGTATAGTCAAGGCTATGGTCTTCCCAGTTGCAATGTATGGCAGTGAAAGCTGGACCATAAGAAAGGCTGAGCGCCAAAGAATTACTGGAGAAGACTCCTGCGAGTCCCTTGGACTGCAAGGCGATCAAACCGGTCGGTCCTGGAGGAGATCAATCCTGACTGCTCTTTGGAAGGCCAGATCCTGAAGCTAAAACTCAGATACTTTGGCCACCTAATGAGAAGGAAGGACTCACTGGAGAAGAGCCTAATGCTGGGAAAGGTTGAGGGCAAGAGAAGAAGGGGACGACAGAGAATGAGGTGGCTGGATGGAGTCACTGAAGCAGTAGGCGTGAGCCTAAATGGACTCCAGAAGATGGTAGAGGACAGGAAGGCCTGGAGGAATGTTGTCCATAGGGTCGCGATGGGTTGGACACAGGACATAGTCAACTTATGACAGCTCATTATTTGTGCAAATTATTCAAATTGCTAATAAAGAATTTGGGAGGCTAAGATGATCATTTCGAACTCTTTATGTTCTCATCAGTTAGTCATACCCTTTATCTGAGATTCGAACCTGGGCTGATTATATATTAGGCAGTGTTTTAACTTCCTGAGCCACGGGTTCTTTCTCTCTTTTATTAGCTGGAAGGCAAGGCAAATGTATGTTTAAGTATTTGTCAAGGCTTTTTGGCCTTCTAAAGAGCAGTCAGGGTGGATCTCCTCTAGGACTGACCGGTTTGATCTCCTTGCAGTCCAAGGGACTCGCAGGAGTCTTCTCCAGCACCATAGTTCAAAGGCCTCAATTCTTTGGTGCTCAGCCTTTCTTATGGTCCAACTTTCAGCTAATAAAAGAGAGAAAGAACCCGTGGCTCAGGAAGTTAAAACACTGCCTAATATATAATCAGCCCAGGTTTGAATCTCAGATAAAGGGTATGACTAACTGATGAGAACATAAAGAGTTCGAAATGATCATCTTAGCCTCCCAAATTCTTTATTAGCAATTTGAATAATTTGTATATATATATATATATATATATATATATATATATATATATATATATATATATATATATTTGTAGATTTTCACAGGTACAGGTAAGTAGGTCTTGGCGTATTCGGGTCTTTTCCCCTGTAAGATTGAGAGTGTCTTGGCGACGTTTCGATGAGGTCCCACTCATCATCTTCAGGCTAGTGTCTTCGGCTTCGTGTTTGTGCGAGCAAAGCGTGATCGGAGCTGCCGTCTCTCTATAAATATTGGTGGGGTTGTGTGTGGTGCTGGAGATATATATATATATATATATATATATATATATATATATATATATATATATATATATATATATATATATATATATATATATATATATATATATATATATAACTTCTATAAGTATGCATACTTTGTTTTGTATGCATTTTGAGGGAGAGAGTCTAGAAACTTGGAAAATAGATAGATAGATAGATAGATAGATAGATAGATAGATAGATAGATAGATAGATAGATAGATAGATAAATTTGTGTACTTCATATGCATACTTTGTTTTCCAAAGTAGCTCTCCTGTCTATTTATTTTTCAGTCCCTATTTTGAGGAAACATTCTGGTGTCAAAATGATGTTGAAGCTACTCCACCATCTAAGCCAGCAGTCCCCAACCTTTTTGGCACAAGGGACAGGTTTCATGGAAGACAATTTTTCCACAGTGGGTTGAGGGAGGAGTGTGCAAGCCAGATCCCATGCATGCACAGTTTTGCTTGCCCACTGCTTACCTCCAGCTGTGCGGGCCAGTTCCTAACAGGTCATGGACCGGTACTGGTCTGCAGCACAGGGGGTTGGGGATCCTTGTTCTACACCATCAAAGAACACCTGCTTTATTGCCAATTAAAATGGTGTCCTTTACCTGGGTCACCACGACATTCATTGCCACTAATGCTATTGAAATCCTTTAAAGCAGTCACAATGTTACAAGACTCAGCTCCATCCTGGATCTGCCAATAACCTCCACTCTCAATCTGTTGCAGCAGGCAAGTATTACTAAAGGCCAGGGGAATAAATTCACACTTAAAATACTGAGGTTGAAAAGTACAGTAGGAAGATGCAAGGTCCAGTTTGCTCACCAAAGGAACCACAGTCCATCAGTAAGTTAGGGATGATCTGCATTTTGCTGCAAGATCCAATATATACTGACAGATATTTCTCTTGGCACCCATTAAGGTTTCTGCAGCATTTGACTTTTCTTTTCTTTGCTGAAGCCTTTAACATCCTTTTTTTTTATTTCCCATTCTGGTCCCTATAGGCATTTGTAGGAAAGACAATTGGTGACTGGTGTAGCCTGGGGCTTGTTTTGGAAATATTTGAAGCCACACTTCGCTGATGCTTTATTTGTTCTCCAGCTGTCTTAGTGCCAACCCAAAAGGCAGACATTCTTCTGTTTCATGTCTCATACAGTTTGAAGGAAGAGAATTTCCTTGGAAGTCCTCTCAGGGCAGAAGGAGATTTCAGTGACATCTTTCTATTTGTTTGTTTATTATTAGACTTTTAAAATCCAATAAAAGCATGAAGTATAAAGAATCAAAGGAAGGTTGAGGAAAGGAAAAGGGGAAAAAATATAGAATTATGAGTTCCGCCTTCCCTTCAATCTAGTAGTTAACATTTTATTCTTTCTATTCTCTCTTTTTTATATAATTCCCTTTCCTTTCCCTTTTAACCAGTGGTGGGATTCAAATATATGAACAACCAGTTCTCTATATGGATGCCGCTTCCGGAAGTCCGTTCTGGACCTGGGCAACAAAAAATTAGCTACCGGTTCTGCCAAAGTGGTGCGAACCGGCTGAATCCCACCACTGCTTTTAACCCTTTTTAATCCCCAAATCCATAAATCAGCATTTCAATCTAATCTTCATTCAACAAAAAAAGCCATATAAGTTTTCTTGTCTTTCAAAAAAAAAAGGTCTTTATCATTTTTCCCTGACCAAACTGGTCAGTTTCACCACCTCCACTGGTTCTGTCCATTTTATAATCCAATCTTCCTGTGGATATTTTTTATTATTTATTTATTATTTATTATTTTTTATTATTCTTCTGTCTTGGTGCATACAGTAATCTTAACACAGCTACGATAGAAAGTACTAATTTCCCATATTTTTTCTACTTTCTACTACTATAGAATCCTATAGCAACAATTATGGTTTCATCATCATATTAATCTGTAACGCCTTTTGTATCTTGGTTGCTTTTTTTTTAATAGGTCCACCACCCAAGTAGAAGGTCCCAAAATTTGAGACATTGTCTTGGGGGAAGTTTGAGTTTTTCCACTATTGAATGATGAATTGGTGCAGGATGTCTAGGTGTGGATGCAACTGTCAGGTTCCAAGAACCAAGAATTACCTACAGACAGAATCTTGCCAGACTACAGCAACTATCTGCATAACTTTAGATATACTCTGTGAATTGTTAGAGAGAAGACTTCTTCATCCTCTTTCAGCCTACCAAACTTTCCAAGCTCTACTGCCTTTTTCCCTCTGGGGAAGCAGTCCCTCTACCCTGGGAGTCCAGACTGTATTCCACCACATTAACCGTGCTTCCATTTCATTAAAATTCTCCACTTAATTTGGGGTTGTTGTTTTTTTCTTATTTGTTTGTTATTCTGCCATCTCTACCTTTTTGTTCTTGTTGTTGTTGTATTGTCATGTTTTTCATGTTTTAATCCTTTGTAAACAACGCAGAGCTGCTGGAAGTCAGGCAGCATATACGTGCAATAATAATAATAATATAAAAAGGTAAAGGTTCCCCCGCACATGCGTGCTAGTCGTTTCCAACTCTAGGGGTCGGTGCTCATCTCCGTTTCAAAGCCGAAGAGCCAGTGCTTGTCCAAGGACATTTTCCATGGTCATGTGGCCGGCATGACTAGACGCCAAAGGCGCACGGAACGCTGTTACCTTCCCACCACCTATTTTCCTACTTGCGTTTTTACGTCCTTTCAAACTGCTAGGTTGGCAGAAGCTAGGACGAGTAACAGGCGCTCACTCTGCTACGTGGCACTCGGGATTCGACCCGCCAAACTGCTGACCATTTGATCGACAAGCTCAGCGTCCTAACCCACTGAGCCACCACATCCCTAATAATAATATAAAGCATTGCAAATAGAAGTAGAATAACTGTGGCAAAAGAAAGCAAAGATAACGCCAATAGTAATGGGTCCTTGGGTGCAATTCCAAAGCATCTAGAGCACCACTTGAACACCACTGGAATTGACGAAATCCCCATCAGTCCATTTCAAAAGACAGCTTTACTTGGAACAGCTTACATCCTGCGATGTTACTTCTCATGTTCCGAGGTAGGTAAAATGAGGACCCAGATTGTTGGGGGCAATAAGCTGACTTTGTAATAATGCCGCTTGGGGTGTGTGTGAAAGCCCTAACAAGCAGGCATATACATAGAATGAAGGCTACTGCTAAGCTTGTAAGCCGCCCTGAGTCTTCGGAGAAGGGCGGGATATAAATGGAATTAAAATAAAATAAAATAAATAATAATAAAAATGCCAAATCCAGTCCAAATATTTGGTTGACTCTGTGATCAACCCTAATAATAGTTCAGTCACAAGGGAAGACATTCAGAGTAAATGCCCAATTAACTTACTTTCAGGGTTTGTTTTTTTAATCCCATTTATATCCCGCCCTATTCCGAAGACTCAGGGCGGCTTACAATCTAAGAAGCACAAATCAATGTGCTTAGCAATAGCCTTCATTCTATGTATATGCCTGCTTATTAGGGCTTTCGGGGGCTGCCAAGCAGCATTTTTACAAAGCCAGCTTATTGCCCCCAACAATCTGGGTCCTCATTTTACCTACCTCGGAAGGATGGAAGGCTGAGTCAACCTTGTAGTTGCTTTGTTCCTGAAACCTTGAAGGGAGAGTTGTGCCCTTGAAAACCTATTCCACCCTTGCAGATTTTTGCAATCTGTTCTGCATATGATGCAGAACTTCTAAAGGCTCTTTGTAGCTTGCTGTTCTTTGTCGAGACC
Organism: Vipera berus; assembly: GCF_964194415.1. Classification (NCBI taxonomy): domain Eukaryota; kingdom Metazoa; phylum Chordata; class Lepidosauria; order Squamata; family Viperidae; genus Vipera; species Vipera berus. Next base: position 17,595,941 of record NC_138212.1, on the reverse strand, counting down.
AAAAAATAGAAAGAGACAAAAATGGCAACTATGGATTCAGTCTCCAGCCGTTCACCCTCTTCCATTTTCCTTCTCCAAAGGGGAAAATGAGGAGGAGGGAAGTCAGTTCAAATGTGAATTATGGCACCAAATACCAACTAATCCCCTAATCCTGAGAAGTGGAGTGGCTCTGGGGAAGAGGAAAGGTCAGTTTCCCTCTTACTAAGATCTTTGGGACCACCAGCTGTGTCCTTCGCCCTGGACGTGCAATCTGTCATTGCACAAACAATTATTCCAGATACTTCTCTCCAGTGTTGTTCCTCCAATGCTAGGCAGCAGGATGTTTCTTATACATCTTTAACTGGGGGGGAAAGCATGAAGAAGCTTCTGTTTTTCACACCTATGGAAGAACATCAATCGCTAAGCAAATGGACAGCAGAAATTGTAAAGAAAACTCAGGAAAGACGTCTGCAATGGTCAGAAAGAAGCAGATCAGAACTGGAAAGAGAGCCAGTCATTCAATCCTTCCGTCTGGCCTTCAGATATTGTTGTGTGTCTATGTGTACCTGAGTGTGAAAGAGAAACCATATATTTTCAGCTCTGTACATCTCAAGTCTATCTTCTCCTCACCGGAGAACACATGAAAACATATCTTGGCCTACAGGGCTACATCTCCGTCTCTGCATCTCTCTGCATGGGTAGGCTCCTCCAGTTGATAGCCATTTCTCAGCAGATCTCAGCTGAGCTCCTGTGACTTGCCCTTCTGGCAAAGTTCACCAGCAGATGAGCTGTGTGGGTGGAAATCTCTGGAGCAGTTGCTCAAGCCGAGGTATGGCCCGACACAACTGCTTCTCTTTGTGTGTACAACTGTATGAGGAACTGCTTGGGGTCTTCCTCCAGGGGAAACTGGGGGGAGGGGAGAGGAGAGGGGCTTATTTGGTCTTTTTTTTTACATTAACAGATCACCAGATGTGTAAAATATGCATGTGTGTGTGTGTGTGTGTGTGTGTGTGTGTGTGTGTGTGTGTGTGTAAGAGGGAAAGAGAGAGAGAGAGAGATGGAGAGAGAAAGAAGAATATGAGAGACAGAGCAGAATTATTAAAAATATTACTGGGCTTATTGGGATTTCATTTCCATGGCAATTTACAAATGAAGCAACATGCAAATCTTGGATCAGAACAGCTTGCAGTTTTATTTCAGAAGTGGGGAGGAGGGGAGAATTAAGAAAAAAATATATATGTTGGTAAGCAGAACCGTATCTAGCAGTCTCCCCATCCTGGTGCAATCCAGGTGCATAGGAGCACAGCTCCCTTAATTCACAGCCAGGTAGGGTGACAAGTCAACCCAAAAAACCCCAGACTGAATAATATTGCATCAAGTCTTCTCTGTATAATTGTCTAAATTCACAGAGGCCATCGGTCATATTAAATAGATGCATTTGCACTTGACTAGCATTATTTTTTTTCTTTTGTAATATGTGTGTGTCAGAGAGAGAGTGCACACACACACACACACACACACACACACACACACGAGTCTGTGTGCTTTGACCCCTTGTGTGAATCCAGCTGTTTGGATTTGAAATGGTTTGATATATTGGTGAATTCCAAAAGTGGGCTAATTCAGGAACCAAGTTGGCCATGGTGTACGAAGGCAGCCAACATGTCAACATTCCAGGCATGAGTAGATAGGTGGCTTGGAGGAACCAAGGCAGGGACCACAAGGGGTGTTTGAAAATGTCAAGTTGATAGCAATAGCAATAGCACTTAGACTTATATATCACTTATATATCATAGTGCTTTACAGCCCTCTCTAAGTGGTTTACAGAGTTAGCATATTGCTTCCAAAAATCTGGGTCCTCATTTTACCAGCCTCGGAAGGATGGAAGCCAGAATCAACCTTGAGCCAGTCAAGATCGAACTCCTGGCTGTGGGCAGAATCATCCTGCAATACTGCATTCTAACCACTGTGCCACCACAGCTCTTGTGATGCCTTAGTAGTATGTTCAAAGCTCCACCCATTTTTAAAATCCTTGCAGGAACCTTAATATCTTCATGAGTATACAGAAAGATGCTTTTTAAAAATGTTTCTGAGATTTTACTCAGCAACTAAATAAGGGCTAGCATTGTCAGTGGCTCCTCGAGTATTTGAGTCAAAAATGGAAAATTTGGAGAGGAAAAAATTGGAATGGCTTGTCGTCAAACAGACATAGATGACCGGAATCGTGATATGGGACAAGAACCAATGAAAGCCATGAAAATCCCAGCTCTTTTATGGATTACTTCCATTTTAAATTAATTTTTTTAAGATTTGTTATAAGTTAAAAACAAATAAAACAAAAATTGAGAAAGAGAAGAAAGAGGCAGAAAGGTAAAAAAAAGAGGAAAAAGTAGTGACTTCTGACTTTTTTCAGTGCCATAGAATACAAAAAAGTGTTACAGTCTCAACCTTTTGTTTTACATTTCTAAATGTTTCAAGCCAACTACTAACACATTCCAGTTATAAAAACCTAAAATTAAACTTTCGTTTTTATTTCAGTTTCAAGTACAAAAATCTAGAGCTGGTTTCCCAGTGGAAACAAAGCTAGATAAATTCTTAATTAGAGCTGTCATTTTTGCCATCTCCTCCAACGCTTTCATCTTATAAGGCCCTTGGTGGCACAGTGATGAAAGTGCAGTATTGCAGGCTGACTCTGCCCACTGCCAGCAGTTCGATCCTGACCGGCTCAAGGTTGACTCAGCCTTCCATCCTTCCGAGGTCAATAAAATGAGGAGCTCGATTGTTGGGGGCAATACGCTGACATTGTAAGCTGCTTAGAGAGGATGCTATGAAGTGGTATATAAGTGCTATTGCTATTTTCCATTGTGTTTGGATTACTACCATTTTTTTTTAAAAAAATCCTCCCTCCAGGCAAGTCTTTTTATTCCTATCATCCAGAGGATGCGTAAGACCCATTCCATTTGCTTTTATTTTGCTGGCCAGTTTCCCTCCATGCAATGGACAATAAATCCAGAACTTTGCCAAATTCTTTCATCTTGTGATCAGCGGGAAGTCTCACCGAGATTCTGCAAAGAGCATCCTTTCCTGGGAAGTCAAGACAATGAAACTCATACTTAACTGATACATGTTGGGAGGGCAGCTAAATTCATGCATTGCCTTTCACTTTTCAAAGAGAGTGAAGAGAGTGAAGCAACTAAGTGGAGATAAAGAGATGTGGGAAGAATCTTTTTCTAAAGAAAACAATAAATCTGCCTCACTGCCAACACATGGGGAGTGCAAGCTGAAGAATCCGGATCAGTTCCTGAGTAGATTTAGAGTTAGGTTTCAGCAGTGCTTCTTTTGTAAAAGAAAAAGGTGCCGGAACTCACACATGTCATACAACCTGCCTTGCCTACCCTACAAGGTTCCATCCAAAAAAGGTGCCGGAACTCCGTTCTGAGCGTTCTATGAGGAAAAAAGCCCTGGGTTTCAGCTAGTAGAATACAAAATGGAAAAGTCTACAGTGGATAATACAGTGAAGGAAAAATATCTAAATATCTTATAGTGGCTAAATGCATTTAACTTATTTTTAAAAAGCAATTAACAGCAAAAAAGGAGAATCATAAGTAAGTAGAAATTTATATACAACTAAAACTCTGATTCCTGTAACCTTTAATTAGATGAAATGGTGCAAGTAATCCTTGACTTATGACCACATCTGAGCCCCAAATTTCCACTGCTAAGTGAGACATTTGTTAAGTGAATTTTGCCCCGATTTATGACTTTTCTTGCTGCCATTAAGTGAATCCCTGCAGTTATTAAGTTAATAACACAGTTGTTCAGTGAATTTGACCCTCCCCATTGACTCTGCTTGTCAGAAGGTCACAAAAGGGGATCACCTGACCCTGGGACACTGCAACCGTCATAAATATGAGTCAGTTGCCAAGCGTCTGGATTTTGATCATGTGATGATGGGGATGCTACAACAGTCACAAGTGTGCAAAACAGTCATAAATCACATTTTTCAGCACTGTTGTAACTTCAAACAGTCACTAAATGAATTGTTGTAAGTCAAGGACTACCTGTACACCATAGGGCTTTTTCCCCCCTGCCAAGTCACTTCAAAGGGGCTATCTTACAGAATGCATCCAAAATCTGGGATCCGTGACTCTGGCAGAATTGAAACTTGTCAGGATGTAGACCCTATCATAAAACGGTCTATGACACAATACAGAATGTCATAAAACACTTCCTGTGCTGATGTTTGACTGTTTGGACTGACAGTTCAGCACGGGCTATTTTCAAGGTAGATACATCTCTGAATGTCGCCCAACTTTTCTAGTGAAGGCAGTACTGTAATTAGAAGCTCCATCATTGTTGAAGGCACCGGGGGATCTGGTAAGGAAATATCTCTGAAAAGATGACCCAAAGGGTCACTGCTTGTCTAGTATCTATATGAAATTGATTAAGTCGCTGGATTTATCATTAAAAGCCGGACCACACAGGAACGTAGTGTGTGTCATCTTCTGGTTTTTAAAGCAGAGACATTCCAAAAATAGAACCACAAGTTCATATCCTGAATCCATTCCTTATAATCAGGAGACTGACAGATTCAGCTCAGCACATCAATCTCCAAGTAGGAATAAAAAGAACAGCATTTAACTGAGTGCTTACGAAGTTCACCTTCAACGAAGGTGGCCTGTCCATATCAGAAAGCCAGGTGGTCACTCATGGGGCCAAGTTAAATAAGGCACCAAAGTTCCAGGAACATAAATCAAATAAAGAAAATACAAGTTTTGTTTTGTTTTGTTTTTTTAGCCAGAGGTGGTTCATCGTTCACCTTAAGGTCCTACTTTCTGGCTGTTGTTCTGAGGCTGCCTCCATCAATACATGTTAACCCAATGGCTCATCATGTTAAGCTACAGTATACTGTGGTTAGATGTTGCATATTATTTAGAGAAATTGTGTTTTGTAAATTCTGGGTTGGGTTTAACATGTTGTACGAACCTAGTCAGTGGGATGGATGTGTTGAAAGAAAAATCTTCCTCGGGGTCCAGTCCAAGCCGGGAATAAACAACATGGAGACTGCTTTAGAAAGAGGGTTGTAGTTTATTGAAGAAGAGAGCCAGACAGAAAGATGGCTGTGGGAAAGCTGACCACATGGAGAAGAGTGGTGGGCTTTTATACCTCCTGGGGCCCTTGAGGTTGTTTCCTGTTCCTGTTTGAGGCTTTGTATTTCCTGCGTCATGTACTTTGACCCGAGTCTGAGTATGTCCTTTTGTTATTGGTGGGTTTAATCCTATTATGTCTCCTGTCCTTAGAATTGGGGTGGGGATATATAGATTTTAGGTGTCTTTGTCTTCCTAATTTCTAGCTTCCTGGCTCCAACCTTCCTGAATGGATTGTTGAATTTGCCTTTCTAAAAGCTTACCCATTATTCCTTTGAGGAAATATATTCTGCCTTTTTAATATTTCCCAAAATATTTCTTTCTCTGGATTCTTCCCACAGATGGATGAATTAATAAATAAATGTACAGAAAATTGTTGTTCTTGATTGCCTTTCCGGCTCTTACTTATGCATTTATAATGTTATGGTGTATTTATTCTGGCTTTACTGTAAGTATTGTTAGCTACTCAGTGTCATGGCCTTGAGATTTTAGCAGACAGTAAGTGTCAAACAACTGTGTGAAGAAAGAGAGGTGTGGGAAAGGAACCTCTGGAGAAGAAATTGGCTTACTGGCAATACATAGGGTATACTGGTTGAAGAACCCAAATTCATTTCTGAATAGATTTAGATTTAAAGTTAAGCTATTGGCATACAAATTCTTCTTTCTAGCTTAATTCAGTGGCAACGTGAATTATTTCATTAAATCAGTCCATCTGTATGTTGAATGGGGTTAGGAGTCTTGCAAAGCCATTGGTCTTCTAGGAGTTCCCAGTCAATGAACTGGGATCTGGTTATGGGAAAAGGAATGTAGAGATGCAGAAGCATTGAGCAAAATGTTAAGGAGGTAGTTTCAAAAAAAAGATGACATTGTCCAAAGAAAGAGGAAAGAGTGAGTTAAAAAAAAACTCAGAATGATCCCACCTGGATTTTGTTTAGCACACGATAAGACAGAGAGAAACAGAATCTTTCCAGGCCGTGTTATTTGATCAAATTGCAAAAAAACCATTTCTGGAACCCTGTTTTTCCGCTTAGCCCACCGCAAAGGGCTCAGATCCAACTTGAAAGAGTTTCTCCTTTGCCAGAAACGTCTCGCAGAGCTTTTGCTTATTTCATTCCTTTCCATTTGGTGGATATCTAGAGGAAATGACAGCAAATATGGCAGGGTCAAAGAACTGCAGCAAACCTCCTACACCCCCCCACCCCCCATTTAAGGCTTAGCGCTTGAATTTGCATTAACTTTCCAATTCCTTTCCCATGGGTATCCTTTATTTCCTGTTGTAAGTGTGAGGACAGAGGACAGCTCACTAACTGATATTTGTCAGTCACTTGGGAAGATGCCCTAACTAAGAAACAGAGTCAAAAGAGTTTGTACCCAGCAAATGGTATCTAGCAATCGGAAGCTGCCTTAAAACAAAGCAAGGAATTAGTCCTTTGTGCCCACTGACGCCAATGAACCATGCTTGGAAACTTCTTTTTAAGCTGGAAAGGCTAAGGTTAAGAGATGAGATCGTCTGCATGCAAGGAGCTTCACTGTGTCCAAGCTGACTGCGCCATGATAGATTCTCTGTCAGCATTTACACAGCCAGCCTGCTGTACAAGAGAGCATTTATTTTTTATTTGCAAAATGAGCATTCCATTTCATTCAGCGATGGCTTTCTGAATGGCACACGAGGGAACAGGAGCATCAGTCTTACAAGTCAGCAATAATATCCCCAAAGCCCAAACCCAACAGGCAAAATAGACAATCCTGCAACAGATAAACAACCAACCATATTACTGTAAATATACAAGGTTTTTTTTTTTAAGGGGATAACTTAACATAGCAGAGTCAGCAGTAACTCTCAGAAAGATTTCCCAGAATTTTTTAAAAAAAGAAAGAAAAAGGCTTCCTTTAGAACAGGGGTCCCCAACCCCTCAGCTGTGCCCCAGTACTGGGCCACAGCCTATTTGGAACTGGGCTGTGCAAATGGTGCACAAGCACGCTAGTGTGCGCAGCTCCACTTGTGCAAATGGCAGGCCTGCACACTCGTCTGCTGTTTGTATCCCCTCTCCTGCCACCATTGGTTTGCAAAGCCAGAGAGGTTGAGGACCACTGCTTTAGAAGATTTTGGATTCTATAATTGTAATATGCATTTCCAAAAGGAGGGATTGCTGAGAAGAGGTGGGCTGGATCTTCAAGAAGAGGGAAAATGCATTTGGAAAGCACTCTGGAAATCTTGTTCTGTGTCAAGCCCTAAACCAAGACCCATGGTAATTCTGTAAAACCGATTTCTTTATTGTTTCACACCCATGGAGAAAACCTTGCCAGACTGAGGTTTCTATTCTCTGCATTTATTATATACTCTGTGACGTATTAATGGAGGAACTGTCTTCAACCTCTTTTTCTGACACATGATATCTGGGCTGAGTTGCCTCTCACTCCTTTGGAATCTACCCCCTCCCTCCTGGGATCCACCACTGTATTCTATTACATTCAAGGTGTTTTGATCTGAATGCTGTAGGAAAACCAATAACAAGACTGAAAGATAGAATGACCCCAAATAATGGGATCAGGAATGGAGGAATATGCTTAATTTCAGATGTGCCCAATAATGAATACAGACATCCAGTAAGGAATTGATCAACTTAAGGGCCCCAAGGAGTTCATTGTCTTTATACAAAGGCATGGAACTTGGGGAACAAATAGGAAGACCTAGAAGTTTGGTACAGAACACAGACATGGTCTAGTAGGCATTGCAGAAACCTGGTGGAATATGGGAGGAAGGACTGGACGGAGTAACTTCAAAGTGGAAGAAGGAGCAGTATTAAAGGTGAAGAAAGTGTCTCTAATATATGGCATATGGAAATCCAAGATCTGAGCACGAGGATCCAGTCAAGAGCATTTGGGTAAGAATAAAAGGAAAGAAGCACCAACCATTTCTTCTGAAGGTGTGCTCTTAATTGCCAAGCCAGGCAAAAGAATTGAATAAATCCCTCCTGGATCAGGGAAGAGAAATATAGTAACAATGGGAGGCTTCAACTACTTGGACATTTGTTGGAACATTCACTCAGCCAACATTTGCTGATTGCTTCATTTTCCATAAGGTTGGAAACTTTCTGCAGACTCCCAATGAACAAACAAGAAAACAGAATAACAGAGTTGGAAGGGACCTTGGAGGTCTTCTAGTCCATCCCTCTGCTCAGGCAGGAAACCCTATACCATTTCAGACAAATGGCTGTCCAGTCTCTTCTTAAAGACTTCCAGTGTTGGAGCATTCACCACTTCTAGAGGCAGGTTGTTCCACTGGTTAATTGTTCTAACATTCAGGAAATTTCTCCTTAGTTCTTGGTTGCTTCTCTTTTTGATTAGTTGCTTCTCTTTTTTGAGATATTCAATTCCAAAATGACAACAGTTGTAGGCTGGATTCACACAGAGTTCTTCACAAAGACAGTTAAAGCTTACTGGCCACATAACTTGGTTGTTTGTTTGTTTGTTTGTTTGTTCATTTGTTTAGCTTTAGTTCAGTCGCTGGTTTCTGGAAACCCAGGTATTGGGTATATGACAGTGGTCCTCAACCTTACTGGCTCAGAGGACCACCAGTGGTATCTGAGGTGGTGGCAGGGGCAGGGAGAGGGGATGGATTCAGGCACACACACTACGTTTACAAATACAGCATTGTGAGCCCACTCACCCACCAACATGGCCTGGTTCCAAATGGCAGCCTGGCATTGGGCTGCAGACCAGGGGTTGGGGACTCCTGGCATATGATTCAGCCTTGTGTATGAACCTAGACTAATTCACTAATCTAGTTAATCTAGTACTTTTTAGCCATATCAAGTTCCTGCCTTGGGGATCAGCTTTCAGGAGGATGAAGACTCTTATTTTTAGCAAAAGAAAAAAACAAACTGACGGGGGGGGAACCCACCAAACCCACCCAGTAGACGAGTGTTTCACAAGCTCGGGAACTTTAAGATGTGTAATGCAATTCCCAGAATTCCCCAGCCAGCATGGGTTCAACTGAGTTGAAGTCCACACATCTTAAAATTGCTGAGATGAGAAACACTTCTATAGAGGTACGTAGATAGATATAGGTTAGGCTAGGAATTTTAGTTTAACATTTTATTTTATTTTTCTGCAGTGTGAAAATTTATTCTTTTTTTAAAAAAATGGCACTCAGTGATTGTGTGTACTTTAATCCTTAGTGCCTGTATCTAAAATTGCCAAGTTAGAAAAACATGCAATAAACCTTTTGTGAACAGAACCAGGAAGCAGGTTGATGATAGAAAGAATGTACCAGGACTGAAGTTGAGTTGACCATAATCAGTTGCAGAAATGTCTTGCATTTGTGCGCCTGTACCTTCTGGGTCTCCTTTGGGACAGATTTTGGTGAAAGCACACCTTTGAGGGGCACCTCCAGGTCTCTCTTGGTATGGAGAAAAACAGCCCAGAGATTTGTAGCCACACTTTCTAGACACAAATACTGACATCAGCATGGTGGCTCCTGTTTGGGAGATATATCCAGAAGAATTTGGGGGAAATTTTCATTTTCTCTGTCCCCAGAGAAATTATGACATATCAGCCACAAAAAAAGATAAAAATGTGGAGATTATTTGGCATACTCTGTAATGGTTCTGTAAGGACCTGCCCCAGCTGGTCCCTCATCAAAGTAAAACTCTTGACTCCATTGAGATAAATCAAAAGAACTTTTACTGAGAGAAAATGGATGCAGAAAAGTCAGGCGGAATCTGAAGGTCCAGCGTGAAGCACAAAGCAATTCTTTCACTTCCCCAAACCCAGCCCCAACCCCAACCAGTCCACCTGCATCCAATGTGATGCCGCAGGGTTGTTTTGAGAATGCTGAGGTGCTGGGTAGATAACAGGTCACCCTCAGGGCACAACAGCCTTGGAACTAGGCTGGAATCGGTTGCGAAGGAGTCTCCTTCATCTCCGAAGACAATGACCTCCCTAATTCACAAGCAGTTACAGCAAAAGTGGAAGCATGTGAAGAATGCCAATAAACTTCCCCCCACACATGCAACTGAATGGCAGGACACCAGCATGGTGGACCCGACATGCTGCCCCCTGAAAAAAACGATGTCAGTCCAGGGGGTTGTCTATGGAGATGGAGCAGACTCCTTCCCAGCCGATTCTTTACCTCAATGGAGTCAAGAGTTTTACTTTCCTGTGGGACCAGCTGGGGCAGGTCCTTACAGGTTCTCTTCCTCCCCTTTCTCCTCCTCCTTCTAGTTTAAAATAAAAAGGCAAGATGGCAGCTGAAATAAGGAAATAAAGTTCCGCCCTTGCAGCTGCCATCTTCTTTGACAACCTCTTGTGGTTGTTCCTATAATGCATTGGGGATGCATAGTAGACGAAGCTGAAGAAAACGCTGGTGGGGGTTGGAGCCAAAATTAGTGAGATATCTACCAGTGATGTTCACCTCGTGAAATTAAGCTGATTACACACTCATTTTCTGACTTGCACGAGACATCGATCTGCAAAGTAAATCAACAGCTTGGATTCATGTAACGTATTAATCCCCTCAGAAGTGAAGAAAGGTTAACATTAACTGAATTTAGCATGTGCAAAGGTGGTCACTTCTTTCTTACAGTAACTGACCTGATTAAATCTATTGGGTGAGTCCAGCCATGCTTGTCCTCTTGGTCGCTTGCTTTCTCCTCATTTTATAATGCTCTCTTCTTTTTTTTGACTTTCTTGGGCTCAGACTGCAAAGAAGGGGTATCTTATGAGCAGCCTGAACTGATCTTGAAACTAGCTGATGGATGCATGACATTAGCCCAAGGGCTGCTCCTGGTAAACTAGCTACATCTTGCCCATCCCGACTGAGTGAGGAGTATTCCCAATCTGGAGCAGGGAAACATAATCTACCAACATTTTTAAAGTAAATGGTACACATAATAATATTTCCCTCTGCACTTCCTAACGGGCAGTTTTTACGCACCCTTAGTAGGATGGGCCTTAATTCCACGGAGAAGCACATGATCAGTGCCTCATGATTCCAGTTTAATTGATCCAGTTGAATGATCCAGTGACCCAGATACAGATAGGCCACAACTGAGCCCAAAATTTATGTTGCTAAGTGAGAAATGAGTTAGTGAGTTTTGCCCCATGTTTACAACTTTTCTTATCACATGCGTTAACTGAATCACTGCAGCTGTTACATTAGTAACATGGTGGTTAATGTGAATTTCTGGGGCAATTGTGATGGGAAGGGCAGGAGGGAAGAAGGAAGGAAGGAAGGAAGGAAGGAAGGAAGGAAGGAAGGAAGGAAGGAAGGGAGGGAGGGAGGGAGGGAGGGAGGGAGGGAGGGAGGAAAGAGGAGAGGAAAGCGTTCTATGTATCACTACTTGCCTATTCTAGCAGCACATGTTCTGTCGTGGAGTTACACATGTATAGAACGGTGCTGACTTTGCATCTGTTCACTCCAAGCCCTGGAGAAAAAGGCCCATCTTGGAGCAAACCGAGCAAGAACCCTTTCATCTGCAGCTGAGCTCAGCTTCAGAGGCTCCACTGTGCTGGTTGAGTTTTAATGAGGTGGATCTGAGCTAAAGCTGCTCTCTGCCAGTGCAGCGTGGAATACCCAACGGACAAAAAGTGTGTGTGCACATGCACGTGTGTGCACATGCGTCCCACTGGAACTTCAAAGCAATCCTCTGGCTTTTCAGCGGGCCTGCCCTGTTGCTCGTTCAGACCAGGAGAGTGCTGGGTTGCAAGGGTGGGATGGTGTTAGCCAAGGGATTGTTGCATTTGTGCAGAGACCGTCTCAGGGATTAGTGTGATGTGGCCATCCAGCCCTTTTTTCGCGGTTTTATGGGTTGCAGGGTCAGAAGATGGATTCATTTGGTAGTTTGGCAAAATGTGTTGCTTCTGAGTGAATAGAATAGAATAGAATAGAATAGAATAGAATAGAATAGAATAGAATAGAATAGAATAGAATAGAATAGAATAGAATAGAATAGAATAGAATAGAATAGAATAGAATAGGACCTTGGAGGTCTTCTAGTCCAGACCCCTGCTCAAGTACTAGAATCTATACCATCTCAGACAAGTGACTGTCTAGTCTCTTTTTTAAAATCTCCAGTGATGGAGCGCCCACGGTTTCTGGAGGCAAGCTGTTCCACTGGTTAATTGTCCTCACTGTCAGGAAATTTCTCCTTAGTTCCAGGTTGCTTCTCTCTTTGGTCAGTTTCCAACCGTTGTTTCTCGTCTTTCCCTCTGGTGCTTTGGTGAACAATCTGACCCCCTCTTCCTTGTGGCAGCCCCTCAGATACTGGAAGACTGCTATCATGTCTCCCGTATTTCTTCTTTTCCTTAGACTAGCCCAAAGGTCTGCAACCCGCGGCTCCGGAGCCACATGCGGCTCTTTCAGCCGTCTCCTGCGGCTCCCAGTCCTCTGCCATGTGCAGTCCAAAAAAAAAAAAAGTGGGACTAAAAAAGTTCAACCAATTCAAATATGCAGGGTAGGTGCCTATCTCGCCTTGGCTCCACTCTTCAGTCAAACCCTGTTCTGCACATGTGCGCATGTACGTGCATGTGCACACATTTTTTGCGGCTCCCGGTTTATCCTTTTGTGAGGGAACCGGTTCCGAGTTGCTCTTTCACTGTTTCAGGTTGCTGACCCCTGGACTAGCCAGACCAAAATCCCGTCGCCGTTCTTCATATGTTTTACTCTCCACGCCCCTGATCAGTTTCTCTCCTTTGAATTTTTCCCTCACTCTCAACATCTTTTTTGTGATATGGTGACCAAAATTGGCTGCAGTATTATGGGTGTGGTCTCATTAGGGCTTTATAAAGCAGTACTAATACTTCTTGTGTAGGCTGATGTGAGTGGAGCTCCCGTTTTCTCTTTTTGTCTTTCTCTCTCATCTTGTTGGAACCCTGTTACTTTCTCCTCTTTCTTTTCTCACTTCCCAACTCTTTCTCCTCCTCTTTTGCTTTTTCTCTTCCTTTCTTCCCCCTCTCCCCCCCCCCACACTCCCCACTGTCAGGAAAAGAAAAGATTTCCATAGAAAAAGGTCTAAATTGATGGCCGGTAGACAAGACACCCTTGGAGCCGATGCCTTTTCCACAAAACAATCCAGGATGAATTTATAGACAGGAAAAGCTTTTACCGGTGGGGTGGAAGGGTGGGAAGAGAATAAATGGGGAAACACTTTGTAATCATGCCCCCCCCCATTTTTATCTCTCCTTATCATGCTGCAGCCTCATTAAATTAGATATACTGAAGCCGCTGATGTTTTTATGGAGATCAAGGCAAGCACCCAGCCTTTATAATTACCCAGCCAACTTGTATTTATGGTGCTATTTTGCTAATTAAAAAAAAAGTTTGATCAAACCTCTTTGTAATGGCAGAACTGATCTCACCCACACCCCTTCCCTGTTAATACAAAAGTTTTAAAGAATTTTTCTTAAATGAACTAGAAACTAATGAGTAGCATTTTTTTTTAAAAAAAAAAAGTAATAGGAACCCATGAATGTATATCACTTTGATTCAAATCACTGATTCAGTAAATAGTCATTCAAACTGCCAGATCAATACAAAGGCATATTCAATTCAGTTCAAAGCATCAACTCATTTAGGCCGTTGAGTTAGAAGATTCAGCTCAAAGCATTTGACAGAATTGTGTTGGAAGCAACTCTTCACATACAGTAGATAAACCATGCATACACACACAAATCCATGTGTGGAAATATATTTGTGCATGTATATATTCACATTCATTCTTACGAAATATAAACATTTTAAACCACGCTCCATGTTTTTATTCAGAATGACATTTGCACAGATTAAACTATATAATCGGGTTGAAGAATGTCAATAGAGCTAATAAATGGTGATCAAACTCATATAAACATATCCATTATAGGGTCTTTCAAAGCTCTTTGTTGTGTTAATTTTTTCAGCTAGAGCAATTTCCTACCCTTTAAAATTCCACGGATCCAATGAAAAATACACACTCATTTTCCAGTGTTTTGTGATAACACCCCTGGGAGCTAACTGCAGGAACTAAATCAGTTCCTCCAGTTGCTGCTGTGATATGGCTGAGGAAATAGGAACAATCAAGAAGATCAAGATTCATTCCTTCCCCTCTTAAATTTGATAAGATACACAACATGTAGCTCCTCGATAAGCTCTTCCTAGGTAGAAGCTATAATAATGTCACATGAGTTTTGACATTTTGATGCTAATGTCACAAACTACCAAATCGGTATCATTTGCATGGTGAAATCATTTTTGCCTCTGGCATTATTTGCTCCTTTGTCCCCCTGCAAATGTCTTAGATCTGCCAGAAATGCTGTCTGCGATTCTTTATATATTTATGGATTCAAATGTTAATAGCTGCCCCAACTCAATGGACTTCGATTGTTTCCCAGAGCTTATTAAGATTCTACAATCTAAATATCAGTTTGGGCAATTACTTCCCCGCCATAGCCCAGGAAGCTTCCATCCTCTTGACCTTCCACAAGGGCCTGAAGATATGGTTGTGCCAATTGGTTTGGGGCCCCAATGGATAATTTTTTAAATTTTCTAATTTTTTTTTATTTTAATCCCATTTATATCCCGCCCTTCTCCGAAGACTCAGGGCGGCTTACAATTTAAGCACAAATCAAATGTGCTTAGCAATAGCCTTCATTCTATGTATATGCCTGCTTATTAGGGCTTTTGGGGGCCCCCCAAGAGGCATTATTACAAAGTCAGCTTATTGCCCCCAACAATCTGGGTCCTCATTTTACCTACCTCGGAAGGATGGAAAGCTGAGTCAACCTTGAGCCTGGTGGGACTCGAACCTGCACTAATTGCAGGCAGCTGGTGTTATTTAAGGAGGCATTAGCCCACTGCGCCACCAAGGCTCCTATTAAGCATCATTCTAGAGGTGGTTGATGGATTAATAGCAGATCCCAACTTACCATCTGTATGCCTTGTTTCCCCTATCCCCAATCTTTTTACCATAATTTATAATTTTCTTGTAGGTAGGTAGGTAGGTAGGTAGGCAGGTAGGTAGGTAGGTAAGGGGAAAACGATGGCTCAGTGGTTAAAGACATTGAGCTTGTCAGCTGGCTGACAGCCCGAGTTCAAGACAACTTTACCTCTTATGCATGCATGCATGTATGTATGTATGAACAGACCTTGGGAACACATTACAGAAGAACCATTACAGAAAAGATTCCTTAGTCCAGAGAGGAAAGAAGCATGAGAAAGGGGTTTCGAGTAACCCAGCCTTCACTATGCTAGATATGTTGATCTTGAGGATTGCCTTAGCAGGCTTCCAAGATGCTTTTACATTCCAAAGGTATCTTCAGAGGGTAGTTAAAAAAAATCAACATGATACAATCAAAGCACAGCCTGTTTTGTGTGCATGTGGCGTGTGCTGCCAAAATTCCTAGCCACCTTACCTTCTGGCTGCTTCAAAAGTTGTAAGAAAAACTTTCACAACACAAGACTCTAGATCCCGGTGCAGAAAACCGAGCCTCCTGAAAAAAATTATTTTAAAAGCAAAGATTATTCAGGAAGGGTCAGCCCAGTGCTTTCTGCAGCCTATGAGATCCAGTCCTACTTTTTCAATGATTCATTCTTGGGAATCCCCCTTTCAAACTGTATAATCTAATCCTCTGAATGTTAGAGTCTGCAGCTTGCATTTCTGAAGGTAAATAACTGAAAAAGAAAAGCACAAACAGATGAGAAAGGCAATACTGTGTGCCTATAGCTGAAGAAAATTTGGAACGTGATGTCAGTTTGTTTAAACTGGTCTGTTTAAATGTTCTAAGAAAGAAGAATAAGGTGTGTGAAGATGTATTATCAACCACAGGCTGAGACAAGATAGCAGGTTTTTAATCCCCGGAATGTTTGCAAAAACATAAATCTTTACTAGATCACTACCAACTGAATGACTTCAATCATTCTTGTCCATACTAGTTGTAATTATTTTAACTCTGGTTATTTGTTTGTTTGTCATTGTCTTATTGGCCAAACTGTGGTTTGGCCCAGTCAAATGCTGGTATTGTTACCTGGTGTGAAGGAGTCCATACAGTATATCACAAATGGCAGGAAATTGCAATCTGTTTATTCTGTACAGGTTTATTCAATCCTGGCTTCTCATTAGTCCTGCTAAGTGAAATTGATGGGAATTGTAGTCCATCACCATCAGTAGCTCACAGTTTAGGGGAGGCAAATCTAGCTTCTCCCTAAGAATGTATGAGGGACGCAGTGGCTCAGTGGGTTAGGACACTGAGCTTGTCGATCAGAAGATAGTCGAATCCCGAGTGCCGCGTAACAGAGTGAGCACCAGTTACTCGTCCCAGCTCCTGCCAACCTAGCAGTTCGAAAGCACGTAAAAATGCAAGTAGAAAAATAGGGACCACTACGGTGGGAAGGTAACAGCGTTCCGTGCGCCTTTGGCGTCTAGTCATGCCGGCCACATGACCACGGAGACGTCCTCGGACAAGCGCTGGCTCTTCGGCTTTGAAACGGAGATGAGCACCAGCCCCTAGAGTCGGAAACGACTAGCACGCATGTGCGGGGGAGGCTTTACCTTTTTAAGAATGTATAGCTTAGATCTGAACAAGAAATGCAGATGCCCAGCTCTTTGTTAAAGTGGACTTTCCCCCCTTGATGCTGTTCTTCCTGGGGCATGACTTAAATGTGCTTTCCCTGGCACACTCCTATTCTTTCGCCACCAGAAGGATGATTGTGCATTTCCTCTTAGGGGGCCTGCGTAATGTCTGCCTCAAGTCATTTCAGCCAGCTTTGTGCAGAGTTACAATGGCCGCATTGTCCTCTATCCCATCATATAATCCATCTGTGTGACTCAGCAGCAAAACACACACAATGTCTTAAGAACACCAAACCTCGGTGATGCATTTGCCATGCTCCAGTTATGCATTAGTTGACTCTGCTTCTTTCCCAAGTCCCAGGGAGAGGAAAGATGGGGAGGGGAGGGGAAATACCTGAGTATCCATTGTCAACTCAGTTGGAGAATTTCTTTTGACTATCCAGCAGTCAGCACCATGGAAAGCTCCTTCAGCCCGCCCCGCCCCCCTCCAACAGGTTGCATCCCAGCAAGTGACTCAAATCCAGCCATGAAATAAATTTCCTTTGTTTGTTTGTTTGTCAAATTTATATGGCCGCCTTTGTATGACTTTGGGTGGCATGCAATAAAGCCAGCAATTGGAACAATTTACAAAGCCAGCTAAAACAATAAACATAAGATAAAAGAAGACCACGAAAACAAAGATATTCCATGGAGTAATGCAACCAGTGGGTGGGCTCCGTATTATCAGGGGCCCCCAGGCTTGCTGGGGAAAAAAAATCACATTTTAAGGTCTTTAAAGAAAGTTGTTAAGTGCTGGAGTTACCTCACCTCCTGAGAGATAATATTCCAGAAAGTGGGGGGTACAGCAGAAAATGCTTATCTCCTGGGTCCATCACATGGACTGCTTAGCAGACAGAACCTGCACCTTACCTCTTCTGTTGGATCTGATGGGATGGGCAAGTGTTATCATGGAGAGGCAATCCCTCAGATAATCCAGTCCCATGCCATGCAGGACTTTAAAAGTCAAAACCTTTAGGGTATGGGTCCACGTTTTTTTTTTAACTCCTCCTATTGAGATCTGCTCCCCTTCAGCTGGTAGTTCCACCACACACCATCACACAAACAAAACGAATGGAAACATTGGTCTAGGAAAGGGGTAGGCAACCTTGGCTCTTTTATGACTCGTGGACTTCAACTCCCATAATTCCTGAGCCAGCTTGGCTGGCTCAGGAATTCTGGGAGTTGAAGTCCACGAGTCATAAAAGAGCCAAGGTTGCCTACCCCTGGTCTAGGACATGCCAACATTTTCAATGTGTTCCCCCCTCCCCAGGCCCTCCTCAATCTTGAGTATCCCTGTTTGAAATCATGTCCTGCAAGAAACAGAATTGTTTCAGCCAAGCTAATTCTCTCAATTCATTCCTTCTGGACAACGTTTCTCAAACTTGTCAACTACTCCTGCCATGAATTCTGGGAGTTGAAGTCCACACATCTTAAAGTTGACAAGGTTGAGAAACACTGCTTCTAGATATTACTGGAGGGGGGGGGAAAGGAGGGCATGGTAGCCAAACCTCTGCTCCCCAATTCCAGTTGGACAGAATTTAATAGTGTGTTACTTTTTTAAAATAATGGCCAATGGGATTTTTTTTAAGTGTCACAGAAAGGGGGAGTTGGAGAAAGAATATACTAGTGCCTGCATAAATATCCTTCTCCATTCTGCAAAACAATTAAACAATTTTGACTCCCATTCACTTATTCCAATTCATGCTCATTTGAACGGAATTAAAGTGTTCCTTTGTTCCAAAATTATTTTCAAAAGTGCAGCTGCGTTTTAATCTTTTGCAGCAAATCTTTTCCATGTTGAGGAAAGCTGCTACAATGTCCCTTCTTTAACTGAGGCTCTGCAGTATTCATTAAAATATCATAAAGTATAATTTTTCAGTGATGAATAGAAGGATCTTGGCTGAACCTGTTTCTACAATACTCTGTGGCATGCATCAAACACAGATGAAGCGTTTGGTCTTCAGAAACAGGCATGTAGGAAACAAGCCAGAGGTCATTCATTCATTCATTCATTCATTCATTTTATATTCATTCATTTACTCTGGGTGGTGAGCCCTAGGTTGAAACAACAATTAGAAAAAACAAAGCACCAGAAATAAAAAATATGGCAAGTCCACAGCCCATCTCATTCAAACCAAGGAATTCAAATCAAGAAAGGGAAAGTTGGAGACAAGACAAAAAAATTTCATCTCTATTGGATCCAGTGACAGTGTCTTGAGACCATCTTTTAAGAGCAGTAGAATTTTCCCCTCCCATCACCTGAATCCAACCATACATCATATTCCAGGAAGTCTTGACCAGCCAGGAGAAACATAAATCTAATACAATTGGTGGTCACATTGACACTAATCAAGGATTCTGTCCATTTTGTCAGAACCCACAGACTCAAATTCTTCCCAAATGACCAAGACACACCATGACTCTCTCAATTCCAGAGAACCTGTACAGCTCAAGTCCAGCTCAGACTTGATCCAAACAACTGAATGGTGATATAGCAATAATCGTATCAGTACTTAGGGTCCAGTTTCACTAACAGGGACTCACATCCTGTTATGAGAGGCCAACATCTCTGTAAGCCACCAGAGCAGGAGAGGGCAACTATGGGAACTTTACAATCTATAGGCTTCAATTCCCAGAATTCCTGAGGCAGCCATGCTGGCTTCTTTGGGTAGTTTATGGTTCAACATTTGGTTTAAATCCAGAAGAAGGGAAGGGTTAATAATTCAGAAGAAGCGCATTGTTTATGTAGAGCCATTGTGTGGGAAGAGGGTGAATATCCATTAATAGAGCCATGGTGGCGGAGTGTTTAGAATGCCATATTGCAGGCTAATTCTGCCAACTGTGAGTAGTTTGATTCTCATAGGCTCAAGGTTGACTCAGCTTTCCATCCTTCAGAGGTCAGTAAAATGAGGAGCCAGATTGTTGGGGGCAATATACTGGCTCTCTAAACCGCTTAGAGAGGGCTGTGAAGCAGTATATAAGTGCTATTGCTATTAATTAATGGCTGTAGTTTACCTTAGCACAGATTTGTAGATTAAAATGGGGGAGCTAATGGGAATCAATGGCTGAGCCAAACAAGAACAACCAAACATTATTAGTTCAATATCCTGAAGACACGAGATATTGAAATAATTTGGCAACAGATTCTCCCGAGAGCAGATTTTCAAAGTGGGATAAACAGTAGCATCAAAGACATCGTGGACCATCCCAGAGAGAGCTTCCATCCTGAAAGAAAGCTCAGTTGGGCCTTTTGATATGATCTGTCTGTATTTGGTTTGTCCTCCCTGCAAAGAAAAGTAATATGCTCTGAGTTTAAATTCACTTAGATTTTCCCACGGGAAAATCCAACCTTTTACAAAAAGGGCTATTTATGTGATGCTGAAAAAGAGGCATATATCCAGAGGATAGTTTGGAAGAAAATACACATTTGAGAAGAAAATACAACATTTAAAATAGTTACAGCTTTGAAAGAGAAATGTCTTTCAATTTATTGAAGAAGACTGTGAGAATGCTAACCGCTGATCAGACTCCTCTTCCAGTGCAAAATATTGATAAAGAGCTATCTGTATTTCTTTAGCTTACAGTACAGTCTCTTCCCCTTCATGGATTACTGCCTTGTCGTGGCGAAGGGGCTTGCGTAATTCAATGAAGCTATGAGCTATGCCGTGCAGGGCCACCCAAGACGGAAAGGTCATAGCAGAGAGTTCTGACAAAATGTGATAGTGACAGATTTTATTTTCCTGGGCTCCAAGATCACTGCAGATGGGGACTGTAGCCAAGAAATTAAAAGACGCTTGCTCCTCGGGAGGAAAGCCATGACAAATCTAGACAGCACACTAAAAAGCAGAGACATCACCCTGTCAACAAAAGTGCGTATAGTCAAGGCTATGGTCTTCCCAGTTGCAATGTATGGCAGTGAAAGCTGGACCATAAGAAAGGCTGAGCGCCAAAGAATTGAAGCCTTTGAACTATGGTGCTGGAGAAGACTCCTGCGAGTTCCTTGGACTGCAAGGCGATCAAACCGGTCAGTCCTAGAGGAGATCAACCCTGACTGCTCTTTAGAAGGCCAGATTCTGAAGCTAAAACTCAAATACTTTGGCCACCTAATGAGAAGGAAGGACTCACTGGAGAAGAGCCTAATGCTGGGAAAGATTGAGGGCAATAGAAGAAGGGGACGACGGAGAATGAGGTGGCTGGATGGAATCATTGAAGCAGTAGGTGTGAGCTTAGATGGACTCCAGAAGATGGTAAAGGACAGGAAGGCCTGGAGGAACATTGTCCATAGGGTCGCGATGGGTCGGACACGACTTCGCAACTAACAACAACAACAACAACAAAACAGTCTCTTCTTTAAATAAGAAAATACACCAAGACTTAGCCTTGCTTGTGATCCAAAGCAATCCAGTTCACCAGTGCCTTGGTGGGCTAATGCCTCCAGGTGCCTGCAATTAGTGCAGGTTCGAGTCCCACCAGGCTCAAGGTTGACTCAGCCTTCCATCCTTCCGAGGTAGGTAAAATGAGGACCCAGATTGTTGGGGGCAATTAAGCTGACTTTGTAAAAATCCCACTGGGTGTGTGTGTGTGTGAAAGCCCTAATAAGCAGGCATATACATAGAATGAAGGCTACTGCTAAGCACATTGATTTGTGCTTTAGATTGTAAGCCGCCCTGAGTCTTCGGAGAAGGGCGGGATATAAATGGGATTCTTTAAAAAAAAAACTACAGGTAATCCACAACTTACAATCATTCATGTAGTGACTCTCTGAAGTTATAACGGTACTGGGAAAAAGTGATTAGCCCAATCCTCACACTTACAACCATCACAGCACCCCCTTGTTCATGTGATCAAAATTCACTTGCTCGGCAACCAGCATGTAACTAGGATAGTTGCAGCAGGACAGACCTTGTTTCTCACTTTGAGAAATACTTTGGCACTTGCAAATCCTGAGAAGTTTGAAGTTGAGCTTCCTTCTTGTCTAGGGTGAACAAAATGTCCCTCAGGAAAGTGGTGGATTCCAGACTGGGTGTGAGATTGATAGATCACAAGAGAGTTCTCAAGGTCGCCTCGGGTCTTTGGGAAGAAAAATGAAACTGCTCATTACTCACCTGCTGGAGCATCTCCCACTAATAAGAACAGGGAGAATAACAAAAGAAAGTGATCAGAGTCTTTCCAGGACATTGAAACAGTCACTCAGGCTACCTGTGCAGCAGTAGCTATCAGTCAGAAACTTAATATGTAAAAGTGAGATGGGTGGAAGTATAACTGGAATGAATGAATGAATGAATGAATGAGCCCCAAAATGCTAGAAAATTCCTGTAAACTTGACCCTCAGACAAATCAGCCATCAACAGGCACATTGAGATAAGCAACATCTTCATACCATTCAATTAGACAATCAAAAAAATAAAAGACCACAGCACTCCTGACTAGCAATCAACACCTAGATAAGCAGAGATTAACCCCAGTCAAGGAACTGCCAACCCAGTAAACAACAGTCTAATCAAGGAATTACCAACAACAACAACTTTATTGATTAGCCCTTGGGCCATATCAAAGTACAAAGTTCCAGCAACAAACCGTCACCAAAACTAGATAAAAGCAATCCGAAATGGAATTTGATAAAATACAATTTAAAATCGAATTAAAATACAATTTAAGCTAAAATAGTAATAAAATACAAATTTAAGATATATATAAAATATGGAAACATTATATTTCAGAGTCGCCCTTACAATCTACCCCAATCAGTCCCACATATGCAGATCTTAACTGGATCATTTTGTTTAAATACTGTGCTACGTTGAATGTTATTTTCAAGTTCTGGCTGGACATAAGGTAAGTTATTTTGATATGGGGATCCCAATGGGTCATTCGTTTGGTATATAGACCAAGATACCTGTCTCTCACCCTCTTATACAAACAACAGTCAAATAGGATGTGAGCCAGGTCCTCTACCTCTGCCGCTCCGCAAATGCAGAGACGCTCATTGTACGGTATAACATGAAATCTCCCATATCTGACCATTGTATCAAGCTGTTCGAATCTCGAAGGAATTACCAAGAACACTTTCACCAATAAGAAAAACCACTTGTATATAGTTACACAGCAAACCCCACTCCCTTCTAGCACTGATGAAGTTACCTAGTTCAGAGGCTCATTGGTTTTGGAGAAATAAACCAGAATTGACAGAAGGATGATGCAATAAGGTAACCTTCTGTAAATCAATGTTTCCCAATCTTCCCCAGTATTCTGGCTGGAGAATTCTGGGAATTTAACTCCAGATATCTTAAAGTTGCCATGGTTAAGAAACCTTGTCCTAAGATTATGTGAGGGGGAGGGTCTTTTTCCTTTTAAATTTGTTTGAAAGGCTTTCAACTCCCATGTTCACATACTTCCATTTCCCAAATGTCCCATGGCTGATTTTGAACAATTACATCAATGTTTAGATATGTAATCAGAGGAAGATCATTAAAAAAAAAAGAAGTTTGAAAGTTGTGCCTAGTGCCCCAGGACTTTATATTGGTGTTTTAATTTGACTTTTGGTGATACAAATATTCCTTTGTATTCCTTTTTTTGGGAGAGGGGGAGTTTGCCATGTTATATTCAAATATGATTACAATCCTCTTATGGATTACTTGCTTCTAATCTTACACTGGTATCTTTGTTGAGCCTTCAAAGAGCCTGGCTGATGATGTCATTTGTATGGCTCTATTTGCATCCATATTTCAATGTAGTTGAATTTGGTTTTATTTTTGTGGGCTGAACAAGGCATCTTTTGGGGGGAGTGGTGGAACCCAGGAATATTTTTTTAAAAAATATTGATGCTAGGGGTTATTATGCTGTTTGGCAGCATTCCAGCTTCCTATTTTTAAAAAAATTAAAAAGTCACATGGTGCAAAAAAACCACAAAAGCTCAGCAAATACCAAGCAGACCTCTGCCCATCCATGGCATGTTGCCTGCCTGAAACCTGTATACTAAAACCCATTTCATTCTCTACTTGTTCCCAAGGATGCTAATTGGCCTTTATGACTCAATAATTGAAGAGCTGACTCATCCCAGCTTCTGTCAACCTAGCAATTCGAAAGCACATAAAAATGCAAGTAGAAAAATAGGGACCACCACGATGGGAAAGTAACAGCATTCCATGCGCCTTTGGCATCTAGTCATGCCGGCCACATGACCATGGAGACGTCCTCGGACAAGCGCTGGCTCTTCGGCTTTGAAACGGAGATGAGCACCGGCCCCTAGAGTCGGAAACGACTAGCACGCATGTGCGGGGGAACCTTTACCTTTACCTAATTGAAACTGGTAGTGGTACTTTCTGGATGAAAAGGGATAGATTGCTCCTTATTTGCATATTGGCTGTTGTATGAGAGTTGCGGGTAGCTTTCCCTCTTCTAACTTACTCCTTTTCTTTGGAGATGCCCAGATTTCTCAGGGCTTAGCTTTTAAATCTTGTTAAACATCCAGAAATTCAGCTCGGAAAGATCTAAATTGGAGATGATCTTCAGAGTGACTGTGATCAAATGCAAAGGATTAAAGAGTTTAGAACAGATTACAGCAATGTTTCTCAACCTTGGCAGCTGTACGATGTGTGGACTTCAACTCCCAGAATTCCCCAGCCAGCATATCTTTCTCCTGAGAAAACCCAGGTTTGGTCTTCCCCTATAACCAAGGCAGATTTCATGCTTTAAGGATAGGAAAGGACACAGTGTAGAGTGGTTGCAGAAGGGAATCAGAACCACAGCATTTTTATTTATTTTTTCCCTGAGTGGAGATGTCAATTTCCCATTTTCCCCCATCACAAAAATCACAAGAAATCAGGCCAGGAATGTTCCGAAATCACATCCCAAAATATTGGAAGGATGCTAAGGGGCTCATCTGGTTTTGCAAACGTTTAGCTACACAAAGTTTGCAAAATTAAGCGAGTAGATCATGCAGAGAGACAGATGGGCAGAAAGATAAAATTGCATTACCCTTCTTACCCCACTATAAGTATTGGATCATGTTCACACTACTCACTTAATCCACTCAATTAAAGAACAAGCAGCTACATTCATTTGATCGTTATTAGTTCTGGCCTGTGATTTTTGTTGCTTTGCTTATTTTATTTTAATCTGGATTTGCCTGGTAAGTGAACCCAAGTCTCTTTGGTCTATGGGTTAATATATTCTAACAATTCTGTACCTGATTTCATTCAATAACCAGAATAGGTATGTCAGATGGAGATAACCTTGGTCTGTCTTACTGCAATGAGTACGTACAAAAGGGCTCAGGTCCAGATTAAAGGGGTAACAGTGTAGACAACTGCATGGTGTCAGTTGAGGGTGAAACATATTTTGGTCCACTTTAAAGGGGTAACAGGGTAGACCAGGGGTGTCAAACTCAATTTCATTGAGGGCCGCATCAGCATTGCGGTTGCCCTCAGGGGGCCAGGTGGGTGTGGTAAGGGTGGGCATGGCTAGAGTGCGTATGGCCTACTGGGTGGGCGTGGCCAGCTCTACATGGTTCGCATCAAGGGTGCCTATGGGGGCCTGGGCAGAAGTGGGACAAATCTGAGGGTCTCTGGCGGAAGGAGGGTCTCTGGGACAGGGCCAAGGCAGTGGGGGCCGTTCCCTCACTGTTTCCAGGATGGCTTCGCGGGCCGCATTCAACCGCTTCGCGGGCCAGATCCAGCCCCCGGGCCTTGTGTTTGACATGTCTGGTGTAGACCACTGCATGGAGTCTGTTGCAGGTGAAACATATTTCAAATCAAAAGCTCCAATATACATTTCAAAATTTAATCCAGAACTACTAGGCAAATTTCGTTGTTCATCTGCATAATCCCTCCTTTTCTTGTACTTGCCTGTCTTGGTAGCTTCAACCAAAGTTGTGTGTTTGTGTGTGTGTGTTTTTCAAAGCAGAAACTAATAGGAAGCAATTTGTGAGCCCCGGTGTCTTAAGAACAATTGGCTGGCATGACAAGACTTGCTGCTGAAAGTGATACGCACTTTGAACAGAGATAAATTGATGGCAATATTTACAGCCAACAAGTGAGGGAAATAAATCCCTTGCTGTCTCTCCTGCTCTTTCACTGTGCCGTCACAAGCCTGCCTCTTTCCAAGGAAGATTTTGATTTTTAAAATAATAAAATGTTTTCTCCTACGTACATCTTTAAGTTTCAGTTCGGACTTCTGGGACTACATTACATTTTGTATCTGTAGTCCTAACGTCTCCTTCTGCACGAATCTATCAGCGGTCTTAATCTAGGGGTACATATGGGAGGAATGAAAACCCGGCATTTATTTATGCAGCCCTAAATTCCTTATACCAATCCTGAGTGCACAATCTATTCTTTCCTCTCATTCATATTCATATTTTACATTCTCTAACTGGATCTAATATTTTATAATGGCTCTTCCCTTCCTTCAATGCTCTCTGGATGCATTTATGCTACATCTGGCAGAATTCCCAGCCTTAACACCAGCTGGAGGGGGCAGACTAGGCAAGGAACTTTCGGTTTGCATGTGTGAACTCCCAGATGTGCATGCACCTGTGTTTGAGGTGTAAAACAAAGGTACGTGTAAAGCATATGCACTCACACTCAACATGCTCCGTACCCCCGGAACTGATCAGCCCTTCCTCAAGAAAAGCCATTTTATCTCAACCGTATCAGATTTGACAAGCAAGTCGATCAAAATCACTCACCTAATCC